>NW_009648332.1:9971718-10051700 GCF_000708025.1 Charadrius vociferus | reverse complement strand
TTTCATGATTTAGGTTTTGTTACTAATATTAGAAATATCTGCAGTTCTTGAAAGCAAGACACCAAAAACAAACTGCCACAGCAGATTTTATGAAATGCTTTGCTAGTGGAAACACGTTCACTGTCTTTTTGTAGTAATGAACTTCTTACATTAAGTTGTATGTGGCCGTCTGCAGGGAATGGGTTCCATTAAAAAGTCAATAGATAAAGATCTGCTTCGGCCCAGACTTTTGAAAACATTTCTTTTAATTTAAAGTAGATTAAAAAAGGAATTTGTTTAATATTATTCTCTTATCACTCTGAAATATATATTTGTATATTAATCAATTCTTTATTTTTATAACTTTTAAAGAACTGTTTAGATCTAAAGAGCTGAGGTCAGATCTGATACAAGAATGGTGGGACAGCCATTTTATAAGTGAAAGATTGTTTTGTGAATACTTTGAAAAAGATCTGGTTCTTGTTTTATTTAATTGATAAAAAGACTGAGATCTGCTAAACTGGCACTATGATTTTGGAGGCTGTGGGGAGAAGATGCTTTCACAAGTTTATCACTTGACAGAGGTATTTGGAATCCAGACCTTGTAGGATCAAATTAGAAGTAAAATGGTAGAAATCACCCATGCAGAAGAATACGGATTTAAATTCAAGGTCATGTTCCTCCGTACCATGTAAAATTTTAATTACAGCAGTTGTCTCTACTCATAGCATCTTTGAGTCAAGCAGTTGTCTAGCTCTGAGGCTCCTGGTTTTGAAACATTTATCCTGTGTTTAACCTTAGGAGCATACATAGATCTACTGAAATCAAAGGGAGTACTCAAGGCGCAAGCATTGCTGGATCAGGGCATAAACAAGATGCATCAGCAGTTCCACCTTTGCCATCTTGCTTACTTTAAAAGTATGCTTTAATTTCACCCTTTTAGCACCTAGCTTATCTGAAGTGCTGAGCAATCCTCAGTCCACCTTGCCTTCTCAGGAAGTGTCTAGGATCTCAGATGAAGCCCCGTGTTTTTACCAGTGAGGCACTGTAAATATGTAGTTGTTACTAAATCCCACTGTTGTGTCGTCTGTTAAAATAGAGCACTACTCTGAATTTTATTTATATTAAAGGAAACTTCTGTTTTGTAATGGTCAAACTTGTTTGGTTTTTATCTTTTTTCCATATGCACAAGGCTTTCGTTCTACGTACTGCAATGCCATGCTTCATTATGTATATCCCGTGTCTCTCTCAAAATTTTGGAAACCATAACAGGAATCTTTTTTTCTGGAAAAAAAAAAAATGTTAGTCCTTTGAATGTAAAATATGTGAATAAACTGAAGTGCTTAGCTTTCATATTTCAATGTTCCCCTTCATTTAAATAAATACAGTGGTAAAAGTTCTCATGGTTATATATTGTTTGCCCTGAATTATTTGCTGTATTTCCTTTGCTGTTTTATACGTTCTTCCAAGTTTCAGAAGATGCAGATACATATTGCTTAAAAGATTATTTTTAGAAGGATACCTACTAATACATAATTTTTAATCTCCTGTAGAAATGTAACCTATAGTAGGTCTGTCTGGACAAAGAAGCATCTCTAGTAAATGTATAATGACTTCAGCATGCTCAGTGAGATTGAAAAAGTTCCTCGGAAAGAAAATATATCATAAATTGTTTAGGTTACAATAGTCTTTTTAATGAAAGAACTTCTTTTATATGAAAACTGTGCTCTCCAGTCTCTGGGTCAGATCTTCATTGAAACTCTGTTTTCCTTACATGCAAGGATGAGTTTTCATCTTTTAATACAGCACATAAGGAGCAGAAAAATTTTGTTTAGATTCATTGCCTTAGAGCCTGAAGGATATTGTAATTGTCCTCCCTAATGCAGGCAGAAATACTGGCGAGAAATAAAAGGGTTTTTTTGTCACAGCCCTTAGTAACGCAAGCCCCAAACCAGCAGAGAGAGAGGAGAGACAATGGACATAAACTGAAAAAAAAAAAAAAGAGGTTTCAGCAAGATATGAGGAAAAACCTTTTCACCGTCAAGCATTGGAAACGGTTGCCCAGAGAGGTTGTGCGGTTGTGTTAAAATCTTTGGAGGTTTTTAAGACTGGATAAAGCCCCCAGCAACCTGATGTCATACCTGACCCTGCTTTGAGCAGGAAGGTGGATGAGATGACCCTCTGAGGTGCCTTCCAGCCTGAATTATTCTATGAGTCTATGATAAGAAATATCAAATTGGAAAAATAACAGTTGGGCATTAGTGATGATTTTGTTAAGGAAACTTGCACTCCAGTGCCCTGCGTCAGCTGAACAAACTACTTTTCCAAAAATAAATTTGTGTTGCGCATTTGTCAGATCAACTGGTAACTAGTTGACTGGTTTGAAAAATAAAAACTTTGATCGGCATCTTTTCAGATTGCATGCTTTTGAGAGGTATATGACATCTCCAGGTGGGGCCAGCAGGGGAAAAAAAAATCAATGATTGACAAGACAGATAAAAGTAAAATGTTAAGGTTTCACTCTGAAAGCAAGTGCTTGCTGAAGAGAGAAATTGTTTCCATTAAACCAATCAAAGAGAAATTTGTGTTCAGTGTTGCACTTCAGGGTGTGCTTCAGAATATAATAAATAAGGTCTGGATTAAGAAAGACTCGTTTATTCTGAAATAATTATTTCCTCTAAGAATTGGAAGTGTATTTCAAAGAAACCGCAACATTTAGGAGTTAATTATCATCACAGCCTTTGGGAGATTCAGTCTGCCAGAGCTGTGCTGATGAATAGATCATCTGCACTCTTTACCTACTGGAATGAAGCAGGTAGGCATTGAAAACACCATAAACACTGCTCAAATTCATGTCAGACTTTCTTCCACTCTCCAGTTGTTACAGTCCTTCAACTCAAAAGGTGGCAGTGCCCTGACACCAGGGATTTGCAAACTCATGCATCTTATTGACCAGCCATATAATAGTGCAGTGGTGATGTTAGGCAAAATGAACAAATATTTGTAGGGCTGATTCCTCCAGCTGCTACACTTCCAGTGTTTCTTTTCTCACCAATAATACCACTTTTTATACCTTTGTCATAACAGTCCCTTAAAGCCCAGTTCAGAATTACGCTCTTGCCAGATGCCAATTAGTCACAGGAGAAGTCCTACCTCCTTCTTTGAAACCTTTATAGATGAGATAAAAGAAATGGAAACTTAACCCATGAAAAAAGTTAAAACTTACTTCCCTTTGGGAAAGAGCTAGTGGGAGGAGGGCTTCTAGCCGACAACCTGCTCCAGCCTGTGTTACTCCTTTCACTTTTTTGTCCCACATTCCGGACACACAGCAGTACTGTGCAGTGAGATGACAGAAGTGAAGATGCCACTTCACCAAAGTCATCCCCCAAAGCTATTTTTACATAAAATTAAGCCTTTAAGATGGATGCAGACCTGAAAACAGCTGGTCATCAGTGCACCAATACTCCATTTAACCACAACCAAAATTTCAAGTGCCATTGTACTAAAGCATTTTAATTTTTTTTATTTTTTTTTATTTTTTCACAAGTTGCCTGGCTCCCTGCCAGCTCAGCTCTCACGGCCATTGCTGTGGGCAGCCTGTCCATACAGACTGCAGCCGCGTGAAAGACCATACTGGCTTTTTCAAACTCTGTGTCTCCATGACAACCCTCCCGAACAAACCCGACAGACAACGAAGAGCCCTTGTAATATCCAGATTTCGTCAGGAGTCAGATACACGGCCACGCGTGGTACCCGGAGGTCCTGGAACTGCTACTTCGAAATAAGCTGCAAGTTGTGACAAATGGAAGTACCATAATTCTGTCAATTTTACTGTTACACAGCAAAATTGACAGCAGCAATTCTACTGGGTGAAAACAACAGAAAGTATGAAAAAAACCCAACACTACAACAAAAACTAGCAGTAAAACTGACTGCTGAGAACGTAGTAAACAAAACAAAAAAATAAAGCTTAAAAAGCATACAGAAATTATCATGAAACATAAACGTAACTTTTGACTGTTTCTATTTATGATAACAAGACTTTAATTTTCTGTAGAGACCTTATTTTCACATTTTGACAATATAGGGTTGCACTTTTCCCAGAATTCCTTTTCCAGAGCTATCCCTTTAAATTTGGCAGAAGCTTTGCTTCTACAGAAGTTGTTTTATAGCTCACTGTTTTTTCTTGTCTTGCTGGTAAGTACTCAAATTTCATTGTATTTACTCTTTTGGATTCCCAAGGAAATAGCATATTTTCATCAAGTTTCATAACATAAGGGAGCTCTTCTGTTTTCTGAAGCATTGCTGAATATTCTAATTAAAACTAGCTTTAAGACTAGCCATCAGTCTTCACTGCAGTGCAGTAGGCACCTCCCTCCAATGTAAGCCTTTGTATTTATTGTAATTATTTATATAAATGGTGCAGTCAGCTCTGAATCCACGTAAACCTAATGCCATTTAATTTAATTCTGTAAGATTTTTGTGAGACACTGCTGAATAATTTAGTCAAATCCAAGTTGATTATAACCAGTTCTTCTTTACAATAACTAACTTTGAAATCTGTGTTTTGAAAAGGCAATCCAGATTACCTTGTAAAATGTGATGGGAAATACTATGTCTCCGATATCCATCTCCAGTTATATTTTAATCTGGGCAGGGATGTTTTCCTCCTGTGTTTGGCCAACCATTATTGGGCCTAATGGATTGAGTTAAAGGCAGCGGTCTTCAAAAATCCCACTCCTCTCTCTCTCTCTTTGACTGTTTCTACACTAAACAGACTTCTGGCACCACCTTGGCTTCTGATGGGTTTCAGAAATAATTGTTGATGATACAGTAAATTTGTTTTCTATCCCTTGTGTTTAAATCCCAGTCTTACAAACACTCATGCATTTGCTCAGTTTTATGCACGACTAAATCCTTGGCGCTAATGAGACTGCTCATGTGCATAAAGTTAAGCATATGTGCAAGTGTTGCATGATCAGGGTCTTCGGATGCCAATTTGCAGTAATAACAGATTTGCATAAACTCATGATCCCAAGCACTGGCTTTCCTGTTCATTATCAATAGTGAAATTCGTTCAGCTGTTTGTCATTTGCTGATGTTATGAGCCTTTTTTTTTTTTTTAAGGTGAACTTATATTTGTTTTTCTTGCCACTCTTGAACCACTGTTGATTTCATTCTTGTCTCCCCTTAACGTATGGGGGGGTTTTCCCTCCTGTTGGCACACTTACAAATGCCCACCTTAACCATGTTAGTATCAGCTCATTTATGTAAGTGATGAAAGATTGGGTCACACTTCTTAGGCTGAAAATATGTTCCTTGCTGTGTAAGAGAGCTGCAGAAATACCGCGTGCAAATACCCAGCTAGGACTCATCAAACTCCTGTGCGTATGTCAGGGCTTCTGTCATCAAGGGGCTAGGTCCTAAATGAAATTAGTAGCAGCTGTAACCCATTCAGTACAGATGCCAGCTAAGGGAGAGGCAGCTTGTATACCTCTTCGGCAGGTGTGTCACATGGAAGCAGAGAAAAGCAAAGCATATCCTCACTGAAATTATAGTGCACATCTTAGTGAAGGATAACCTTCCTTCTTACACTCAGCTCTGGCTTGTAGTTGTTACAATCAGCACTTAATGCCCATAACATAACTCCTAAAGACTTTGGGGTTTGAATCCTCGTTCTCAGGAGCAGCAGTGCATACAGTCCCTCTCTAAATGGATAAGGCAGAGCCATAAATCCACCCTCCTTTGGCAAGTACTAATGAGGACGTATCTGTCCAGAGACCCTCCCCTCCATAGTGCACCCACAACCTACCCAGAGCTGCCCTCCAGCTCCGGGGTAACCACACAACTGAGGAGGCTGCAGTGCAGCCTTTGGCTTTGCAGTGAGTAAGGGGTCTCAGGAGGGAGGCAGAAAAAGAGACAACTGGGACACAAAGGTAAAAACAGTGATACTTGGTGGGCAACAGAACAAAGGTGGGAGTGTCTCCTAACCTAACCCAAATATGTAAAGTTTTGAAAGGTGGGGGAGAAGATTAAAATCTGGGAGAAAATGGATAGTTGAGAACTATCATCTAGAGAACCACATGCTTCCCTGTCTGAACAAATGAATTTGACAAAATAAAAAGGGAATAGTGATGGAGAAGAGGAGATCATGGTATTGAAAAGCGGGGGGGAACCAACACGTTTATGGATTACTGGGAAAATGGGAGAAGCATCTAAAGGTAACAGTTTGCAAGGATGTCTCCCTTGAAGCTAAACTGAAAAAAAAAAATCAAATTAATCTTAAAGCAAATCCCAATTATATCCTATATGCTCCCTTTTCAATGAATGCTTTGTATGCAACACTTCTAGGCCAAAAATATTATAGGCTAGTGAATCAGACAGCATAATCCTGCAGAAACAGCAGGAAAAAGTTTACAATAAGAGAGGAAAAGGGAAAGATCACGTGGTTCTGCTCCGCTTCTAGGAAGCCATATAAGCCTATGAGACTTGCTTATACCATCACAGGGATTGAATGGTGTTGTTCGGTTGTTATTTTTCTCCTTTAGAAACATTGCCTTCTTCAGAGAGAAATTGTGTGCATGCAATACATACGCTGTGAGCCACAATGAGTAGCATCCTTCTGGATCTGAAAACCTCATGGTGCATCTATCTCAGAGATATTCTTCCCTGCACAGTGTTGTGTGTCTGAGCTGAGAAGGATGAACAGAAATATAGTCTGTACTTATACATAGTGTACAATAGTTACTTAAAACCAGTTTTCAAAGTAAGCTGTCCTTCCAAGTAGTCAATGTTATCTTAACTACTTGAATGACCAAACAGTTAAGAGTCTCTCAACTATGTACCATCTACTTCAAGCCCATTCAGAAACAATTACATGTTGCAGGTCTACTTTAAGCCTCCTCCCCCAAATCAAAGTTCAAGCAATACTAAGGGAGAATGTTACAAGTGGCAGTTGTACCGTGTCTCTTCTGCATACAAGAGTCGCCGGTGAAGTGCTTTATGTAATGATAACGAAGCAATATTGTCTTCTCCAGGCCTTGCCAATGAAGGCTGACCTCAGAGGCTCTACCTGTCAGGTTCTGCAGATGAATGTTACCAGCTGGTTGCCAAAGCAAACATCCTCTCCAGGAGTGCGGCCATGTTTCGCATCTCCCCTTTCTATAGCAGGAAGAAAGGAAGGGAATTTGTAACACAAGCATGCTCTGGATGTGGTTCTCGAGCATGCTGCGTGGAGGTGATGACAAAATCTGTCTGCTTTTGTGACAAAAGAGGCGGTTGAGACGGGTTCTGGTTCAGCTTCCTGTAGGGTGTCTGTTGAACTACATGTACTGAGAGAGCAGGGCTGATAGAAGTAAAGAATTAGCGCGTGGCTCCGGAGCACCTGAGGCAGGAGGCCAGCGCCGTGCCGTTGGGGATGGTGGGAGGCATGCAAGACTCAGCCCTGTCACCGGTGCCAGGTCTGGCACTGGTGTGCCCACTGCACGGCAGTGAGCCACCAAGCCACAAGGCTCGGGGGGCCGCTGCTTCAGGGGAGCAGCAAAAAGCTGCGTGGGAGGCTCCCAGGAAAGGCTGTGCTAGAAGTCTGAGAGAAAGTGGAGGGGGAAAAGGGAAGGGATGTTGTTGGCAATAAAGTCTCTTGTTCAGCATTACGTGACAGCGTGTTTTCTGTGATCTGTACCACTGGCGCATTTAAGAGTGCTTCTGCGGGTTCCTGGGATTTCACAATTCTTTACTTTAGTGAACCTAAATTTCAAATTATAACTCCCACATCTGTCACTAATGAGAGCAGCAAAACTTTAGAGATTTCTGAAAGCCATCTGGAGCCACAGAGAGCAAAATCTCTGGAGGCCAGCCCAGGAGGAAGGTATTAACCCTCTTAATGCTGATGGAAAAGCAGGAAAGCCAGTTAATATCACTAAATAAATGAGTCTGTGTGTATCTCAAAGACTTACTGCAATTATTTCCAGTACAGCACGCTTTGCCAGCCCAGGGCCCTTGAAAGCGTAATCATAAGGGCAGCGGACAAAGAGGCTTCATTGCCTCTTCTCAGGCTGGAGCAACCTGAGGGTGTCAAGTACAGGTTCATGAGGGGTGGAAATGGCAGCGGGGAGCGTCCTTTTGTGTCCTGCCTTTTGAAAGGCAGGAACTCCCCTTTCTCTGTTCCCCTACCAGGGGCTGCTCTTGGAGGCTGCATCTGGTTGTCATATCTTCCAAGCGCTGGCTTGGCTCTTGCAGACGATATTCCTGTGACAGACAAGACTGCTCCTCTGCCACTTATTTGTTTAAATGGGTTCAAAAGTTCTCAGCTTCCTGACAACTTTTTTTTCCCCCTTTGTTTTATACCAATCAGTTAATTTGCTAACATCACCCTCCCTATCTTCTGATCTTAGGCAAGCTGGCTGGGTTTACTGGTGCCTTTATCGCCACATTACAGCCAGCAGTGAGGAATGCAGGTCAGAAGGGAAATAAGGAGGGACGGCTCTTTTGAAACTGGGAAGAAGAAGGTCAGGGCTGTGGGGCAGACAGGAGAGGGTGGAAGTGCAGAGAAGGGATGTACTTTAAAAACAAACTCATGCTGCACTAATCCAACTGCTATTCAGCTTTATCCCGCTTTGCTTATACATTTAGAAATCTGGTTTTTTATCTTCTTTTGTTTCTTTCTCTTTCTTATTCTGCCTGTTGTAAAGTCTTCAGGACACAACCCTATTTTTCTGACATGTTTTATAAAGTGGTTGGTGTATTTCGCATGATGTGCTTTTATTAACTTCTGATCACAGACTCTGTTTCAAATGGAAACATTAGAACTGATCAGAAATGGGAACCTTTTTCACAAAAGGTGATGGTTGTTGTTTTGAGACCACTTTACTTTTTATACAGAATTTCTGTCCTAACCAACTACAGAGCTTTTTTGTCTCTCTTACAGTAGACTTACAGTTACTCTAGATTTACAGGAGTGTGAATGAAAACAGACCACAACTTTTGCCTTCATTACAAAAGGGACAGATATTTAGAAGAAAAAGATTCATTGAGCAGTTTTATTAGAATAAAATGATGCTGTTTGGCTTTGGTAGCTTTGTGCTTGTTTATATCGGTGGAATGATCAGAGATGCTTGTATTTGTTTTTTCCACTGGTCAGCATGTCCTGGGTGAACAGGACAGTCCTGCTTTATCTCTCACAATGTTCTTCCAGATCATGGTTGAGCACAGAGGCATGACCATGAGGAAGCTTGCCTTTACTTCTGCCAGCCGTATACCAGTCGATAAAGAAAAATCCATTTTCTTTCTACCTAGCGCTAAAGTGGAAGAAGAAAGGGTCTCTCTTCTCTTTTTTTTTCCTTGTGTGTGTGTGTCCACAGCAAAGCAAACAAAAGTTTAAAGTAAACTTTTTCAAATAACTCTTTTTCCTGGCAGAACTTTCTCTGCCTTCTGCTGGCTGAAGGGCATTGTAATTCATGCAATAAAAGGAGAAAAGGTCTGCTGGTAGAGACTGTTTACTTTAAACTTCTGTTTGTTTTGCCTCCACTCTAGGAAAGAATGCAATATTTCTATGAAGCTCTGTTAATTTTTTATTTTTTTTTTTTCTCCCTTTGACTGACTTGAGCACTGGTGAAAGCACCCGATCAACAAACAGGAAACCAAAGGACTTTCAATCCCTGCAGAACAGAGATAGTATGAACTGTTGCACTGCAAGCTCCTTTTAACTGATCCTCTTTGAGAGAAAGGCTGTTACCTAGTAATAACCCATGTACTTGGGCCAAAACTTTCAAACTAGTTTCCTAAGCTCAAACCCTGGCACTGAAATCAGTGGTGGAGTTACTAAACCACTTCAGACACTGGTTTTAAAATAGAATAAGGTATATAAGTACCAAACTGTGGGTTTAATCTGTTGGTCACCACTCAGGGAAATACGGCCGCTTTGTAGAGCTTTGTTTCAGACCCAGTTTCCAGACCGACAGACCAGACACACTGATCTGGGAGCTGGTCTCTGCATGGGGACAGAGGTCTGTGGGAGGTGAAAGCCCCGTGGTTGTTGCAGGCCAGTAGCATCCGTTTGTGGTGTCTCATCATTTTGCTGGCAGCAGTTCATGAATTGCCCACCCTAAACTACCCAGAAACTGAGTTTCCAATACAGAGTTTCCCTTGTCACCTACGGTGGACTCTGGGGGGGTGGGGGTGGGGGGTGTTTTTCTCCTTACTAAAAGAGGCTGAAGATGAGAACATGCAAAGGGTCATATGGATAAAATGCTCAGTCCAGAGTGATGTTTTTCAGTCCGGTGTGGTATCTGACATTTTGTACTATTTTCTCATATATAAGAACAAGGTTGAAAAAGGAGGAGCATGGGGATAGTCTGTCCTCTCAACTCAGAGGTGATTGCTTAGTAAGGCAACTGCCACCGTATGTACTGGATCCAGTGTTTCTAGGAGGTGTAACCTACATCTAGTTGCTTAATAACAGAGCAAGGGTTGTTTTTTTCCCCTCAATTCATAGACAACAGCAATGGTGACACTGATCCATTTATACTGAATTGCTTGGTAGCTGGGAGCAGTGGATCAAGGTAGGGCATGCTCCAGCTCCTGTAAGGGTTCAGATCTACATCTCTTGCTTTGTCAGGAGCATTTGCCAGACATCTGCCCATGAGTTGGAACTCAGCAGAGAAGAGCCATGTTTTCCTGACAAATCTCAGCTAATGAAAGCAAAAAATCATAGGGCCAAGAGGGGCCTGAATGTCTCTCCCTTCGGAAGTGCACTGAGCCAGGAGGTGGAAGCCTGTGCTCTGACAGCTCCTCCCAAGACTTTTTTTCCTTCTCCCCTCCCCCCACCCTTTTATATTGTCTGACTGCTAGGGATGAGCAGGAAAAGAGCAGGAAGAGTGAGAGAACAGAAATAGCCCTGAGACCAGAACCCAGGACTCCTCCCTGCCACTGTCTCAACTGTGCGGCTTCACTGCCAGAGTCAAGTGCTCCAGCTTCTGTATCCACAAAGACGTGTCAGGGAAAGGACCGACAGCTGTTCTCTTCTCCCTTTCCCTCTCTCCTTGTGTTAGGAGAGTGAAGTTGACGCTATGGTGTTTTTGAGGTATTCTGCCCTGATGGTCATAGGTGTTCACTGGCCTCCCCCTTTGAATGATGCCATGCAGAGGACTCGGGTACCACGTGGGCATTGTCTCACCACAGATGCCCATGTACCTTGTACCCCATGTACCATCTCCACTCTACACAAAGGCAGAGGAAGAGCTGGAGGGGCCTGAACAGCTCAGGGTAAGGCAGGGGGGGTATCTAGGGTTGTAAGAGAGATGCTGAGAGCAGACTTGGGCGTCCTGGTTTTGGTGGTGGACCTTTAAAGAGCTCCTTGATGTGCCCCGAGCTTCTGTAAGATCTGACCCTAAATATTGATCTAGAAAGTGTTAGATTTTTTTCGGAAATATAAGCTCCATTCTCAGGATGTTCAGGAACATAGATCTTCAGAGCCAGAAGGGATTAAAACCGTCACCTCTTGTGTAACGAAAAACTAAGAACCTTATCCAAAAATGTCTGCCTCAAGCTTGTAGCTTGTGATGAGATATTGCAAGACTCTTAAAATTCCAGGATCTCGAGAATTCTTGCCCATTCAGCCCCTTTCCCTTTCTCGAGTCTGCTGCAATTCTTGAATAAAAAGGTCCTGAAAATATATATGTAAATGTAGGGCATTTTACAACTTGCTTGTGAGGCAGGCAAATGGGTTAGGCCTTTGAGGAAGCATGAATAGGTTAGGATTATAATTCATTGTAATGTCATGGCAAGCTGCAATTTCAAAGGCATAAGTCCTCCATTTTGTAGCCAATAAAAAATTTAAAGGGACAAAAACCCAATTTGCTTTATAATCAATAAAATGTACAACTTCTTTATCTTATTAGAAGAGGCTGTCGGTTGCAGTCAACCATTGTCAACAGGCCGTTTGATCTATCAGTGAAACAAATCATTACAAGGAACACAGCGCTGCTGCTGTGGCTTTTGCGGTGTTTTTAATGAGGACTGGCAATACTTCTATTCCATTACAAGATTCGAAAGTGAATTTGTTGGAGTCACACCCAGACTTAAAGTAGGAGAGTGGGGTTTAGAAATAATTAACTGTTCTATTCCAAATAACTCAATAGATTAAGGAATCGTTCCGAATAAAGCAACTCCCTGTCGCTATTTAAATCGAGGGTGGTGTTACGTGCTGGTTTGCTTTGGCCTAACCTTGGGACTGCACAGGATTAAAGGGCACACATGGCTGCTCTCGGGTGAGCTAATCAAGGGGAATGAAGAGTCGGGGCACTGATATGAAAAGAGACAGGAAGGAGGAGAAAATATGACAGAGTGGGAGGGGGTGAGGGGCTGTTTGGCAGGTGTTTCCCACCACGACTGTGGCAGTCCCTGGGCACAGTGGCCCTGAACCTCATGCTGGCACCCAGCACTGTTGCATCCCTGCAGCATGTAGGCTGGACACCCCTGGAAAGGGAACCCCTCCCTGCCATGCACATACTGCTGGCTCAGGCCCTCCACACCTGCCCTCTATGCTTTTGTGTCCCTTTAGGTGCTGGGCCATATAGTAAGGTGATGAAGGTGATGTAGGGCAGTCTGAAGCCACAGTTGTGGCTTCAGACATGTTTTCCCATTAGGAGCCCCCCAACTGCATGGCATCCCTCCTACACTGCCACAACTACTCACCCGATGCAGCTGCTGAGACATGAGGGTCAGGACAGGGTTTCCTTCCTCCCAGTCCTGAGAGAAAATGTGTAGCCTTGAGGGGAGGCATACCCTGGGATTAAATCTGCTCTGAGGTTGAGATGATAAACGTGGAACAAAAGCTCCTGTGAAAGGCATCTTCCTAATTCAAAGGTGGCACTAAAGGAAGGCATACCCTTAGGTCATATAATTCCTGAAATAAACTACAGAGTAGCCCAGTAAGTCAAGGAGAACTGATTTGCAGCTCCTCCTCCACCTCAGGCTGTGTCTTAGGCACTTAGCTCATAAGAAAAAAATCTCATCCACCTGGCAAAATACAGGGGGCTGGGAACAGCAGCACCTCTGCTGAGTCTCGCCTGCCATTTGTGCTTCGGAGTGGGGGTGCGCTTGGCAGAACACGTAACTCTGCCCCTGGGAAAGGGTTGTCCTGGGAAGTGGCTGTAGATGGTCAGCCTTGCACCAGCCACATCTCCCGGAGGAGCTGGGTTTGGGAGTCCCCTCTGTGGCCTTTGGAGCCGCTTCAGAAGCTGCTTGAAGCTGGATGGGACCCAGAATTGTCAACAAGCTGAGTAGCCTCTCGCAGTCCTGCTGTGAACTGATTATCACATCTAACAAAATAATTTGCTGGAACAAATAACACTTCAGGCTCTGTTGTTTCAGGTGAAACTTAGTCCTAGTAAGTATAAATTTATAATAACAGCCACAGCATTATGAGTTTCCCAACAGCCAGGCTTAATTCAAATGCATATTTCAGACCCTTACGGGGACACTCTCATATTTGTACACTGGGATTTGGGGATTTACACACATAATTCCCATTAACACTAATAGGAGTTACAGTATGCACATATATTCCCCTCTTGATGCAGAGATTTCCCCCTGAGGATAATAACTACGTTTTAAATTCTCCTTCCGTGACGGTTTGCTGTGATATTACATATGCTCAGACGTCAGCCCCGGCTCCTGGAAGGAGGGGTGCACCTTGCATCCCCCCTCCCCCGGCCGCACACCCACCCCGGGCTGTCCCCGGCAGGGCGGCGTGACTCCCCCTGAACGACACCATGGCGCTGACGACAGATGCTGCTAATAATTTAAGCACAGAAAGCGCCTGTTTGCCTCTATCCCAGGGATGAAGTACGTGTTTGCGGAGGCCCCTTCCTTGCCGCCCGCCGGCCCGAGCGCCCCGCTGCCTCCCGGTCGCCGCCGCCGGCGGAGCCCGAGTGCCACCTGCCGGGGGACCCCCGCTCCCGGGGACCCCCGGACCGGCCCCGGCGGAGGGGCAGCGCCGCGCACAGCCGGAGGCAGCTGTTCCCGGCGGAAAGCCCCAGCCCAAGGTGAACGGTGAGGCAGAGGGGACGGAAGGTTTGGGGCCGGTGCAGCAAAAAATGGTACAAGGAAAAGGTGGGGGGTGAAGTATCGGGGGGTCATGACACTTGGTGGGAGAGGGAAATAAATATTTCCTTCTAAGTTGGCACAGAATTCATGTGTCTGGAAAAAAAAAAAAAAAAGGAAAAAAAAAAAGGAAAAAATTGAGAGCAAGGTTTCTTAGGGTGGTTAGCTGAAAAAGGGAAAGAAAATGAGAACTGACTTCGTTCTGTTTCCTGTCATTTTTTTCTCAGCTATTAAGAGCACTGCTGAAAAACTTCTATAAGGCACTTCACTTAAACAGGATTTAACCTGATGTTTAAATGAGCTGCCCAATCAAGGCCTGGAGGGTACTAGAATATCCTCTCTGGAAGTGTACTCATTATACTCAGTTGCATTTGCAATGTTTTGCAAACGCCTGCTTGTCTAACGAGATCTACTCACATAAAATGCATTTGTAGCATAACTGTAGTGGAGAAAAAAGGTCATAAATATTGTACTGTGCCTGACCAAAAACTATTCATTGGGTCCTGTTCCCTTTTCAGTGAGTGTGAAGTTGACCCTGTTGAAATTAATGGGTTGGTGCTTTTACAAAGCGTCTGTGACAGATAAATCAGACTACGTAAAGGGTGAAAAGGCAGTTGCTTTTGAGAGAGATTTTGGGTTGGGGTTTTTTTTTTGATGCTGATAGCTGCGATAATATTCAATGTGCTGGTAGCTGCAGTGCTCCTCTGACAGTCCCACTATGTTGTTAGAGTCGGGAGTAGGCTGGTACCCGGCTTGCACAGCGTAGAAGAGCTGAAGTCTCACTGATCCAGACAGCCCTATGCTGTGCCCAGAGCTGAGATGCTGATGTACCTCTCATATTTCTCTGATTGCTGAACTGGTCATAGCCACAATAATTCCACAAATTCAGAACTGCAGTTCTATCATATGTATGAAATGCATAAGACTTTGCTATCGCATTATCCATTCATCTAGCAACAAAATGTGGAATGCCCAAATCACCTATTTTAATAGTTGTGGTTTAGCCTAAAGTGGACTGTAAAGCCACAACCATTTTGTCAGGTTTTTTTCAGATCCTTTGCAGATCTGTCTTCAAAGAACTACCAAGTGGTACACGGAAACAGTGTGCCCCCACATGTGCACACACACCAGAGCTTCATCCCTTCTTCACTGCTTCATGCTTCATGCAAGCTAAGAATTTGGCCTTCTGTGTATTTTTGTATCTGCAAAGAGAAAATCTTTGTTAATAAATCTCTTCTATATGCTGTGAAATGCTGGAGGATCTCCCAGCTCATTGCAGTTATGTGTATTTTAGATCAGAGAGGTGATGGCTTATACTTGGAGGCTCTGCAGAGAGTGTTGCATGTTATGCTAGCGACACAGCTTTGGCTACGGGCCCTGATCCAAAGCCAGTTGCAATCAAATGGTCAAAGGTCATGTCTACACAGCATAAAGAAATTGTAATTGTAGCTTGTCCTAGAATTACCCTTGGTAGTTGAAGCCAGCTAGCATTAGAAGCAAATGTATAGTTGAGAGCTACTGCAATACAAAAGTCTCTAACGTGGGTTGGTGATGCTTCCTGGAACTCATCTCCATACAAACTCACAGTCCGTGTCACATTTGTGCCCAGTACTGGGCCACCATGCACCCTGACACCTCCATTCCCCACACGGTGGCCCTGGTCAGAGGGGCAGCAGGACCTCCAGCCACCACCCTACTCGCAGGACGCAGCGGCCAGGAACTGCCTCTTCCCTGCCCCAGCTCCCGCTGCAATCCCCCATGAAGCACACGAGGCTGTGACTGCCAGAACAAGTGTCCCAGCTGGCCATTGTCCCCAGATCAGGATAAGGCTGTCCACGTACCAGCTAAAAAAGGTCCACTGCTGGAAAGCGAGGATTGCAGCGTGGTGCCAGCTGCCATTAGAGGGGGGAAAAGTCTAACCTTCAGAGTCTGGAGCAGGGCAAAGCTTAACAATGCGAATGAGTTTTCAGAAAAAGAGAGAGGAGGTACTTAAAAAGAATGAAAAAAATACTATTAATTTATATCTCTATTTCTGTGTATAAATATATATACATATTTATTTATTTTATAAAAATTAGTGTGTATATGTATCTGCATACACATGCACTTAAAAACATGTTTACATATAAATTAATATGGTTATACCTATATACACATAAAGATATACATGTAATATATTTAGATGTCTCTATAAATATTTTGCAGTCTTTGCATGATATTTTTTAAGCTACCCTCCGTATTTTAGGGCTCTGGATCATTATTTCAAATGCTTATTAACAGCACAGGAGCTCTTCTTGCAGTAGTGAGAAGCAGAAAGAAAAAGTTGGTGAACTGGATTTCTCCCATTCCAGTGTCCAAACTTTTCATCTTAAAGTCACTTATTACCATTCCTCTAAGAAGTTACTGTTCAGAGTGTATTTTATTATATTCTATTCTTGTATTACATTTTTTTATACAATGGCAATGGCTTTTTATATCATTATGCCAAACCAAGGGGGTCTCATACTTACACGATCTTTTCTGTATTTTTTTTACATAGATTTCTGCAATACCTGCCTTAGAAATGAAGTGGTTTGCTATGAACAAAGTCGCTGATTATTTTAGCTTAATATCGGTGAATGCTGTTGGGTCACCCTGAAATTTGGGCGGGGGGAGGCGGGAGGCGAGAAGTAAAGAAAACAAAGAGGTAGAAGAAAAGAAAGGAGAAAGAAGCTTTACATTGCTGACCTTTCTTGAAGGCAGACTTTCAGCAGATCACTTTGACCTGTCTCCTGTCTACCTGTCAAAATGATTATTTGTTCTTTCACAGTGCCTAGAACAATTGCAGGGTAAGGGTTTGTTTACTCTTTTGCATCATATTGAAATCGTTTACTTTTATAATTGTGGACATCTGGAAAAGGAGTTACGGAATAAGATAGGAGCCAAAATTAAGAGAACTGGAGAGAATATGAAGGATTTTAAGACAGGGCACCAGCTAGTTTTGTGCTTGAGATCACATAACAATCTCTTATTGAACACCAAAGACTACCGTGTAACTTCCGTAGCTGGGAAGTAAATTACTTTTTTAATCAAATGTCTTTCTCTCCCTAGAACAGTAATAAACATGAGCAGCTATGTTTAGCTTTTACCCAGACTTTTAGCAGACTCGAAAACTTGGAGAAGAGAAAGGGTTACTATCCTCTGTCCCTGATGTAAGACCTGTATCTATTTAGTAAACATCTGAGTAGCTTCCATTTAACTATATTTGACAAACACATTTTGCGTGTTCAGTCCCGTGTAAACCCTTGCAAAGCAAAACATAATACCCTGCCTGATTTTTAAAATGGACGAGAGCTCTTTAGCAAGATCTCCTCTCCGGTTCCTAGAGTTGTTTTCTTCTAAAGCCACTGTTTTTTTCCTTCTGAGTATGCTGTTATTGTTTTTATCTTTTTGCATTGTTTTTGGCAGAAGAATGTTTTAAGAACAATAACCTAACATTTAGCAATAATAACCCAACTGCCTCACGTAGGCACTGCTATTCTTACTCACAAAGCCACACGTCCTGTCTGTGAGCGTAACTAAAAGACAATACCTAAGAATGAGCTGCAGAAAATAACAGGCCTATATGATATTTTCTCAGTGTTGCCACCAGGGGCATTTGGTCTTTTTTGATCCAAGTGCGATAGCTCTGTATTAGCCTTAATAACGATTTGTTTCAGGAGCTTCCCAATTAGTCATGAAAATTTTTCAATAACCAGGGCACTTTGTGAAAAGGAGCCCAGAGCGTAATGACACACTCAGTAAAGAGGAATCTCCTTTTGTTTTGAAACTGCTACTTGCACTTTCCTGTCATTTGCCCCAGTTCTCTTGTTAGAATACGAATTGAGCAAATGTTCCCACTTGCTACCTAATCTTTCCATAATTAAAAAATAATCAGACTGATTTATGGGTTTACTTTTTATAGGAAAAACAAAATTCCCACATAATATAATTACAAATATTTTGCCCAGAGATCTTTTTTCACAAGTTCCTATGCAAATATAGCTGGGATATATACTTATATTTGAACACCTGTCTATAATGCTCCTTTAATCAGGATTACATGCTGACTAGGGTCCAGCATCAGACAGTACAATACGAGCTTATGCCAAACGAATCTAAGATTTTTTTCTAAGTGTTCATTTGTGTTTGGGTTGATTTTCCTTCTCCTCTACCCAGGAGGGAGGACTTTGCAGTTCCGTGCGTGCAATGCTGCTTGTCAGTAGTCCCCTCCTTCTAGCTCCTGACACGTTCCAATTTCTGGTCAGGCCCTGCAAAACGATCACAAAAGTCTGCGCAAATATTTCATTTAGTTTATTCACAGAGCAAGTATATGAGAACAATAAAGCTATGTGCCCTTATTGATTGGGCTTTAGTGAAATCAGAGTAAAAATTCATGTACCAGATGATTTTCAGACAGCCTCTACCACAGAACATTTCACTGATGGATGTCACCAAACAGGAGGTCACACCACAGCATATGCACTCAATTGTGCTGTGGAGTGACTTCATTTGTATGCAGCAAGGACTGCGAAGCATGGGGCTGCCTCTGGAGGGAACAGTCAATCCTGCAAACATTTATGACACTGCAGACTAGTCTGGGGAAGTTTACCTCACCCTTGCCCATGTAAAACGTTTCGTCAATCAAGGTTATTTGGTCCAAGCTTTCCTGGAGTCTCAGCACTACCAGTTCATGTAGCAAAGAGGTGGAGGGGCATCACAGAGAGTCTTTACAGCGTCTTGTAGAATATTTTTCAGAAAGGCCACTGAACCAGGACATGGCATTTCTGACCTCAGGGGTTGCTTTGGACAAACAAGAAACCTTCAGCTTTTCTGTGTATTGCCACAGCATAAACACAGGATGCAGATCTCTCTCCGTTATGTTGAGTAAGATCATCTCTTTAACACTGTGTGGTATACGTGGGACCCTGATCTCAGCTGGTGTCTATAGACGTTATTTTGTAACATGTTGAATAATGAACATCTAAACAAAATCTTATTGAATGTTTGTCTGAATAAATTACATGAGGAGAGGAAAGGAGAGCTAGATAATGTCTGTACTGCAGCTTTGGTACAAGTGAAATCTGAGCCTGGATTTTCCACGTCCCAGATCTTGTTCCTGTTCCATTTTGCGAAAGGTACCATCGTTTCTTGTTCTTCTCTTTGGTCAATGTTAGCAGTGCTGCTTAAGCCCCTGTGAATCAAATCCTTTGTTTTCAAGTTTTTCTTATTTTAGTTTTTTAAAGTCTCAGAAAATACCTCAAATCAAAGTTAAAAAAAAATTCCAATAAAATTAACCATTTTTATTTAACCCCAAGCAATTTTTTGTTTCAGTTGTGGATAATTCTAAAAAAAGAAAAAAAAAATAGGTTCAGGTGGACATCAAATTACTTGGGGATTTTTAAGAAATGTCAGTGGTGAATCAGAAAAATCAATTATTTCCACAGGTCTTTTCTTAGCTCTTTATTCATAGAACCTGCACGTCTGACATTCCTTTCTCTGCCTCTTTCATTTTTTTCCTTTCTTATACCTGTTCCTCTTCTACCAAGATCATTTGTAAGAAGAGTCATCTCAGGTTTGTATTTTCAGATGTATTGCTTGTTATCTTACAATCTGCAAACAAATAAAAATCTTTTGTATCTCCTCTATCCCAGGAGGTCAGATGCTTCAGAACTGAAGCCACAGCAGCTCCTTTTAAATATAGTTTCAATTGCAAGGGTGGGCTAATTATTTGCGTCTTCATTTGTTATTTTCCTGAGAATATAAAGTAACAGTTCGTTAAGTTTTATGGGGTTTTCATCACCAAAAAAATGGATTTCTTCTAATGAAAGACATTCAGATTTTTATCTTTCTTTTTTTTTTGTAAACCAGCAGTTTTGTTTTTTTTTCTGTACAGAGTGATATAAGCAGCCATAACAAGTGCCATGATGAAACTGAGGTAGAAATCAGTGTCTGATGAAAAGAGTTAGCAGCATATATAGGGAAATACGGAAAACCAATGAAAATTATTATGAAAAATCATAAATAGCTTGTGTGGGCATATATGCGTGTGTCTTTTTTAAGACACGCACTAATTCACAGGTTTAAATTAGTACAGATCTAGTAGAAATGAGCTGAAAATCAGCCCCACGTTTTAGAAGCAACCTCTTATGTGGTGACACTGGTGATATTTTGCCAAGTGTGTAAATGTGCTCGGATGCCCATAAAGTCAAAGGGGTTACTCCTGGGTGAAGCCTGCTCTAGCACAGCCTGGGGTGTGCAGACCAGCAACATCCCAGTGCAGGAGCCGTATGTGGGTGCGTGAGTACAGGTTGCAGCATATAGAGACAACAAATTCGGCTGGAGAGGAGCCACACCGGCAAAAGGGACGTGCATACACATGCTTATGGGGGCACTCTGAGCCAAAAAACCCCAACCAACTGGTAAAAGAGGAATATGAGCTTAAGGACAGGTGGCTTTCAAGAGAGAAGTCAGCAGCGTCGAGGAGAGGGACGTGCCAGAGAGAAGTTTCACCAGTGACTCAAAGCCAACCATTACACCACACTTTGATTAGTTTACCTCCACAACAGCACAAGTTAGGCTGAAGTCCACATTCACGGCTTCCACTTTCTACGTATGAGTTTTGTAGGCACAGAGTTACACTAAGTCTGGGCATTTGGATGTCTGCCTGCCCAAAGTTGTGTGTTTATTTCTCATTTGGGAATAGAGGCACCAGGTTTGCTCATGGAAAGAAGTGAATGAACTCATTTGCAGGTGCAGTCTTAATGTATTCTTAACCTGCAGGCCTCTTTGCCTTTCCCAGTTCAGTTTTATAGTGCTGTTTTGGGGTTGGTTTTTTTGTGGTTTGGGGTTTTTTTAAATAAGTGGTCTGAAAAGTCCCTTATCTGAGATCTCCTTAATCTCCCAGAATCTTTTTAACTGGACTTGCCCAACGCTTAACAATGGCAGGGAGAGGGGGAGAGCAGAGAAGAAAGGTGCACAAGGATCATTTGACCATTGGCATTTGGTTCCGAACCTCAGAGTAAACGTCTATATTCTTTGTTCTTTCTAGCAATGTAACTTTCCAATCCTGTAAAGTACAGCATGCCAGGAAACTTTGTAACAGTTAATTCATTTTTGTGCAGTTCCCAACTGCCAGAAGTCAAGGGAGCAAACGAGAACATAGTGTAAGCCACAGTTCACATGGCTATGCTACAGACCACGAAGACTGTTGATTGATGCAGTGTGAGTTTACCCTCCAGGACACAGCTGAGGTTATTGGTGGGACAAGGAACTGAAGATTGTGTTGCAGCTATTGGCTTCATTCATGAATTGTTAATGTAGAAGAATAAAAGAATTCACTCAAGGCAATCAATTTCCCTTTAAAAATACAACAATTCACCCAAAAAGAGTGAAAGAAGGCTTAAGTGATAAATTGCAGGAATATTGCTTTCACATTTGACACCCATTAGCCCTGTTTTATATTGGGAAAATAGTATCATTAAGCAAAGTAGACAGTGCTTTACAACTATTAGCTTATGAAAAGATTCAGCTACTACATAAAGATAACTGTTATTAAATAGGAACATTTTGCAAAGCCTTTAAAGGATAAGAAGCAAGAAAAGTTGTATTTGGTAGTGTAGGTCTTTTTCTACATGCTTTCACAAAAAAAAGCACGTCTCGCATCTTTAAGACAGAACAATCGGAGCTATTTGAGTTGAGAGGCACTTAATGGGAAGCTAGATTCCCTCAGCAATAAATGCATATGCCTGTATAAACTGGAGGAAGTTGCTGTCTCCCTCCAAAAGCGCAGGAGTGCAGTAATTACTGTGTGCTGAATCCCCACTGTGAAATGGTAGCAACTATTGCTCTGCCCCAAGAGGAGCCATGGAGCAGAAGTAGGGTGGTCAGTGTCCAGTTCTCCAGGGTTAAGGGCCAAGCTAAATAGTGCCTCCCTCATCCTTGCCAGCCTTTTCAGACATAAGCTGAAACCACTTTTACCAGCAACTTTCATCCCATAGGCCTTTTCCAACACAGATCGTAAACACTCACTCGATCTTATAATACACTATCTTGTAAGCTGTTAAACAGAAAATATGTGACCGAGTTTCAGAACCCCTGCCAAACAAACCTTCCTCCTAATGTCCAGAAACTGCTGTCCTTTCTATCTCCATGTCTAATTTGAGGCAGATAAAACCAACTTCTCACTATGCTTTATCCATCTGTAACAAATCTTCCCACCACATTATACCCCAAATGTCCCTTGGAGAAGGAAGAGTATAAGGCTGATAGAGAGGGGGCAGTTCATTCTCTAACCCATGCCCTCTCCATTCTGCACAAAAAGCATGTATGTCTATTGAAACCATTAGCACTCATCCCACATGCCAGGTTATGTCCTAAAGCAAGGCACAGCAGTATTGCAGATGCAGGGATTTGTGAAGGAAAAAGATGAGAGAAGTAGGATGGTGAGGACTGCATGATGCATCAAACACAGGAAGAAGGTGAAGAGAATTCAGAGCAAGGGTTATTTTTTGCACTGAGGGCTGGCTAGGAAAAGACTTAAGAGTTCTCATCCTTGCTGTTTCTTGTGATTTGTACCTGCTTTCTGAACTGTGGGTACTTGACTATATAATCAGCTTTTTCCCCATAATCATTACCCCTATATTTGGCTTATTTTTGACGTGAGAACAACATTTTCTAACTCCCTGAGAGCTTTCTGTTCTAGCTAGTGCCAAACTACAAAGCAGAAATCACTTGAGATAAGCACTAGTCCTTACTGACACTAAGTAAAAAAGACCTGGAAAGACTCTGTTACTGGCTTATAAATGTGTGGATAAGGAATTGCCTTTCATACAGCACATGTGACTCATACGAACCTTTTCCTCTATTTTGCTAGCACTCCATCTTCCATTTCAATAACATTAGTTCAACCATCCCTCACACAAAGATCTTCTCTGATCTCAACAGTGGTCTTCAGGAGCAACTGCTCTTTGCCATCTGCCCACCAGAATATCTTCACCAGCTCATTTTCTTCCATCAGTTCCTCCTTCTTTCCATTTTCCCTCACCTCTCTCATTCATTTCTTCTTTGCTGGCCTTCCTGATCTTCAGTAAGCAAGAGCTGTCTGCCCCCAGCATCACAAGGAAGCTAAGTGCAGAAGAAAATCTGTGTACCCAATCACACCTGAGATAAGCTCCAGCAACTAGGGGAGGCTGGGAAGAGACAGCAATATTTGTTTTTGTTATTGATCAGTATTTCTAATATAGGGATACCTCAGCCTCTCAGTCAAGATAGATATTTCTTTGAGGTAGATGCCAAGTCTTCACCTAGTGAAAGATTTTCCCTGCCTTAAAACTTTTATAGTCCAATAGGCATGACATACTATCCACATTTTGTATTAAGAGTGATTTTCTCCAAGAGTAACATGGAACCATAAATTGAAACCAGTTCTCAGGCTGTATTCAGTGCCTTAACCACAAAACCAAGTTTTCTGACTCCTGCAGGCTATTTAGCAATTGGAACTCAGAAATATTTCACAGTCTCTTTTTCTTAGTACCTCCAAATTGGGTCTTACTGAAGCCAAAAGTGTTGTTTCATTCTAGTGATGTTTATAACTTTGCTGTGTTTTGTCATGTTTGAATTCAAGCTTATGTGCCACTACAGTTTTTCTATGCTGGCTAAGTTTAGTACTTTTTTGTCAGTACCAAATTATTAAAAATGTTTAAAAAATCAGGTCCAGAAGTAAGTGCACTCCTCCTTAAACTTTACTGCACCAAGTAACTCCAACACACTTTGCTTACCTCGTTTTCATACCTACATACGAAGAGTTAGTGCATCATACATTGGGATTACTGACAGGTATTTTCAAGCATGTCACTGTTTTGTAGGAAGCTTTGTACTAGAGATTCTTGGTAATCAGGAAAGGTGCTACTTGGACTTTCAGATGCCTGTTATATGCATATCTAAGTGATCCAAATTGTACCTCTGTATATTACAGTTATGCTTAACAGCACCATTTTTCCCCACATATTTCATTCTGGCCACTTATCAAGTGAACGAGCAGCACTTTTTCCCCAGCCAAGCATTCATACAGCTGTGCTGTAAATTCGAATTCATACCCATGTCATTTTCTCCCACACTTCACCCAAGTTTTATTCAAGTTATCCATAGATCGTTCTATTCTTCCCAGATCAAGGGCTTATATTATATTTGCAGTTGCCATTTGATTGGCAGGAAGGATACTATTAGGTGCTAAACAATCTGAAAAAGTAGGTCACATAAATTTGCAGAGTGTAGTTTGCTGAATACCTGTGGAGATTTACATATAGCACATTGTATGGATTTCTTCTTAGCATCCTTTGCCCACGTTGTGCTTTAGAATTATGCAGTGTGTGGGAATGTTCTTCTAGCAAAACACCCTTCATATTTTCTACAGGACTATCCTGATGCCGGAGCTTGTGCTCCATGAAATTAGAGCATGAGCTGGGAAGTGAGTATAAATGGAAGAAAGTGACTTGAGGACCAAGAATATAATAAAGATCATGGAAACAGATACCAAAAAAGTACAGAAAAAGAAGTGATTTCAGACCTAATTTATGCAAATTTTTGTCAAATATAATTAAATGGAAGCCCGGAGTAACTCTCTCATCTCATCCTCTAAATACTTCCGTAGTCCTCACAGCGATGTGAGCAATATAGAGGACCAAACTAAGCCCCAACCTAACACCACTGGTGTAACTCCAAATTATCTGGTCAGATAGAAGCAACATTGTGCAAAAATCTATAGCCTGTGTTACTGAGGCCCCTAGTTTAGATACCATAATGGCCTCTTTTGGCCTGTGAACCTTTGAAATGATCATTCTGCTTTTTAAAGAAGACTCAAGCATCTTGGGGTCATTGCATTGGGTTACAATTGCAGCTATAAAATGACCAGTAACAAACCAAACGCATTTCTCTTTTCTGAAGCATGCTTCTTATGTTGCAGACACTGCTTCTCTCACTCATTATAGTGAGATCCCTTATTGCCCAGTATTGTACTAACTCTGTCTAGTCTATTGTATTGTGATAACACTCCTTTGCCCATTGTATTAGGTTAGCACCTCCTTGGCTATAATAAGTATGAAAAAAAATTCAAGGTTTAACTTGTCAAATGGAACTTTTCAGTGACTTATTAAAAGAACCCCTGTGGTATTACAAAATGCAGGTTTTCTGTCATCTAACTAAAAGATCCCTTTAGAAACCTTCATTTTTTATGTGTGTAAAGACAATTTCTTCTAGTGAAACTCTTTGATTCTTCCCTGAATGAAATCAAGTGTTTTAAAACTTTTTGAGGTGCCCCAAAGGCTCACTTCTATACTATGGAACGTGAAAGACTATGAACCTCTCACATAATCGTCACATAGACACTTTGCAGTGTGCTCCTGGCAGCAATCGTTCATTACATACTGCAGGCTTTCATAAAAAAAAAAAAACAAAAAAAACAAAACCCTAACTGTATAAAAAAACTGTGAACTATGTCTTTCTTGATCATGAGGATTTGGGGGAAGGAAAGTTGGAGAGAAAGCAGTTGTCAGAGATTGTTAATGAGGTTAAGATAAATTGTTGCTGGAGAGTTCTTACCTAATGAAATAGAGAAGAAACAGAAATGTGGAGAGAGTAGGTGTCCCTGTTAACCTCCTTCAAGCAGATATTCCTTAAGCGTTGTTGTCTCTTGTACTTCACAAGCAAACAGTTGCATTTATTTGTATGAGTGGAGCTCAGAAATTAGCATTCTTTTCTCTCCCTTTACATCCCTGCTTGGAGCACATTGCTCCTGCCACCATGCATGAATTACTGCCGGCAAAGTAAGTAGCTGCAAGTGAATCAGGTACTGGACTGTCTTCTTACATATTTGCTGTTTCACCCTTTCTCTTTATCCCTTGTGCTGTAATGCTGAGGTGAAGCTGGGCTTTTTCCCTTCTAGAGTCCCTATGGCAGCCATTAACATACATGGCAATCAGCATAGCGTAAACGCAAGGAAAACAGATAACATTCTGCTTTGGGTTTGGGGGGTTGTTTGGTTGGAGGTTTATTTTTTTTGTTGTTTATTTATTCATTAGCAACACCTCTGGTAAACAAGACTGGTTTCGTGAGCAGCTTGAGAAGACAGTGCCTCCCACATCCTTGTGTGAGGACACAAAGGAGGGAAGGGAAGGGCCAAGGTCAATGTCAAACTTGCTGCCACAGTAACGTAGTCAGGGCATCACAGGAGGAGGCAGCAGCACCTGAAGGATGGTTTAAATGGGACTTCCCTTCCATTCTCTGGACAGCTAAAAGGAGTTCTCCTCTCTCTCAGGTTTTATTCAGCCTTCTTCGTAGTTATTACAGTTTAAGTCCCCGTGAAGCAATGTAAATTAGTGAGAGTTTTAGAGGACTGCAGCATGGGCTGTTTAACAGATCAAGGAACCATCTGAGGGGTATTGTTGCACTGTGCTTCTCATTCAGCTTTGAGTTTGGGACAGTGTCACCACCTCTATAGTGCCACAAAGCAAAGAGACAGGCTGAAAATGGGGTGAGATGTTAGAATAACTTATCTAGATAAGAAAGACAAGCCAACTGGGAAAAACAGAATATATGAAATTCAGGGGTCTTCCAGAAGTGCAAGACTAAGAAAAAGAAAATACCTGAAGCTCTCTTATATTGTTGTGAAGAATCCAGGGAGGGATCAAAGAGAAAAAAGTTTATTTTTGGCTCCTTTTTTTCTGTATTGTACACTTGCTCCTGGCTTCAGATAAGAGACTGACGTAGAGACCTTTTTCCAGCCTTCTCATCTGAAGAATTTTAAATGGGCTTCAAAATGAAAAAGTAGAATTTTCTATATATATCTATATTTTTTATTGTGTAGCTTCAAATTTTTCTTACTTGTTTCCAGAGTAGTTTTTGGTGTGTATTTATTTAAATTGTTTAAAACCTCTCTATCTTCTTTTGTTTACAAGAGCAAACCCAAACCATTTTTCCCTGAGACAGAAACCCAAAAATAAACTACTTAATGCTGAGGGGATAAAATGGAAAAAATATCACCTGTATGTTTCAGTTTAAATCCCTTTTTCCCTCATGTTATTTCAATCTATCTATTGAGGAGACCTAAGAGTCTCTCTGTAAAAACAATAGGTTTCCAATTAAGTATCATTAGTGGGACAAAAACACCTGTTTTGGGTCGAAGATCTTATAAGGCTCCAGAGCAAAATGAGTGACAGTGAGGGCAAAGTGCTACGACGAGAAATCGAACGGCTCCCTCCCTAGGAAGCTCAGCGTCTCTTCCCTCTCTCCAGATCAATCTGAAGCTGTTGTCGGCTTCCTATGTGCCTCGTGCTCTTTAGCAAAGCTCCCCTTATCTCTCAGGTTCAGGGAATACTCTCATGAAAAACCTGGATGCTTCCCTGAACTTGCTGTTTTATACAGTTCCCGAAAGTCTTCTCCTCACCCCTTGTGTCCCCTTTCATTGCAGGCAGCTCAGGCCAACTTCAGCAACTATTCTTGCCGCTGCTTCTGAAGCAGCACACTGCCTCGTTTTGTCTTTGGCTGTTGTCCTTGGCACCTTATTTCTCACAACTGGAGGTCCACGGGCTCCGTGCAGGTCCATTTTGAAGATCTGTCCACAGGTCTTACTCTTCCTGAGAGGAAGAAGCAATTTCCCCATTAAATGGCAACAAAGTCCCTTTTGCTGTAACTTCAGGATGAAAAGGCAGATGGTTTCAAGCCCATTGCTAAACTGCTCCTTGGAGTCAGAGAAATGTCTCTAGAAATACCTTTAATGGTCTTCATTTCAATAGACTTTGAACCTGCTGTTTCAGTAATTATGTTCTTCAGTGCTAAGGTTGACTCACATACCCGTGGTTCCACGTGTAGCGTAGACAGTTCTATAATTTTAGAGCCTATTACCCACTAGCTTACAAGTCTATGGTAGTTTTATTTCGTGAGTGCTTTGTGACGCTTGAGCTGATAGCCTATTTGCTTGTTTTTCCTTTTTTCTTGTTTCCCAGGTGACTGGCCTGGCTTTTCAAACTGTACTGTGAGATCGGTTTCTTTTCCATGCTTCATTAAGACAGAGCATTTGTTACCCTCTCTTCAGACATTGCCTAAGTCTTGGTACATGCACTGCTGTCACTCCCTTTTATCTTTTTCTATACATTTCCCAACTTGTTGGGTGAGTGGAAACTTACAGATGGAGCTGCTGATGTGCTTTCATGTAGAGCACATTTTCTTTTACAGCTGTGTGTCTCATATTTTAATTTCCCTTTGTTGTTACCAGCAGTTACTTTTATGCCTGGAAGATGAGCTGTTCCCACACTCCTCCATAGCTTCTCCTAGCAACATTTCTTTGTAGATTGGTTGGTGAGGAGACCTGAAAGGTTATAGGGCTGCTACCTTCCAGAAAGATGCTGAATTATTTAGTATCAACAATTCTATCTAAAATGATAGCATCTTTTGACTCCAAGTTCAACAACGGCACTGCCATCATCTATTAGAACAATGGCTTGAGCACACTGCTGCTGCAGAAAGCCCAGGAGCTGTCTGGAGAGCCTAAACATGGACAGATTTCCAAAAATCCTCAATGCTTATAAGTAATAGTTGCTCTGAGAAAGAGATTTGCACTTTATAAACACACACACATAAAAAGGCCTGTGTTAAGAGTCCTGGCTATGTTAGTAGGCAGTTATGCTGAAACTGTGTCTGAGATGGCAGCCACAGGCCCCCGCGCTGAAACGTAGTTCGCAGTGGTGGCTAGACCAAGAAGGCAAGTGGTATAGAATGTTTGTAAAACTAGTTAGGAGTTGAAATAAGTATATGTGTTTAGATTTGTTATGCCTTAAAGGGCTGTATGTTGCATGTATTTATAAGTGCGCAAGTACAGAATGGAGTGGTAAAGTTGATGTTCACTTCAGAAAACTCACAGATGTGTGAATCCAAATATCTTTATTGGCTGCAGGAAAGGTCTTGAATCAATCTTTAAATGAAGAGGACACCAAATTTCCATTTGTTTTTACGTCTTTAAGTTTCCATTTTAAGTGTCACACTGTCCAGAAATTCTGAGGAAATTAATAGGAATGTTTGAATTATGTACTAGGTAATACTTAGGGTTCTTTGTGTTTTGCAGCATAAGCACTCAATTATGAGGTTAAGGCACTAATAATAAGTTCAAAGGAATTTAGTTGTTAGAAAGCCTCTAGAAAAACAAGAAGGTAGCATTAACCAACATCTTCCTAATTCAAAAATTGTAAAATATGGGCTAGATACACAGCTAGGGTAAACTGACCCAATTCGCTTATCCCAAAAGAAACTCAGCCTGTGAATGAATCACAGCTAAATTGTCAGAGAGAAAGAAAAGCCAACAAGAAAAAAACGCAGAAAATGTGCATGGAATCTCTATGGCTTCATTCCATTGCCTTCCCTGAATAATTAAAAAAAAAAAAAAAGGATCATTATGTCCAATTTCAGTTTTGAGACCAACATTGTTTGTTAATCAGTGCAGGAATTCCTTAAAAATTAAATTCAGAAGTTTCTTTCCCAGTCATTTGCCTTTGAACACCAAGAAAATAACCATCTTCCTGATGTTTTCTCCAGAGATGAGCAAAAGGAAATGAATTTACATATTACTGTAAAAAAAAAATTAATAAATTAACAGTTAAGAAACTGGCTGGTTTCTGAAATAAAGTCTTAAAGAACTTTTTTAAATGTTCTGAGAACTACCTATGATAGAACAGATTTTCAATCCCTATTCATACTGAGAACTATTTTATTCCTTGAGTGTTTGCACTCAAAGAGCAAATTAGTGTCAGTATATACTAGATATAGCTCCAGTTAAACTCTGTGAACAGATACCATTAACTTAAGTGCGGGGTTGAGAATGTGGTGTGCCAGAGTCTGCCTTTAACTTTTGCCTATATTCATACTAAAAAGCCTTGAAAATAGAATTTGAGCAGTTTAACGTTAAGGCTGCACACACCATGCTGAAGAACAGCATTTGTGGTGTTCTGGCCACGTTAAATTCTTCCTGCAGCAAGACAGTCTTTATCACAAGAAGTTAGAACTGTTCCCAGTCAAATGGGTAAGAAATGTTCTGTAAGATGGGAGAAAATGCAGTAGTGTAAGAGCATAAGACAGCAGTCCGCCAAAAATTGCAGGCCTGTGTCTGCATCCAGATCCCACATCTCCTGAATACAGGAATTTGTTTAGCCTTCATTCTTTGTATTAGGGGGAAGAAATTAATTCTTCATAGTCTTAGCCAAAGGTGTGTTCAAGAGTTAGTTTGTCCTCTGATGTTTATGGGCAATGTGGAAACATAGCACATTAGAATGCAGACTTTTCCTTGATGAGCACGTATGAACATCATTGCTCCATTTAATACTTTAAACTGTAATTTTCTTATACAGAAAATGGGATTATGATTAATACATGCTACAGTGAGAATAATCATGTAACAACTTTCTTTCAAAGTAATGAAACATATGGTGGTCGATTTATTATTGAACTAACTTTCACGGTAACTTAAAAACAAAATTATGTTCTTATTTTTATATGATTAGACCTTTTAATCTTTGGAATTCAAAAGCGTTGATTAAATACTGGTAGGTGATTTTGCCTTTTTTTTTTTTGGAGGGTAAAGTCAATGCCTGTTGTTTGAACTGGCAGACTATTATCTGCTTCTTCCTTGGGAATAACACACTGCTTATCTTATCTGACCCATGACCTAATGTCACAGTGACCCAGTGCTGTGAAACTAAGGTATCACAGACTTCATATATTCTGTACTGAGAGTAAGTTCATAGTGAGCTTCCTCCTGATACCATAAACTTATCTGATACTCTGACACTAGAAAGTGATGATCCAGATCCATCATGTTCTTGCAGTGGTTCTGTGGTATAAGGGAATAACTCACTAAGGTGAAGGTCCATAAAACAGAAAAATAATCATCGTTATACCTGAGAATATTGACTACTGGGGAAAAAAGAGAATGCTTTCCTCCTCATTCATAAATAATCTTGCACAAAATAAATAGCCATTTTGAGAATTCATTATATATTTGTACAAATCCACACTTAAAAAAAAATAAATAAAAAGCCCGATTTCTTTCTTAGGAGAGTCTGAAGTTTTGTAGCCCTAATATATTTGGCATAAAGTAAAGAAAAAGAAAGAATTGAGAATTTTCTTCCACCAATGACTCAGGCCTCGTTATTCCAGGAATAGAGAAGTATCCTCACACAGGATTACAGAGGACAATGGGTCTTTTTCTGAAGTGGCATCTTGTTCATGTGCTCACAGGGCCTCATGCAAAAGCATTGTTGGTGCCAAGTCTGCTAAAACAGGCATGGTCCCTCTTCCTGCCATCCCTCCTGAGGCACATGGGATGGCCTGGGATCTCCTCACCTCCCTGCTGGAGTACCCACATTTTCTACAGTTAGAGTACATTGGAATAAACATTACATGAGTATTTTTCCCTCTGGATAAGTTACTAGCCATGATAGCTCTAACCAAGCGTGCAATTACAAGCAGTCCTTCAGCCTACAGTAGAACAAATTTTAATGCAACGCACAGAGCTCTCCAGTGTTCTGTATGTGCAGTCACCATTTCATCCCCTAAGTGACTAAGGTGGAGACATGACAAGGCTAAATTTCAGGCCTGCCTGATTTCGCATCAGTACCAATGCCACAGCAGCTAATCACTCTGTGACCATGAAGTCTAAGTTAGGGTTAAGATAAACTTGGAGAAGTTATCTTCTAGTGCAATAGAATTACATAGCAAACACCAGTCCTCAAATATGACGCCACTCAAATCTCAGATGGCAACTTGTCTAACATTTAACCATACTGAATGACTTGGGAAATAGTATATACTGAAGGGCGGGGGAGGAATTCTGGAGCCACTTAATCAGTCTGCTGGCTGATGAGCCACTAATGATAGTGAGGACAGTGGACTGTTAGGCTTCAGAATGTGTTTTCCATATTTGAATGAAAATAAAACCCTTTGAACATCTTAGTAAAGCTAAGTTGTATCAAAACTATCTGTTTTCAGATTGAGAATGTCAGTTAGATTCCACACTCTTCTTCTCTTTTTCTTAATTTCAGTCTTTTCTCTGGAAATGACAGGCAAATCCACGGCTAGCTGTCAGGAACAGTCCCACTGACTACTTCACTGACATGCACAAAGACACAGCTTTGGCTTAACAACCTATATTAACGAAAAAACAAATTTATCAAAACAAAATTCTACAGCTATACTATAAACCTAGACCAACAGCATTTTTCAAACCGTGCATACTCCAAAGCTAGACAAAATATAAATAGCATTTCTACCTCTTTTTTATTTGCAGACCTTGTATCCAATTCCCACAGTTATCACTCCATTGGTGGTGTGCCAGCATCAAACTGGGATAACAGTAGGGAATTGGGCCTGTTGGTTTTTTCCTAGTAAAAGGAATGGAAGTCAAAAAAAAACAAAAAGCACCTTTTAAAGCAAGCTAGTGTAGCAAAATCCCTTTGTGAATGTACCAGAATCAGCATATGGCAATTTAGCCCAACCCGGAACACATTCTTATTCATTAGACAATGTCCTGAGTCTCTGGAGAGAATATCAAACATTATCTTGGAAGCTATGCTACAATAGCAAATGCTGAATATTTTGGGGAAAAAAAATCAATGAGTGAATGTTAAATATGAAATAGGTGTGCATTTTCTTATTATTTCTTAAGGAAGGTTTCTTCATCTCTAGAAATGAGGAAAACTGAAGGCTAAAAATCACTTAGCTTAGCCAACTGATTATATCTGTTTTAACCTGCTATGGTTGCTTGGGAGCTGTTTTGCTAATCCCTGCTTTGTCGTTAGGCTATATATTAGCAGGATGGAAATGGCATCACTGCACCATAATTCAGCAATATGAATACAGAACAAGAAGAGTGCAGAGCTGTCGGCAGCAGTACAGCAGCAGATAATAAGACTCTGTTACTCAAGCAGAATGTGTTATGTAAAGACAATTGCGGTGTAGAAGCAATAGCTCTAATCAGGTTAATTAGGCTGTATTCATGTTTCATTTATGGTGCAAGTGCCCTGTAAATTCAAAGCAGTCTACCTCATTTTATTGCACTCCTTACGCAGCCATCGTACTCTCTGTGACACTCAGCACCATGTATTTTTCTTCCTCTAAAAAAAATCCCAAGGTATTTCCCATCACTTTTCAAGAATTCCTTTTCTTCATTGTTTATGGCTAAATAAAAAAAGAAAAAAAATGGAAAATATACAGGTTATGTATAAAGCCTATGCCCATCTTAAAGGTCTTTCCTCTGCAACCAGATTGGGCAGTTGGAAGTTGCTTGGGGAGGGCCTGTTTAATTGCATTTTTTTTATTTTTCATGTATTTTCTTGCTCACTAAAAAAAAAAAAAAGTTTAAGAAAAATTGTATTGTCTTTAAAAAGTGTGGTTCTCACCTTTCCTCCTTTTATCCATTTCCTTAAAGTGATAGATTGCCTGTTTATTCCCTCAGAGCTAGCTGGAAGGATGTGGCTGCTTTGGAGAAAGGATTAGAGCCCAGTGCTGTGACCCTTAGACTCTAGCTGTGTCTCCTCTCCACTTACTGAATTTATTAGTTTGTCCCTTTAAAGTAATAATGGGTACAACAATTGTGAGATCACTTTCTCCTCACCCCCAAGAAAACAAGCCTGGGTAGACAGGAGCTATTAAAAAGAGAGAGGACATGCTGCAGGTGAAGAGAACATGGTGACCTGCACAATCTTAATTATTTTAGCTAACTGCCTAGCAATCAGCTGTCTACATTCTGATTGCATGCTCAGGCTCAGTGTTCCCCATTAAAAAAAGAAATGCGGTATTTTCCCTACCCAGTTAGCACAAATCTATTCATGTTACATCTTAATTATAAAGCCTTTTATTAATCTTGAAAAATGTTATAGCTCCATTTTAATATGTATGTATCCCTTAGATATTATTTCAATACACTGCTAATAACAATTTTGAAATTAATAGTCTCACTTATGTAGTTCTCTAGATAAGATATATATATTCTTATATATTCTGTCCTGCAGAAGTGTGGCTAGTTGAGCACGACAGCACAATATTACTGTGGAGATCAAGCTGTGACACTGATGAGCAGTGCCATAAAAGCGGGGTGACCCAAGCGGGAGAGTTTTGCATGTCACCGCTTACAGTATTACACTGCTGCTGTGCGTTCACTTCCATCCTGGCTGCAAATAACGTGACTGTTTGTAAGGCATGTCTAACTGCGTTTGACGGTGTGCATCTGCCAGCCAAGGCGTGCTGCTGAATTTCACAGGGCCCGCAAATGTGGTGCATCTTGTCATATCTCACACCTTAGTTAGCACTCTAGAAGAAAACATCAGGGAAAACCCACGTGCACTTAATTTTTTGCCATCTGAATCCACAGTGAACCAACACCCCAATTATTAATCTCTTGTAACGGTTCATACGCCCATCATGTATTTATAAATATTTTACGAGGCACACATTTTATTTCAAGGAACATCCGACTACTTATCCAGGTATGCATTTTTCCCTTTATGAAAGCAAGACACCATATTAAAATTCTTGAGACTTCTGGAGGTATCGATAGCGAAAGTGCCCAAACGAGACAGTCCTCCTTCGACTTCTGGCTTTCCCCTGTTTGCCCGGCCAGCACGGCTGCGGGGACCAGCGGCAGAGTGGCCACCACGCAGCCGCATCCCTGAGTCCATCTCAGGTGCACTGGCACTGCCCTAATCAACTTTGTTATTCCTCAGTCAGGTGGCATCACTCCAAGCAAATGAAGTAATCGTGTAAAGGGACTGTTTGATGGGGCCTGCAGTAAATACATTCTCAGGCCCAATGGTGGAGGCCTCAGGACCTGCGCTCAGGTTTCACCCTTCTCCTCCCTGATGAATAGCAACAGCTGAGAAACCCTTGTTCTCCTCCTGGAGGATAAAGTCTAGCTGCCTGACTATGTGCATTACTTGCAAGTATGTTGTACCTTTCACAGCCTCAAGGAAATACCAGATATACATTCCTGAGCTCCCCTTCCAGCCTCTTCAGTAACCCTTGTACCCAGGTGGTTTTTTACGTGATATTTAATTTACCATTTGACCAAAAGACAAGCTTAAATTCAAAGTAAATGTTAAACACTTGCAAAAAATATGCATAACTTAGGTTAGAGAGCAAACTCCCTCCTGACTTAGTTTTGCTAAGGATTGGTCTAAATGTTATTCCTACAAGTGGGAAATTCTGGATATATTTTCCCAAGAGTGGCAGCAGCCAAAGCCCCGTGAGAACCCACTGAGAAGGACCTGATGCTCCCAACTCACTGAGGTCCTTCTGGAAATGGAACTCATTTTTTATTAGATTCTTCTCATAAACAAAGAAATTAATTTCCCTCCTGTTTTCATAGTATAAACTTTGACCATTAGCCAGAAGCTAATGTGAAGGTCATACTGACAAGATTTGTCTTCCCAGGTATGGGTAACAAGATATGCTTGGAAAGACAGCCGTGGTAGATACTATGGAAAAAGAGTTTCTCAGTGCATGTCTATGAGCTCTAAGGTATCCCAATCCTAAATCTATGAAATCAATCACAAGTTCTCCTATAAAAGTAGAGTTTCAATGTGACAGAGCAAGGTGTGTCTCCAAGCTGTGACCCTTAGCAACAGCAAATTGCCAGGAAACTCAAGACATGATTGGAGGAAAGCTAAATTATTTCAGTTATGATTAAAGAATTATTTTTAGATTTTAATTATTTTTTATTTATAATTACAATGTCGAGAAATGGGGAAAAAATAGCAAGCAAGATATTTTGAAAATGAAATCTGTATTTCACATAGAAAGGAAGTTAGTTGAAATCATGAGGTGGTTGGAAGTTGTCAGCATTCAGCATTCATGACCTCAGAAATGTTTATTTTTTGATTGATCAATACGCATTCTAAAATGCGCTTATTTGTCAAACCAACATTTCAAAAAAAACATGTGATAGCACATACCTTTATAAAAGAGAACCCAGCATGTTCACTTTTACTTTATCCCCATCATGAGGGGCTTGATATTAGCCCTGGTTTTAACCCTGGCGGGTAAGTAACTTATCTGCTTTGATAAATTTAAAATAATAGATTCAGGAAGAGGTTTCAGACTCTTAATATACTTCGATTACAAACATGAACTTGAACATTGTATAGAAAAAATTTATAACAATTTTTTTGTTGTTTAGGGAAAAAAGGCTTTTGACTATGTGCTGAACTCAAAGTAAAGTTAATTAGAAAGAGTTATGCCATATGTACAAGATGAGATATAGCCTCTCATACTAAAATACATTAACATTTGGGGGCTTTTTTTTGCTTTGTCATTTCATTACTCTCTTTTTTTTTCATTCCTTTTCAGGGAGCCAGCATCTTAATTACCGTAAGTAATTTTTCTATCAGCTAATATAATTATAATGAGTGAAATTCAAAATAGAATCTGAAAAGTATATCAATGTTTAATATAATTTTACAACAGCTAATTTTGTTCAGGTGCAATACAAAAATGAACAAATTCATCTTTTTTGTTCCATACATTCTAATACAGGTACTTTAATATGTTCTGTACAATCTCTATGTTTTATGGGAACCATTTCTTTGCAGAACCCGATTTCAGTGAAAACAAGGTTTATACATTTAATTATGAAAGCGTGCTTCTCAGTGGACTTCCAGAGAAAGGACTTGCAAGAGCTGGAATAAGAATAAAAAGCAAAGTGGAAATTAGTGGTATTGGGCCAAAACTTTGTCTCATTAGGGTAAGAAAATGTATTCAATTTGAATGGTAAAATTCTCTTCATACTTGACTTTTTTTAAGCTTTTGGGAAGTAATTAAGTTTCATCATGTGTTGTGCTTACTCAGGGAGAATGTAACTAACACTATTATTTTTACGCACTGCCCTAAATTCTATTTGCACTTTGCCAGGTAATTCTCAGCTCAAGCCAACCTTGGGCTTGAAGGATTTCTTCTGCTTTGTGGTCAGAGAGACAATAGAATGTAATTTGAAATGCACAATAATTTATTACTGGATCAATCCAATTGTTCCAAACTGTACAACCTAGGATTATTTAATCAACTGATTTCGTAACCAGCAAACGAAAGGCAATAAAACATGCGACAGTATCTGGATGTGATTCAATATTTAGCATAATTAATGTCATCTGGTGGCTTCTTTTTCTGCAGGGTCCCAAATGACATTCTTTGTTATTCTCAATTCTATATTTTTACTCCATGCTGAGTATTTACTAAGAGTTCTGATTATGTGAAAAACATTTTTGCCTTTAACAGAAGCGTATATGTGCTTCTAATGAATGTATTGAAACGCACGCCTCAATTGCTTTACACGAACTCCACTTAGTCTTGTGCATATGTGGAAGAAAAATGATCTTTTTAAAAGCTTTTATTTGGCAAATTGAAAACTGCAGATTAAAAAGACTGGTGACTGTCTAATAAATGTTTGTAAATGCTGTAGCCTTCCAGCCTGAATTAGCCTTCTGTTACTAGGTATTTTTATAAGTTCAAATGATAATAGATCTAGACAGGAAACATTGCTTTTCCGTGACCTTTGCAATTGGCTGGATATTTTTTCAAAAAAAAACAAGGAAATAAGAGCCACACATCTGCACTGGTGAGTAGAAGGCTTCCCTGGCAAAGGGGAGGCAGAAGCAGTCTTACCTTCTCCCCACAACCCACCCCATTCTCACCGAAACAGCTCTTGGTGTGCCAGCATGAGTCTTCACCAAAAATTTACGCCTGTTCCCTAAACCTTCCAACACTGCTTCACCTGCTCTTGTGCGTTTGGGAAAAAGTTTCATTTGCAAAAATAAATACAGAAAGAGTTTCAGGCAAGAAAAAGAAGAGAAAAGGAAAAAAAAAATCATGAGATTTGGGGGCAAGTTCTAAGCAAAAGGTAACGATACGTTTATTCCCTTCTCCTCTGGGAAAAGTTTATTTTGCTGCTGTTATATTTAAATTAGACAGTTTGGAGGGATGGTTCAGGGAATTAATCTTTCATCTGTAGCCTACTAGTTCGCATTCAGCCCTAGCAAAAAGCTGCGCTCCCTGGGCGGTTTCCAGCTGACAATTTTTTCATTGCAAACCCACAAGTAAGAATTGCCAGCTGCGTTCAAAACCTAGCAGACAGCATAAGTCCTGACGGGGCCCCGAGGGCTGGGGAAAACTACCTCCTCGCCCTGACCCTGCAGAGCAGTCCCAAACCTGCCCGTACGCAATATGCCAGAAGCATGTCCAAGAGGCGGCATGAGGGATTTGCTCCCTAACAGCCTCCCCTGTAAGCTTCAGTTACTGGGGTTGGCAGTGATCTCTACCAACAATAACAAAAATAAATATGAAAGTGCAGTCTCCAGCGATTTGCTGTATGAGGATTTAGTTTGTGTGGCTTTTTGAGAAATTAATCCACGTCTTGCATCACATCGCCAGCCTGAGGTGTCAGAGAAAAGTCTCTTTAAATTGTCAAAGTGTATAGAAAGGAAGGGTCCTCTGAGAAACTAAGCTAAACATGCCCCATTCCCGTGAGGTAGAAACCATTCGAGTTATCCATAGTTTAGCACAACTTTCTACTTGCTTGGATGTGCCCTGGGTTGAGGCTGGAGCATGAAGTGCCGAGCTGGGTTGGAGGCAGCGCCTGAGCCTTCGGATCCCCGGCAAAACCTGTAGGGAAGGACGATTTTTGTAACCTGCTCTCCACTGCTCAGACTGATTACAACTATCTGGCTGGTCCAGCAGCCATGTTGTTACTGGTTTCTGACTGCTGTCTGTGCTCTGCGACCCCAGCAAGGGAGACGGCAGAGTTCACGACAGGAGTTAATGATGGTTTATGCAACATTAACTTTCTCCTGCAATTTCCTGCATGCTATTTCCTTCTATACTGCTTTTGGGTAGCAACCTGCTTCATGCAGCTCTTCTCTGGCTCATTTCTTCATACAAGTCAACCTTTGGCAATATGGATTATCTATGAAACAGAACAGAGTGCAGTGACTGTGGAAATACCACAGTCATTTGCATTAGTCTCTTTCCTTTTATATACGAAAATATGTATATCGATACTAACTATGTTAAATGGCAGCTTTTAAGTTTTCCTTTTGAAGAGGCTTTGCGTTATTTAAAAGCGTATTTTTGACTTGAGTAAAGTTTGTGTGCATTGAAAAAAGCTAACGGAAAAAATTAAAAAGAAATTATATTCCCCCTTTGTTCTAGGTTCACTCAATCGAAGCAGCAGAGTACAACGGCGTTTGGCCTACAAGCTCGTTCTCTCGATCACTCAAACTGACCCAGGTACTAACTGGGCAACTTAGCAATCCCATCAAGTTTGAGTATAGCAATGGCCACGTTGGAAACCTTATGGCTCCTGATTCTGTCTCGGATGATGGTCTCAACATCTACAGAGGGATTCTGAATGTGCTGGAGTTAAGCATAAAGAAGATGCAGCATTCATACAACTTACAGGAGGTGAGATTTTTGTTTTGGCATTGTGGCCGCTATGTAAATAAACAAGCTTTCTCTTCAGATTCTTCTACCGCATTTTCTGAATTTGTCCTTGACACAAACTTCACTAACAAGAAACACCTATGCTTGGGAAATCATGATTAAGTTGTTCTTATGGGACTACATTTGACAGAGCGGTAGCTAGGCAGGACAACAGAATAGCGTATTTTTAATCTGGCTGATCAAAGTATTTCAGAAAATACATTTGCAGTATTAGGCACCCTAGAAAATCTGGCTTGGGATTCTAGAGAAAGTAAATGCCTGTGAAAACTGAAGCCTACATAAAATTTGAATACTGTATTAAAACAAGCTTAAACATACAGCACAAGATTAAAGCTAAAATAACAGTAATTTAATTTTTTTACCAATCATATATACTTTAATCTCTCCTAGCTCCTCTTTTAGGAGGAAAATATTATATATGCCATGACATTACTGTAATAGCTTTGACAGTTCCAGTTGATGCTCTATTGGAATTTCCACTGTTTTTCAGGTTTTAATATCTTAGTCAAGGTAAATCATCTGATATTACTATTCACCACAGAAATTGCAATGTGTTTAGTTTCTGTGAAACCATATTTACATTGATTAGACTACATCCGATTCAGAGATCAGCAAAAACCTTGAAATTATTATACTTTCATGTTATTTTTATTGAAAATGCAGCCCAGAGTAACTTTAATTATTAAAAATTTATTTTTATGTAAGTAGAGTTGTTTTTGGGAAAGGAACTATATGATTTAATATTTTCAAGCTGCTTGTTGCACATAAAAACCTGGGTGGTAATGTTGCATATTCTGCAGTGCTATTTTCTCCTATCTAGTTTTAAATCTTCATTCTTTCTAATTCATTTACCAATATGTCCTGCTCGCTGCTGAATAATATATGTGACTTCACCTCCTAGCTGCTTTTCTGAGTTTTCTTTGCTTTTTTCAGACAGCAACTGATTAATGACCATTGGCACTCTTGCTTGACGATCTCAAGTCACTCTGTAAAGGAAGATAAGTGTTATTAGTCCCAAAATCTGAGCTGCAGAGGGTTTTAAAGGACTAATTTGGGAAAGTCTACATAATATCCTACAGGGTGTAGGGCAAGGGTAGCTGAGCTAGCCGTGAACTGCACACAGCGAGGAAGTCCAGTGAGGCAGGAGGCTACATCATAGTGAGCCCGGTGGGCTGGACATTCCCATTCGAAGTCTAGATGTCTCTACCACACCCTGCAGAGGAGCCCCACACCTGTATTTGCAGAGTACAAGTCTTTCAGAGAGCTTGGGCAATTCTTATTTCTAGCCTTTACCAAAGCCACGGTGTCTTCAGGAATACTGCTAAGCTGAAGATGAAGTGGGTATGTCTTGCCTCCCAGCCACCACATGACCATTTTGCTGTTCTGACATAGCCCAGAGCTGCTCTCTGGAGCGGCTGTGCTATCAATAACAATAAAAAAAATCATGAAAATAACCCTTCCTCCTAAAATGCAATCAAATATTTTCCTCTCCAAAAGTCTCCTCGCTGACTGAGGAGATTTAAGAGCTCTTATAAATATATATGCTTGAAATATTATTGAAGATCTGAGCTAAAACTGCAAACTCAAGAAAACCCACAATCAAAACTCTGCCATCCTGAAATTCTTTTTAATTATTGCTGTTTGTATTGTGACAGATCATCTGATATTGCAAGGCCTGTTCCATAGGCATTTATAAGCTGTCTATAAAAGCAAATTTGGAGGGCAGAATGTCATCTCCAACCTTAAAATACTTTGCTGTTGAGATTTTATTCTGACTGATCAAATTATTTTGGCACTTTTTATTAATATTCCTTAAATCATATTTCATAATCGACAGGTCTACCTGGAAGTTGTTACTTACCTTTTCTGAGCCTCCAAATCTTGTCTCAGTGAAACTCTTGAGAATTCTGGTTCTCTCAGTGAAACTGTGATTTGGCTTACTGGAAACCTGTACTTGTAAAACAGAGATGAAAGTAACAATTATCCCCATTTTGCTTCTGGAGAGTATCATGAATATAAAAGCATTTATTTCTATCAGGAATTTTGAAAATTAAACAGGAAAGCCTGTGTGGGGAACTGATGAAGCTTTGCATAGGTGTGAACTTCTCTGATCACATTCTCACTTTTGCCAGGCTGGGATCGGAGGTATTTGCAACACAACATACGCAATCCAGGAAAACAAGAGAGCAAACTTAGTCTATGTGACCAAATCCAAGGACCTCAACAGTTGTGAAGAGAAAGTTCAAATGGTCACAGGTTCGGCATACACTCATCCGTGCCAGACCTGCCAGCAGGTAAATTAAAGTGGTATTATACGTATTTTATATCCATATACAGGGAGCCATTGGGCATCCACGTTATCTCTTGCTTTGTTACATTTAAAATGAGAGAAGAGTTAGATCTTCTGTATCTAGTTATCAACATTTTATTTCTGTATGAAAATCAGATCCACAGAGCAGCAGAAGGCTGTGCTGCAGACTGTCATGTACTGCAGATGCACTTCAACTGTCTTAAATTTGCTGGCTTGGAAACCATTAATTATCATCATGAGTTAATTCACCTACTCTGTTGAGTAAAAAAGATAGTCACAATGTCCAGTTTCTGCTATTCAAGATAGGTACTGCAGCATCTTATTATAATCCTGTCTTTGAAATAAGAAATCGTGTGGCTTACACTGCTGCTCTCCTCAGAATCTGTGTCTCCTTCTCAAGGGAATAACCAATTACTTACACTTGGGAAAGGGAAAAACTAGCTAACACTTCTTTGCAGTAAACGTAACGGAGCCAGGCAGTGTGCCTGACCTCTCCCATGGAAGTGTGCACGCAGAATTCACACAAACTGCTCATATGGCCAATGAACAAAAGGCCCTGGAAAATAAGGGGGTTGAAGCGGGTGATGTAATAGCTTCTCGTCACAGAATTTAGGAGTTTAATGACTTTCTATTTTCTTTGTTTCTTTGCTTTTTTTATGTTATAAAGAGAAACAAGAATTCCCGGGCAACTGCTACTTACAATTACAAAATTAAATATACACGTAATGAAGCTGTAATTACACAAGCTGAAGTTGAGGAAATCCACCAGTTTGCACCCTTCAATGAGATAACAGGAGGAAATGCTATAGTAGAAGCAAGGTACTGTACATATGTCTTTAATTCAGCTACTAACTCAGCATCTCAATAATCTGGTCAGACTCCATAACTGACATAAATCCTTTACTTCCACAGCCTATTGTTTGCCAGTATTTAATTACATAAAATCCCAAACAGTTCATAAAAACAACCTTCACCGTTAGTTGTAAATCTGAAACATGCACATCACTATCCAAATTTTGTTAGCTAAACTTGGCAGGGTTTGACTATTTTATTTCTCAGGGATATTTGATTTATGTCATAAAAGCCAAAACAAATGTAATTCCATCTGAAAAATTGTGAACTAATATATTTGCAGCAAAATACTTTGAAAGACAGTTAGTCACTGAAAGAGAGTTCCCTGGAAAATAATAATGCAGTAAGAGACCCTGGAGACCAGTTCACAAGAAACCTAGATAGGACTTTGGATTCCAATACACTTCCTAAGTACAGTGGGCTCCTTGCAAATCCCCCATCAAAACAGTTTCTTGGTAGGAAATTGGGTTTTATTGCAAAAAGATTGGGCACAAAACATGTAAAATGTGTTTGCTTTTCCACAGCAAATTTTGCATATTTCTTTAGCAAGTTTGGGGCAAAATGAGAATATGGTTGTCTAGGAAATTAAACCCCTGCTCATTTTTAGCTCAAGCCCCCAAACTTTCAGTGTTTGAGAGTTTTTTCATCTGCTTCAAAATCATCTATTGAAAAAATTTTTAGTTACCTGCTTTAGTGATGGACTCTGTAGGCAGGGGTGCCCTACTGAAGAGGGAGGCTTTTTGCATAAAGGCCACTGTACAGAAGATATACCTCAGTCCCACTCCAGCTGCTGTAATCTTGCATTGCTCCACTAGCTTCTACAAGAATCTATCAGTATAATATAGTTTTGGAAACAGCAACATCAGAAAGTTCATGTCAATAAATTGCTGATTAACTTCATTAGTATGATGAACATGTTCAGTTTGGCTAACCAGAAAAAAAAAAAAAAGAGAACTGTAAAGGTGAAAGTGGCTTTACCATCTCACACAATCAAGGTGAAGATAGATACAACTGTAGTGCTTTTCTCAGATTATAGGTTGTTGTGAGTGAGCATTAGTCTTGAGCCAATGGACTTTTGCTGATTTAAACTGTCCTGCAAGCCTGCATAGACTGCCTTCCTTACTGTTCTCCCTCAGGTACTGAGCCCCCAGAAAGGGTAGTGCCTTTACTTTTCCACATTTTCTCTAGATCTTTTGCATTGCACAGCAGACGGGGGCAAATATAAGATAGCTGGGAAGATGCAGATGTGTCACACAAGTCTTCAGAAGTTATTTCTACAATGCACTTTTGGTGTTAAAATAAAAAAATAAAAAAGAGAGAAAAATCTAACATCAAGGACTTAAGAGATTTGGAGCTGAGTTTTCAGACCTGTTCAGCGTAAGCCTCTTGCAGCACCTTTCAAAGCCAAGAGAGGTTTTACTATTGTTTCACCATTTTAATCCTATATTTAGTATTCATTTGCTCTTCTCTTCAGCGTATAACATTTCCCCATCTATTCTAGGCAGATATATCTCTTCCCAAAACAATGATGATAAAGACATAATAGATTCGTCATGTTCCGGAAGGGGGACTTAAATCTGTCCAAGTGTACCTGATGTTATACTTTTTGACCCAAATGCCCTTTCAATAATATTGTATAAAATTTCAAGAGAGAAAAAATCTCTGCTGATTCTGTAGTGATTTATATTCAAATTCCAGTGGCTTGTCTGCAAAGCAGTTATATGCTATTTTCTGCAGCAGTTCTCTGCAATCCATATGGAAGGAGTGGATAGAAATGATACAGAAGATCGTCGTAGAGATTCCAAAATAAACACGCCAATTTTTTACAGAGATTTTGAGATACTGTGTAGTACAACAATATTGCTTTTGGACTGTTTTCAGTTGTTCAGTACAAATGCTTAACTTTATTATAGTGTCCTGAATGACCTATTTGAAACGTTATTGGTGGGATAGGATGCATCCCTTTAGCTGAAAATGTAGCAAAGATAGAAGATGTTTACAAAGAGTCTCTCATTGGAGTTATTCTTAATAACAAAGGCTTAGTGCTCCTTGAAAAGTTTCCAAAAGCTTGAGTATTTTCCGAAGACTGATCCTGAATTTATCTTTCCCTTTTTGTATGGGAAATCTAGTTTGAAACTTCATGGGAATCTTTTATCTTCTTCATTCCCGTGACATTCAGCTTGCCTTCTCAGAGTGTGGTTCTGAGCATCATCTCAAAATGTATCTGTTTGTAAATACCTTTGCCCCTCGATAACAAAACCTCTTCAAAACAATTGTAGTTGTATTGCAATGCAGGGAGGCAGAAACGCTGTTCTCTTTTTAGTTTGTACCCTGCATCTTGTGATGTTATCTCCCTGGATTCCTCCATTCCAGACAGAAACTTGCTTTGACTGATGTGCAAAAGCATATGGCAGAGGTCCCACCAAAAGAATACCAGAATCGTGGGTCGCTTCAGTACCAGTTTGGCAGTGAATTGCTTCAGCTTCCTGTCCATTTATTCAGAATAAAAAATGTGGAAAGCCAGGTAAAGTTCAGCCACTGGACAGACTCTTTGTTGGGGGTTGGAATCGGTGCATGGGGGAAACAATGTGTGTGAGCTTCATGCATTTTAATCTTCCTGCAGATAGAGGAAAGCCTGCAAGACCTCGTAGAGACCACGTCTGAACAGCTTGCCAGTGATGCACCAGCAAAAGCCCTCAAGCTTATGCACCTCTTCCGTGCAGCAAATGAGGAGAATTACGAGTCAGTGTGGAAACAGTTCTCCAGTCGGCCAGCGTACAGGTACAAGCAATACAAGTGGTGATTCTTCTGCTGGTAACTCTCTGTTGGAGACCATCTGGGATGGCTGTGTTCAAATGCAGATCTGGAAAATGGTCCTTGCCTTTCCCATTCCAGGCGCTACATTTTGGATATAATTCCTGCAGTTGCCAGTCACCGTGCACTCAGGTTCTTGAGGCATAAAATGGAAAGGCAAGAACTCACTAACTGGGAAGCAGCTCAGATGGTGCTTGTGGCTCTGCACTCAAGCACACCAACTCAGGACGTGATGGAGGAAGCAACGGTAGGATTCTCTAAACACTCTCAAACAGCTCTTTACGGATTTTAGCATCATATGTCATATTTATTCCTTTGACAAGACTGCAAAGGTTTTGAAAATATAAAGGTTTTATGTCCTCTAGTGAGGTTGAAAGGAGTTTATTTCCTGACTGTCTTAAGGGGAGCAGAATGCAAATGAAAAGGGCAAAAATGAATCCAGAATGAAACAGGAAAGAAAGAGTAAAATACCCCTCAGTGACAGAGGTTATTACTGCAAACAGTGGTTTCTTGTCTTCCTTTGTCCAAATGTACTTTATAGTTACATCAGATTAAATCTCTACCTGAGTGTCTACAAAGACTAGGGGGTAAGAAACACATATTTGTTGTATCCATGTATTTGTCCAGACTGACCTATCAGGATGCTTATAAGTCAGAGCAGATCTATCAAAATCAAGGGAATTATGCCAATGTGGAGACAATATAGGAGAAACTGTCATGATTTTTACAATTTTTTCCTATTCTGCAGGGTCAGATTCTACCCTCAGATGCAGGAACTTATCTCTGCCTACCCTAGGTAGAGACCACAAATCTCAAAGTAGAGTTTTGCCCTCTGTAAAAGCTGTGACAGCCCGGCTCTTACTGTGCGGTAATGCTCTGCTTCCCACGCAAGGAAGCAGTGGGCTGGTGCCTCCTGTCAGCTCCTACATTTATACAAAATATTCCTGTCTGTCCAAAGTCCTGAGGTCCATTCACAATGTATCTCAAGTTTTTTGTACCTATAGCTGAGGCAATTATAAAACAATGATGAATGTTTCTTGAATAATGTGTGTTTTTCCATTCCATAACTGGGTGATTTCCTCCCTTTGGATTACAGCCTATGCCAAATTTAAATCTGAAACGCTATAAAAGCAACAGATCTGCCTTCCAGATGTTACTTGGAATTACTTTACGATTGCATTGTCAAACACAGTAATATCCACTGGTCAAACACAGTAATATCCACTGATTAACAATAAACCCATCAATACAAAAATATCAAAAGCCTGGTTTTGCCTTGCATTCGGCAGAAACATATTTTTTAATATTGTTACCTCTTATTAATGGTGGTAACGAGCAACTGCTTTCTTCCCAGCTCATCGTGAAAAAACATTGCCCACGCTCAAGTACTGTACTTGGCAAGGTTTGCCATCTCAGCTACGCGTCACTCTGCCACAAACAGTGCTCTTCATCAGACTCCTGCTCTGAATGTCTCCAGGTAACCACATTGTTATTTATCGTTTAAAAGAAAAATTAAGCCTTGAGTCCTTTCTTCATTATTCAGAAATCTGTATTTCTGTTCACTACAGTGTTTCCTTTGGGAAAGGAACCCCAGTTGGTTAAATACAGCATTTTATCTTTAGATTAACACACGAAAAAGAGTGAAAAGAAGCAGCATATAATTCATAGCACTTTCTATCTGAGTATCGCTGAGTGTTTTATTGCCAATTGTTAATGAAGTCCCATGGCACTGCTCTGAAATACTTTAAATATAGGTACTTATATGTACTTATAAATAAACTAAGTGACACAAAAGCCCATTTTTTTTTCCCAAAGTCATGTAGCCCAGCCATTTCTCAGCCAGAAGCAGAGCCCAGTCATCCATGTAGACTATAAGCTTTCAACAATATCCTGCACTGCTTTTAATCAGCGGGCCTGAAAACAGTTTAAATAGGCAGTAAATAACATTTCCACCTTCTAGAGATGCATGTCGTGGTTTACAGAGGTCGGCCACTCAGCCAGTGATAAAGAGGGAAAGTGAAATAGGAGTTTTCAGTCTTCAACACTGGTTAGTCCACCATCCCCAGTAAGAGCAGGGTGTTCCCAACACGATGTGTGCCTGCCATGACTTTTCTCCTGTAGTACACAGGCATGGCCAACATTCTGACATGCATCTCCTGTGTTACAACTGCCACCGATCTTCTTGAGCTAATAAAATCCGAGAAGCCCAGTGCCAGGGAATGGAAATTCTTTCCCAAAGGAAATGACTGTATGGACTTATTCAATGCGTTTCAAATGTCCATTCATTCAATTAGTAATATCAAATGGAATGTTTCTGCACCATCAGTGGGTGTCAAATGTGATGTTTTAAAGCATGGGAACTGCATTGAAGTTATCCTATAACTCCTCAGAGTTTCTATTAGGATATACTTCTTGTCTCATATTCAACCTTCAGACAAGTATTTGTAATCTTGATACACAAATGTGTGATCCAGTTGCTTACAACGAAGGCTATAAAATGGCCTGGTGATCTCATTGCTAGCTATTATTGCACACTAAAAAGTGGATGCTAGAGTTGAAGTTAAGAGCACCACCACTAGCCATATCTTCAGGAATCTTATTTGAGGGTCTGAAAAATTTAACTGTATCTGCCTTTTTGCACCTGTCTTCAACCGTTAGACAGAGATAATCAAATAGCATTATTGCAGGTTTCCCAACTCTCCCTGAAAGTCAGTGGGAACTAGGTCCTAGCCATTACTTTTTCTTTTAAAAATCTTACTTGATAACTTTAAGGCATAGTGATGAAGAAGCTGTTCATTGCAGCTTTCTTGGCTATGCTTGTTCTATGAATAAAATGTCCTATTCATGAGGACAAAAAGAATTCAAAAATATTTAAAATAAGTGAATTGAACAAACTGAAATTATCAAAGTCAAACCTCAGAATAGACTGGGGGATGGGATATAGATAAGAGCTGGAATTGAACTCACCAAAAGATTTGTTTTCTCTTTTCAGTTACTTCATGGCTTTGCAGGAGAGGCATTGAGCAAGTCTAACACAGAAGAAATTTCCCTGGCTTTGAAAGCCCTTGGGAATGTAGGACATCCAGCCAGCATCAAGCACATCAAGAAATTTTTGCCAGGCTATGCAGCCGCTGCCTCAGACCTGCCACTCAAAGTCCATGCGACTGCTGTGATGGCCCTGAAAAACATAGGCATGAAAGACCCCAAAATGGTAAGGGAACAAAGCCTCCTCCTTTGCACTTAGGATATCCCAACTCAAGGCTTCTAATCAATGATCAGTGATGATGGGGAAGCAGACCTTTTTTTTCAGATGTGGTTGTAATACCTGGAGGTTTTTAAATACTTAACCATTCCTTCCTTGGCATGTCTTATTCCATTTGACATTAAGCTATAGTATTTCAGACTGCAACAAAAATCCCATTAAAAGGTTACATTCGTTACCCTATTACCCTGTCGTTGAAGACAAATCAGTATTTCCATTGCAAACTTTTATTTTCCAAGGACATTAGACAGAAAGCTAAATTATTGACCAAAGTGTGTTTAGTGCTACTTCAACTTTGGTATGTGAGAGAACAACAAAACAAGGTTTTCAGAGAATTGACATTTAATACTGAGTGTCACATCTAATCGTAATTCAAGACCAGATCTTATTGTAAATAGATACTAGAGGTCTGCATCCTAATTACAAATTTACAGACATTGTGTGGGTTTAAGTCATAAACAGAACATTTACTAAATGTGACTTTTGTCCCTGAACAAGATAATGATTAGATATCAGGTACAATGGTTACGCAGGCATAGTCTCATCCACCACAGACATCACTTTACAATCATTTTCACCTTAAGGCAATCTACTTCTAAAAGGAAACCTTGCATTTTTGAGATTTTTTTTTCCTGGTGCTGAATTTTTTTGTTTTATATAAGACTATTCTGAATCTAAAAAGTAAAATAAAAGCTTTCATTAACTATTGTCCTACTAATCTGTACCAGTTTTTCCATTATACTTATTTTTTGCATATGACTTCCAGTTTGAGTGCACATATTGATCCACAGACAATAGTGTGACAGGGTATGCTTTTAAGCAAAAGAATAAAGAAACAATTTACTAGAGTGCAGGAGCTAGATGAGGAAAAGCAGGGGGGGAGGAGAGAATAGCAAGGGTAGGAGTTAGGATATTTGCTGGGAAAAAAAAAGCCAATCTGGTGTTTGACAACAATGCTGTGTCTCTGATTGACCTTTGGCACAGCTTTTCACATCTGACCCAGAGCACTGTTTAGTTCCATATTCTGTGCATTTGCTTTGGAGAAAGTCAATCCAGAGCAAGTTAATGACTGTCTCCAGATTTTTCACTGCTCAAAAACCAGTTTAATGCCTGGTTTGCAGTTAGGAACACACCTATAGTTGCATTAAATAGACTTAATACATGGTCTGTCTTTTTTATTGTTTAATTTGAAAAGGTAGTTACATTTAGAAAGAGGCTATTGCATCCTTATCATCACTTTTACCTTGATATTTGATAAACAACATACGCAAATTAGTAAAACCAATCGGGCATTTCCAAACTTCATTGAAGTTTTCTGGATAGGACTGTTCATTGGAGAGCGTGGACGTGCGCCGTCGCAGGCAGGACAAGACTGTGCAGAGGGGCTGCCAGAACAGTGTTACACCATCCACATCCATTTTGAAGTTGGGGTCAAAGGCTTCAGTGCAGCTCATAGAAACTGGAAAGGTTCCACTACAAAATTAGTCTTAATACTGAATATTGCTGGGGTCAAGCCCATTGGTCACAAGTAGTACCGTGAAAATTACATTTGTTGCATGAACTTTGAGTTTTAAACTGCCTATATGACATAGGGATTTCTGGCAGTAAATTGGTTTTTGTTCTAGCAGAAAGGGCTCCAGGAGATCAAATGATTGGAAATAAGGCATACCTTTATGGGTAGGGAGAAGTGATCACTGAAACCACTTCTCAGGTATGTGATGGATCCATGAAATCTCCTTTACCTGGAGTGGTTATGCTCAGGTATATTTTTCTACAGCTTAAAAAGGCATAATAGACTTGATATAGAAGTCATCCAGTGAAGTTCCTTGGCTTTGATTGTGCAGAAAGTCAGACTACGCTACCATAATGCCCCTTCCAGTCCTCAGACTATGAAAACAGGAACGTTGTTGCCGTAATAACTGAATACAAATTTTTACTGCACTGATGATGAAGAGATTGTTCCTTGGTGATGAATGGTTATTAGCAAAATGTTCAAACATACTGTAGATTTGAATATATCTATTATTTTCAGGTCCAGGCCATTACCCTTGAGATTTTCCTGAATCACAAAATCCATCCTCGGCTCCGAATGCTAGCTGCAGTGGTTTTGCTTGAAACCAAGCCAAGTCTTCCAATACTGATGACATTAGCTGATGCTGTGCTGAAGGAACCTAGCATGCAAGTGGCAAGTTTCATCTACTCTCACCTGAGGGCCCTGGGTAGAAGCACAGCTCCAGATCTTCAAGTGATGTAAGGAAATGCTGCATCCCTTCCTTAGATGAAAAACTTGTTGCAAACTAATTGAGGTGTTAATGTGCTCATGGAATTTTTTCAGGGCTTCTGCCTGCAGAATGGCTATCAGAGCATTAAGTCCCAAATTTGACAGATCTGGATATCAGTTCAGCAAGGTTTTCCGCTTCAGTATGTTTAAAGGTAAGATTCCATAGATTTTGTAGAGAAATATATGCAGGTCAATGTGTGAAAAAAATCATACAGTGTGAGAACCTAAATCTCCTAGCCAGCTGGTGAGCTGCATGTTGTTCCTCCATATTCTCCTAAGTTCAGTGAAAAAAAAAAAAAATCTCAGTCTCTCCATTTGGAGAGTGTTTAGGTCCCTGTGTGTTTTGCATTGTGCACTGCCAGCATGAAATTACCGGAGGGCTTGTGGGGCTCTAACCCTCCATTTTCATTAGCCAGTGAGGCACATGCTCCTGTATCAAATGCTGTAGACTCAGTGGTGCTTAACAATTTCATACCATTGTTCAGCACCAAACAAACAGAAGGGACCTAAATTACTGCTGAAGCGGATTAATTTCTACTGGTGTTGAACACCTACAACTCTCGCTGAATTCAAATGTGATGCTAAATACTCTTCACCCCAACAGTAGTGTCCAGTGAAACAGCAAATTCTGAAAACATTCAAATGTGGCAATTCATTCAACTCAGGCTTATTCCCTAAAGATTTTTCTTGCACCTTCCTACCAGGATTCTTCACTGGAATGAGCAGATCCACGCATGGGATCTGGAGTTGCATAAAAACGTAGTCAGAGTAGGGGGGACCAGATCAGAAGACAGCTCTTGCTGGGCTAAAATGTAGCTATTTCCTTTTTCCATGTATGTTATTTTTCTCAGTAGAGATTTTTTAAGCCACTCACCTATGTAAACGACCATGACAGCCTCAGTGATTTGGCATATGTAGCTTAGCTGGCAGACTAGGGAGATTTTATCTGCAAACACAGCCTCCTTACACATGCTGTTTATCTAGGAGGACTTGGATGTTTTTAGCACTTTTTTTATTCACTGCTACATATAAAGATTCTTTTCAAAGTAATCAACAGAATAGGAGACACTGAAATACCTGAAATCCACAGTGCTAGATGTACAAGTATTTTTGCCTTCTTTTTGGATGGTTTGAAAGACTTTTGTAGATCTTATAGTTGCCCTGCCCCTGTTTCATGGTTTTTATATAACAATTTAATATGCTTTATAATAAAAATAAATATAATACATACCACAACAACCACTGTAATATATAATACCCATGCTTGCTGCCTCTGACATGGAGACAGAGAGTGCCCGAAGAAATACAGTCACCAATATGTACTGTATGAACTTTTGTACCATTTAAAATGCATTCAGGGAGAGATACATTTTCCAGTAATATGCAGATATGTGTTTCCATTTTCAGGTACTCATTTTCTTCTCTTGGTTTTGCTTTTAAAATGAAGCTATCTGAATTTTTGCACAGTGAGAAAAAAAGGGTGCAGTAGGCATGAGGGCAGCTGGCAGAGGGCTATGTGAAATGAATTACTTTGTTCTGGCTGTAGCCTGGAAATACAGCACGTCGATGAATTGCTGTTACCTCTTGGTGAACACCAATATCAGAAATTTGGTTACCGTGCATATGTAACCTTTAAACCTCTCATCCTGAAGAATAGGTAGCAAGATCCTTTTCTCACACATGCTAATCTTAGATTTGGGTAACTCAGTTAAGTAAATGAAGTCAATCCTCTATTACACTGGTGTGGGAGGAGGATCCATCCTCCAGGTTTCTGATTTGATTTGTCTCCACTAGCCACAGATGAAACGTGTTTCCGTAAGTCCATTCTGAAGGAGTTACCATAGTGACGGCTGTAATGCAGTACCTATTTCCTTGCTAAAAACAAAAATGTGCTCTCAGCATCACAGATCTTCGTGGTGCTAGATGCTGAATTTTTAGTGGCAGGCAATAATGTCACTGAATCTCTCTCTAATCTGGAATCTGTCACACATGGCCATCACAAATAGCGCTTCATGCTCTATATACTGCTACTGAAATCAAAGGGATGACCCAGGTTCTGCTCAGTGTGAGGACTGACAGAATCCTCCTCTTAATATGCAGAAATTCATATAATTAAACATGTGTACCAGTGTTCATAGGTACCAAAGACTGCTTTCTTTGATCACTGATTTTTTCTTACCTCTTCCTTGGGTTAAGACATTTAGTCAGAGATATGCAGGTGCCATCACACTCTCACAGTGAAGTGGCTCCAGTGCATCATCTGACTGTGTCAGTAAGATGTTTCATTGGTAAATATTTTCTTAGAGCATTAGAGCTATGTAATGCCTGAGGTATGGAAAACATCCTTGCTCTCTTCGAGTCGATGAATTCTGTATAATCATTTAATCATTTATGAGCAACACTTCTTATTAAGTATCAGTAAGTACCATGGGTTATTTTTTACCTAACAGTTTTCATAGATTAGAACACACACACACAAAAAAAAAAAAAAATGCCTTAACAAATTCACAGAAAGTACCATGTATTATTGTAATGTTCAGTCCACGTAACAATTAGGACTGTTTTGGCTAAGCTCATCAGAGGAAGTCTTCACATTTCCAAGTCTCAAGTTACCTTACTAGTAATGTCACAGTCTGGCATCGCTTTGCTTTTTATTTTCTATAAGATCAGCATTAAAATGTGAGCTTTTATCATCTCTCTTTGCTATCTGTTGAAGGTTCTCCACTGATTCCTCTGTGATCAGCGGGGTGGCATAAATACCTGTATTTTGATTGTAGAAGCTGTTACTGAACCACGTATGTTGTAGGTAGATAGAGCCTAGTGCTTTGGATAGCACCAAAGCTTCACACAGCAAAAGAGTGAAGGTGATGTAATGAAATGACAGTTCATACAGATTTAGCAGACTAAATGGATTGCTTTTCTAACAGACTGTTTCTCAAATACATGAAAAAAATGGAATCTGTCCTGAGAAATTAGAAATCAAAATCAGTCCCAGTAATCTGATACAAAACATTTAGTGTGAAGAATAAGTGAGGGTAAATGACCCCCCATCCAGACCCCAGTCTGCACACACGGATTCAAAAGAGAGTGGGAAGGTGTTGACTCACAAGTGAGATGTTATCTGAAACACAGAGCCTGGCACTAGACAAGTAATACAGGCATGAGAATTCCATAACACCCTACATTTGTGAACCGAGTGATAATATTTTCTTTAAATCTTGGCTAAATAATTTATGAGAATTTAGGCATTCTTTTTCTGGAAAGAGGTCAAAGACTCACTCCCTCTCATAATGCTTGAAAATATATATCCTACAATTCATCAAACTTTTCTCTACAGATACTGAAATGATTGGTCTAGATCTTCCAGGGCTCTGCCATTATCCTGGCTGTACTTGATTCCCAAAGCTGATTTCTGGTGGTGCTGGGATTTATGGCACCTATTAACAAGAGGATAGCAGAAATTTAACATAGGAACTCCTAAAATAATTCCCTCTCCTCCAACTAGTGTAGGAAGAGAAGAGAGAGGAGGGTTGGAAGAAAGAAAGCAGAACAGGGATGCCTAAGTACCATGTCAACCTTGTTCCTCTTGAAACCTAAGGGAACTGAGAAAAGCCTTGGTATTACTTTAACTCAGAAAACAGGACTGTACAGAGCTGTGCCAAGATCAGGAAGAATATATGTCTGTGGTCTGCACTGATTATCTGTATCAAATCATTATGGAAGATAAACATAAAGTAGAGAAAAAAAAGACACAAATTATGTTTGCTCAAAGTTCACTCAATAGTTAACAATTACTTAAGAATTAGTGTATTTCATATAAGAAGTTACAACATTTGGAACAAGATGTATCAAATTGCCTCTGAGTCATTTGAGAAACCAATCCACACCTCACCATCTGTCCTTATAGGACATCTATGTCACTTTCACTAAACTATTAGCAAAGGATGGCAAATCTGTTTCCATTTCTGGTTCCCTTTGTCAAGTTGCCCTAAATGATGTCTCATAAAAGCATTTCATGAGCTGACATTACAGAATCTGACCTGATGTAAATGATATAACAGGAGCAACTGGAAAAATAGCATAACCACCATGCAATGAGCAGGGGGCTTGTAATTTTGCCCATTAATAGTTAAAAAATGCAGAATATTCTGCTTATGACTGTTTATAACATCAGTTTTATAGCTGGGTTTTCTGGCCTTTCTCGTATCATGCTGTATCTGTTGAATTATGCAATTTGTAAATTGATACAATCTGCACACTGTGGCTTTAAAAACTAACTGTGCTGTGTTTTGCTCCCTGTTTCTCTTCAGAGCTCCTTATGAGTGGACTGGCAGCTAAATATTTGGTATTGAATAATGCGGGCAGCTTAATTCCAACAATGGCAATGTCCCAGCTGCGGACACATTTCCTTGGAAGAGTGGCTGATCCCTTGGAGGTAATTGGGTCTACCAACAATGTGCCCTCTCATCCCTTCTTATGACCATCCTCATCCCATTGGCATTTACACTTCTTCCCACAGGTGGGAATAACAGTTGAAGGACTGCAGGAGATGTTTGCTAAAGGTTACTCTCCTGATGGGGACTGGGAGACTGACTATGACTTCAAGGAAATCCTGAAAACGGTAAATTCTCAGGGAACAGAAAATCTCTAAGGTATTGCTGCCCCAAATGTTATGAAGAATCAGACTTTCTTCCTCTTCTCACACAGCTCTCTGACTGGAAGGCATTCTCCAGTGACAAACCTTTTGCATCAGGCTACCTGAAGATGTTTGGCCAAGAGTTGTTCTTTGGCGGGCTTGATAAAAACGCTATCCAAAACGCATTGCAGGTATCATTTCAAAAACACCCCCACTAAAGCATCAAAAGCTTTAATATACTGTTTCTTTCACACATTCTCTCCCCTTTTTTTAACTTTTTAATTCAAGAGGGGTTTTTTGTCTTTAGTATTAATCAAGGCAAATAAGGTCAAGCTTTGATCAGGATTAGCTATAATCATCACTGGCAGACTTTCCCCTGAGGCATAGTTAATGACACAGATCATGATATTCAAGTTCTGCTTATTTACACAAGTTGAATTCTGTAATTGCAGGCATGGTATGGACCTGATGAAAAAATCCCTTCGATAAGGAGAATAATCAGTAGCCTTCAAAGTGGTGTAGGGAGGCAGTGGACCAAAGCTTTACTGTCCTCTGAGATCCGTCACATTGTGCCCACCTGCACTGGGTTCCCGATGGAGACCAGTTTCTATTACTCTTCTATCACAAAAGTTGCAGGAAATGGTAATGTAGTTCAAGACGAGCAATACAAACATGTTTGTCAGGACTGGGTGGGGATTTTTAACACTTGTTTTTGCTTTCTTTCTAATAGTTCAAGCACAGATTACACCTTCTCCAAAGTCTGATTTCAGATTCACTGAGTTACTGAATGCCAATGTTAGGCTGCGATCCAAAATGAGCCTGAGGTAAATATTTAGTATAAAATAAAAGAATCATATTTTCAAGTGACAGAGGCCATAAAAATTCAAGAGCTGTTTGCTGTTTGAACATAATTACACCCTCATTCTACCTTTTCAGCATGGCTAAGGAGATGACCTTCGTAATGGGAATCAACACACAAATGGTCCAGGCAGGGCTGGAAGCACACACCAAAATGAATGCTCATGTACCTGTGAATGTTGTTGCCACTGTCAATATGAAGGAAAAAAATATCAAAATTGAAATTCCACCATGTAAAGATGAGACTAACATAATTACTGTAAGGTAAGACATAGCACTCATTATCTTTCTATGTAGCGATGCAGAGTCTTTCCAAATAAAACAGAACATTTGCTTAGGGATCTGGCCTTTGACTGACAGCTTGGGTAACCAACAATGATTGGTGTAGTTTATTTAATTTAAATGAAATGACATGTACCAAAGCTTGGCTTGAAAATATGCTTTACTTCCTGTGGTCTTCACCTGATAATCCCCTTTAGGACCATTTTTCAGTTCTTAAGACCCATAAGCTATTTGAAACACACATGGCATAAAATTTCAGTCCCAATACATATATTTGTACTGGAGACACTAGGTAAGACACAAGCCAGCTGAATCCTATCAGTTATAACACAGAATCCATATATATTTGCATTTGATGCCTTGAAGCGTAGAGAACTTGGTGTTTCTTGTGTTTTTACCTTGTTTCCCTGTGGCTGCCATTTGGTTTTCTTGCCTGTTAGGTCTAGTTGATTTATTATCAGTGCATGCAATTACAATACACTCTGGAAAACTATTGTAGCCAGATGCCAAACAAATGAAAACAGATGGAAATACAAGCACAAAGAGAGGGAGGAAACAGAAAGAGTATGTCCAAGGAATCAAAGCAGTAGACCAAAGCTTAGAAAACTTTCACACACACATGAAAAAATACTGAGAAAGACAAGCTGAAAATTCATCACAAAGGAAAAAGCGTCACTGACAAAAGAAATCAGCTATAATACAATCTGCAGAAATGTTAACAAGTTTCTGCTGTAGGAATACAGCCGTAACAAAAGAGCTCAGTTGCTCGATCCAGCTGCAATTAGCATTCATGGCTGCTGGCCCAGAGAAGCTCCACAGGTCTCTCAGTTTAGCCACCACAGAGGCTATCGTTATTCTCCCTTGCCCTTAAATGGTCACAGACCATCCTATTAGGCATTTGACATCACATCCTCCTCCCTAAGATGATTCCTCTGCTCCATAGAATGTGACTATAGTCAGGTTCTCCATGCAGTGGAGGGAGCATTTTGGCAGTTCATAGAGCATCCATTAGCTGTGTATAAGCTGCTGGGGCAACACAGCACAAAAGTTTGGTTCAGATTCTGGTGAAGACCAGGACAGTCTGCTCCCAAGGTCATCAGGGACAGCAGGCACCTGCTGTCACTAGCTCTCACTGTTGGAGAGGATGAGGCAGATATTAATGAACTCAATAAGGATGCTGAGCTGAAATAAGAGTATTGGATGCTGGTATGGAGTTTAGAGCCTCAAGCGGAGCTAAAAATGTTAGCAGAAAGATCCTCCCTGCAAAGCGAAATAAAAAATATTTTCCTCGTTTGACTTAAGGGGAAATCAAATCAGACACAAAAAAAGGGTTAAATGCATTGCCAGAAAGCATAAAGTCAGTATCAGAGGCAGGGGATTACAGCGGAGGAGCCCCTGAGTTCCAGCGCAAGCCCTGCTCTAGACCCTGCAGCATTATCATTTATAAAATGAAGTAGTCAGTGGGAAATGGCTCTATAATGCCAAGTATATGAGAAAGCTAATACTCACTAGCTAACTTTTAGCACCATCAATTTTTCTCCGAAAAGCATTCCTGTTCACTGTTACAAAACAAATGGTCAGTGGAAATCACACAGAGCAATGAAACAGCAATGAGTGCAAGTGAAGGCAAAGCAATAACTGGAGAATGTAACATTGAATCACATCACTGAGGAGGTCAGAGAACAAGCAAAGTAAAATCTTAAAGGTATGAAGAGAAACAAGCAGACATGAGAGAGAGAGAAAGGATACATATATATTCTATATAGAATGAGTCAAAAATTTTAGTTTCTCATAGACTTTCTCTTCCTTTTGCATAGATCCACAATAAAGAACCTATAGAATTCAATATTTTAGAGATATTCTGATGCCTTCCCTTGTTCGCTTAAACTCCCCATTTAAAGAAATGGTTCTAGAAAGCTGTTGCTCTTTCATTTGTTTGTGAGCTCTGTTCAACATATTTTAGTATTGGACACTTTGTCTTGATGGTCAGTGGGTTACCGTCTATAGTATCATGTCATTAAAGCTAGTCAGGATGTGATATTATTTTCCCCTTCATCTCTCACATCCAGACGCAGGAAGCAAACAGTCTTCAATAGCATAAAGTTCAGTTATATCCTACACACCGTACAGGTTATAACCTATCACAGCTGTGGGATTTATATAAATTTTCAGGAGCTGAAGAGAAACTCAGGTGAGCAATCGCAGACTCTGAAGAAAAAAATAATGAAAACTTTGGTGATAGAGAGATTGCATTCCCAAGACAGATCGGCACATTACAGACTCGGCTTTCTTTATAGCAAAAATCAGAGCAAAATAATTAATCATACCATGGAGAGAATATATAGCATGTGTTTCAATTCAACCCTATCAAAGTTAAATTTAATTAAAAATAATAGTTATTTTTAAGGCTCTATTAACATAATTATTTAGTATACTACAGATGGCTACTTAAACACACTTTTAAACAAAATTTACAGGAAGAAGTAAAAATCAAATAAATTTCAGGGAAAATTAGAGCCCTGTGATTAAAGTATAAATATGGAGAGCTGCCAGAGAATGCACTTTGCAAATATATCACACATTCATAATGACAGGCTACTGGAGTATATACATAATCTTGAATAAAGCTGGTATCACAGGGCTTTTTTGCTTGTTTTAACTGTAGGATAGGCAGAAATTGCTTCACATGGGCATCTTATTTATAAGATGAATTATGAAATTACAACACTCTGTACAACATGGATACAGCACGTGTAGCAGAAAATGCAGAAGAGCCAGCGTACGCTGTGAGCTCGCAAGGCAGCATGGTGTGTTTGGGGACAGAGAAGGGAACTAACTGGCACTCCAAGCCTCTGGTTTTATAACACCTTTGCCCCAAGGTCAGAAGGATGGTGCGTAGGAAAGGCAGAAATTTTGATTTCACCACAGCAGAAAGAGAGCTAAAGCTCTGGTTGGAGGATTGTCTCTTCCTTCTCATTTATTTAGATGCGATGTCATGCCGTGCTTTAAAACCTGGGAAAATAGTTTTTCATTGGGTTTTTTTGTTTTAAACAGACATTGAGGTCTTCTGTCCCCATGTTAGGGATGTGTGTAAGGCTACACTCGCCGAAACATCAGTGGGCCCAACACAGCTGAATTGCTTGTCCCTTACCCCTGCAGTGAATTTGGCTTATACTATAGCACAGCTTCTTCTCTTATCCAAAAAATACACTAATACATATTGGAAAATCTCCTTTTTATTTTTTCTCCCTTGTGTGGGATCAGAGAGAACAGATTCTTTCATACCATAGCTTTAGGCCTTCTTTGTGACTGTTTTTCTTGTTAAAGCACCAGAGCTGGCTCTTGTAGCCTATTTTTACTGTGCCGTGTGATTCTGCAGACATTGACATGTGTCACCTGTGATGCAGCTACATTTGTCGGCTCTCTGTGCTCAACAGGGAGGAATCGATCCTCCACTTTCATTAGGTGGCAGGAGTAGACTATTGGCATAAAAAATACTAAAAAAAATTGGAAAAGAAACCCCAGGGCTTTCTGCTTGGAGACCCAGCCTGCAGTTCAGTGGTCATTTGAATTATTGAATGGGATTAAAATAAAAGCCATTTCCCTTTTTGTCCCTTTACCCAGATGAGCCATCTGAAATGCAAGTTGATTTGTATTTTCTTTTATCCCCTCAGCTTGTTAGGGAGAATATTTTATATCAGATACCATTCTTCAAGGTTCTCCTATCACCCAGCGTGGAGCGTTGCTGTCATGTCCTTATCTAAAAAAGGAGAGAGATGGAAAAGAAAACAAAGCCCACAGGTGACACAGGTTTTATTGAGGTGTTCCACATGAAGAGCAATTGTGTGCTTTACAGTGCACACAGCACGGTAGGAGCCTTCAAGAGGAAGAGAGGGCTATCAAATGAATACAGATTCATCTTTCAAATAGGTTAGATTGGAATTGCTCAGGCTAGTACAGGGTGGACCATATTAAAATAGAGACCATTTTGCAGACCATCTTTCCATTCACTGTCACAAAGGCCACCTCCGTTGGCAGACCACAAAAGCCCCTGGGCAAGCAGATCAGCTTCGTACTTGAGAAACAGCACATGGGGAATTTTGAGCTGAATGTTAGCGCTAAATTAGCACTAAACAGCTAATAAGGTAGAGTTAGCACAATGCTTATAGATGAGGGAAATAAGCTTTCATCTCTCAAAAGTGTTCAACATTCAGGAAGTTTCTCTGACCCAAAACAAAACTCATAGTAATCACAGCACTGTAACAACTTCCATGAAGGACGTGGGGTATGGAGCCAGACGGTCAATATATTTAGCTGTGAGAGTCTCAATCTCATGCCGCACCTTTTATCACTCCTCCTGGATCCTGACTAACACCCTTAGAGTCCACAACACTGGAAACAATGCACTGAATGCATTTACTTAAATAGGCTCTTAACCTTCCTACACATCTCCCTGTGATGTCTTGCCAAGCCACGAGTACCAGTGAATTTAGATCAAGCTGGAGACACTGACTTTGATGATTTCAGCCTCCTTTCTTTAACTTGGCTGTAACAAAATTTGCACAGGAATCAGTATTCAGTAACCACCAGTCTCCCAGTTATTTTTTGAAGTTATAGCACTATTTTCCTAAATATAATGTCAAAGTATATGAGAACTAAGATTAGCAGTGAACACACAGAAGATGAGCTTAAAAATTTAAAAGTCCAGAAGATCAAGATAGGAGGCTCAAAAATTTAATAATGTAAACCGCAGCCAGACTTCTAAGTGGGCAGTTCTTCAAGGTGGTAGGCATCCAGAGATCCCATCAACCTGTACACATGATTCTAAAAGCCTAACTGAGCTATCTGCCCCTGAGATTGGTCCATGCCTTTATTCACTCTTAACAGTCCTTGAAAATACAACTAACAGGAAAGATGCTGTAAATATCTGTAAAGCAATTTGCAAGCTATGATACTTGTTGCTGAGAACGTGCTACAAGGCATTATTCAGTTCTTTTCCTCAGCAGTGTTTTATCAATACAGGCTTCCTCTAATGTTTATTCTGCAGGTCTAAGACATTGGCTGTTACACGAAATATTGGGGATTTGGCTGCTAGTAAAATGACTCCAGTTCTTCTACCTGAAGCAGTGCCTGACATAATGAAAATGTCCTTCGATTCAGATTCTGCGTCAGGCGAGACTGATAACATCAGGGTAAATGATGTAGTGTCTGCCTATTCTTTTTGGGGCTTTTAATCAGTGGGACACCATTTCTTTTCCCCATAGGAAAATGTACTATTCATTTCTGACCAATGCTGCTTTGCTCAAAATAAGTCAGGTTCAATCTAATAACACAAATAGCCCTATAGTAACATTATTTTAAAATCTGGAGCGTAATACATCAGACTTGCAACACTTTTTCAAATACAAAAGCATTTTCATTGGTAATTAATTTTACACTGCCATCTACAGGATAGGCCCAAAATCTTAAAAATACTTTGCAACCATTATGCAAGCATCACGTTCCTGGGGCAGCCACAAATGTTCCACGAGATGCTCCATTGCTCAACTTGTAGAGCCGACTTTAATGCTTCTAAGTATCCCGATTCAAAGATGGATGGCAGTTTGTGTGTCAAACCAAATGACTTCCTGAGCTACAGTTTTCCGTAAAAGCCAGTACAGGCTTTCTGTGATGGGCAGCATTGCGAAGGCATCATCGTGACAATTCATTCAGTGAAAGACTGACAGAAGTGAGAAGTACACTGTCCTGTTCTGGTTTCATTGTTGTCCTGCAACTCTGAAGGGTTTTCAGATAAAACAAGAGATGAACAGAGGATGAGTACAGCACTTTCCTGTGGAGAAGTCAATAGGTAAACGTACTGTCAGTGAGAGCAGTGTCCAATATCCTGGAACAAGCAAAGTTCTGCTTTGTGCCTCTGTGCTGCCCTTCTGGAAAACTCAGCTCTCCACAGTTATTCTTAAATTAACAGAAACTGAAAAATGGCACTAACTGGAGCATTTCCCAGTATTATTAGAATTTCCTTTGGAAAGAAAAGATTAGCATTAAAATTCCAGTTTTTCAGTGGTGTTCGTGAAAGTTTGGAATCTTGTGAGACATGATAAAATGAGTATAAAATTAATTGCAAACCCGTATTACATGTGAAACGAAAGCTTATTATTACGTGTCTTCAGCTATTTGCTTCGTTGCTCCAGGAAATCATAGTTTACATTTCATGGATTTGATTCTAATTTTAATTAATTTTAATTAATTGTAATCTGCAAGCGTTGTTCAGCACATGTAAATGACATAGTTTTGAGTGGAAATTTCTAATATCTGATATGCTTTGACCATCTAGCTGCTATAGTCTCACATTCATGTCAGACCTGAACTGAGACAGAATTTTCATGGACATAGATGAAGGTTCTGTTGTTTGATCCAATTGTAAATCAAAGGAAAGAACTCCAGTCACTCTAAAGCACACTCAGATTTATCAAGAACCTGTTAACACTGTCTAATATTCCAGGAAAACAAAATTAAATATTTAGAATCAATTTGTGATATAATTTTCCATTCTTATAGCCTGAAGCTCTTTTTACTCTAGATAGTCTAATCAAGCCATTCAGTTGGTAATTTTGTCCAATTGAAAACCAAGTTGTTATATGTCATGGCCTTCCTATCACAAATAAACTGATTAATTTGTCCTGCAGAATACATGTAATTATGGCTGAAACAGGATGCCTAACATGCAAGTACTCCTCTTACTGTTGTCCAGTTTAACTTGTCATGTGTATTGTCTAACAGGACAGACAGTCTGCAGAAGATGTTTCATCAGGAAATTCCTTTTCCTTTGGACACTCTTCTTCCCGAAAAGAGCCATTTTTTCAGTCCATGTGCTCCAATGCAAGTACATTTGGGGTTCAAGTGTGCATTGAGAGGAAAAGCGTACACGCAGGATTTATCAAAAATGTGCCTCTTTATTACCTAGTTGGAGAGCACGCCCTTAGGATGAGCTTCAAGCCAGGTAAACACAACCATGCACCAAAAAAAGAGTAATGGGTGGGTGAGTAGGAGTGTGTGTATATACACATTCATATTTGTATATGTACATCTATATCTTTCATATCTTAAGTACGACTAAAACTACCATTAGACCTACCAGGCCTGCCAGTATTGCACCAGGAATCCCTTTCTCCCCCACTAGTCTGAGCAGCAGTTTCCCAGCTCCCGGCAATGCCACTCAGCATGGCCAGCGTCAAGCAGAGCTGATCTGTGCCTGCAGAGCGTGTCTGATGCATCATGAATCATTGGATTTGGGATGCAAGCACAGAGCAATTGGACATGGGCAGCAGATCTGATGCAGTGTCCTGTAGCTACACTCTAAAAACCCAGACTCTAAAAGGGAATTATGGATTAACCCTGCCATGATCTGGTCCTTAATGTCTTAATCCATGATCATAAGAAATGAAAGCACAGCAGACCACTGAATCTAGGTCTCCTAAGTATCAAACTAATGGCCTAACCACTGGACCATTCTTTACAATTCAAGAGTTGAGCCTCAGTTCCTTTCTGATGCCTAATTCGCTGTCCCATAGTGTTATTTAGTTAAGCAAACCGATTCACTTGACTTAAATCAGCTGATCATTCAGTTTATTGAGTTGAAAAGAATCTAGTATCATGCTAATATTTTAAAATCTGGTTATTACTAGTATGTGCTTTAGCTGTTACAGAACTTTTTTAACAAAGTTGCTAAATACCAAAAATAATCAATGAGCATTTATATTTTCATTTGGGGAAGAATGACTAAATAAACTATAGCAAAACTTGACCAGTTCTATTATTTAGTTGCTAATACTAACAGTAATACTAATTGTTGTGCAATTTCAGTTTACACAGAGGCACCTATTGAAAAAATACAAGTCACAATTCAAGCAGGAGACCAAGCTCCTACGAAAATGGTACGTTTAGTAACATTCGAAGATCCAGAGGCACAAGTATCTTCCAACAAAGAAGTAATTAAAAGAGTGAAGAAAATACTCGATGATACTGATGACCAGGTACTGCTGTAAAAATCCACTTCTAGATTTGTGGGAGACATTACACAAGGCTTAGTTATTTATATTTCTTCTTTTAAGTAGCCTCCTTTGTTTAGATAGTATACAAAAATTGGAAAATAAAGACAGGCTTTTGGGTACACAAGTCTTTTGTTTGCATTCATCTCTTCTGCAGGTGAAGGACATTGGAAACAATGGGGTGGTTTTCTATTTTTTTTTCTGAAAATCTCTTGTAAGATGCAAAATAGCCATTGTGTGCCCAAAAGGTAGTCTGCTCCTTCCAGCTACTGCAACTGTAGCAAAAAGGTATGACACCTACACAAATGGCCCTGAAGTAGTCACAGCTACAGCACTGTCATTACCAACATTAGTTACATGTAATTGTATGATCAACAATTTCTACACGTATTCATTATCACAAAAGGATTTGGGGTATTGTTCTGCTTATATGTGGTTTTAACACATGACTATGAGTAAGGCTTATTGTGATGTATTGCAAGAATGCTATCAGGCCTACATCTTGTCTTCAAAGGCAGCAGAGAGATGCATATCTCTCTGTATCTGATTTTACTTACAGCCTTCTGCAGGAACACAGAACAAAAATAATTTTGTTTTCCAATGGTACCATTGACTAGGGGACAAGAAAATCCAGAAGCTCATCGTCCAGTGCCAGCAGCACCAGTGGAAGTGCTGAGAGTACAACGAGCAGCCCCTCCAGCAGCGACTCCGACACCAGAGCATCACAGGGAGGCACCCAGACAAATCTGAAAGCAAGACGGTCCAAAGCCAAAGGAAAAAAATTCTACCCCTTTGGGGACAGCGACGGTAGCAGCAGTAGCAGTAGCGGGAGCAGTAGCAGCAGCAGCAGCAGCAGTAGCAGCAGCAAAAGCAGTAGTAGCAGCAGCAGTAGTGGTAGTAGTAGCAGCAAAAGCAGCAGTAGTAGCAACAAAAGCAGTAGTGGTAGTAGTAGTAATAGCAGCAAAAGCAGCAGTAGTAGCAGCAAAAGCAGTAGTAGTAACAGCAGCAGTAGCAGCAAAAGCAGTAGTAGCAGTAGCAAAAGCAGTAGCAGCAGTAGCAGCAGCAAAGGCAGCAGCAGCAGCAAGGGCAGCAGTAGTAGCAGTAGTAGCAGCAAAAGCAGGAGTAGCAGCAGTAAGGGCAGCAGCAGCAGAAGCAGTAGTAGCAGCAGCAAAGGCACCAGCAGTAGCAGCACTGATAGCAGCAACAGCAGCAGCAGCAAAGCATCTGGTATAAAGCGCAAGGCTAAGAAGCAGTCCAAGACCACATCATTTCCACAGGCCAGCGCTGCCGAAGGAGAGCAAAGAGTCCGTGAGCAGAAGCGTAAAACACAGAGCAGCAGCAGTAGCAGCAGAAGCACCAGCAGCGGCACCAGCAGCAGCAGTGAAAGCATTGGTGCTTCCCATCGCCACAGCAAACATGACAGACAAGCTGAGCCGAAACATGTCAATTCCCAATTTAACAGTCACAGTGGTTATGACGTTTCTCCAGAATGGGTAAAATTTTCTAATGCTTTGACTTCTGCTAAGAGGTGATCCTTACTGAGCTGTAGGTTAGGTAATAACTTCTTTTTTTTTTAATTTTGCAGGAATATCATCTTCCAAAAGTATACCGGCTCCGTTTCAGGTCTGCTCACGTCCATCGAGTAGGTCCCTAATTCAAGTGCACATTCCCTGGTGGCTACAGTTGATATGATCAAGCATATTACTGAAAGGCTTTGGTTCATTTCCCTTAAGCATTCCGTACTGTCCAATATCAACATTGACAATGGCCAAAATAAGCAGATTTCTTACTAAAATACTATTATACTACATCCTTCTTTTGTTGCAGCACTTGCAATCCCCAAATGTTGGTTAGGACACTTTTGGGCTAGATGCTGTACAATGCAGCCAAAGTTAAGTTAACAAAGACCATGGGGAATTACAAAACTACGTATCTTCCAATAGGAATAGCTGTGTCCACAGTTTTTAGGCAATCATGGCAGAATCATATGTGTGGATTGTATCAGTAACCAGGTTTAGTATGCATTATGGCACAGAGATATTTTAAGTATGTATTAGAAAGATAATAATGTTGTCACTTTTGTAGCTGTTACCTGTAAAGTTATTGTAATTCCTGCCTATGAAAGAGGAAGAAGATTTACAGTGTTTTTAATTACATTTTAAATTCTTTTTTATTTCTAAAAAATACGGATATGTTTGACCACCTGATTTAAGTGTCAGGTTTTATTTTCCCTAACATTAGACCTGGACAATGTGATGTTGCCATTCGCAATCACTGTCTACACAGCCTTCCTATCAGCAGAGAGGTCCGGGTGGATCCGAGGCACATTCCCATCAACACATTTCGTGTCTGCATATGATAATAAAAATAACACTCTAGATCTGTCTAAGTCTGTCTCACACCTATAGAGGGAGACTGATAGCTCTGGTTTTGATGTCTATACTGTAAAACTAGAGGCCATGCCATAGCTTTTTAACCTTTTTGTGTTTCATAGCACTCAGATCGGAAGGTATCAAGCAGCTCATCGTCATCCTCCTCTGAGTCGGGAAGCAGCCACAGCAACAGCAGCAGCAGCAGCAGCAGCAGCCACCACCGTGGAGAAGATGCTGGCCACAGCTCAAGGAGGAGCCACGTGAGCAGAGGAGTCAGCATCCACCACAGCCGTGGTTCCAGACAGACGCGCGAGGTACTGCCACCTGCGTGGTACAAAGAGCAGCCGGGCTTTGCTGGCTGCTGAGCAGCAGCTGTAGATGTGGTGGCATTCTAACCAGCTGCGGGGGTTGGGCTCAGGAAATATGCTGCAGGTCAAGTTTGTAAATGGAAAGTCAAGTTGAGATATTTTCCCTCCATGAAAACATTTTTTTCCAAATTCCCTTGTCTTTGAGGGGGAGGGGGGTTTGCTGGTTGCTTGGGTATATTTTCCTTCATTTCTAAAGGTGTTTGCAGTATGTGAAAGCCTGAGTTTGGAAATTATAAAAATTTAAGGCAATGGGGTTGTAAGTTAAAGGGGAAAGAATTTTCTTTTTCCCATGAAAGCCCAAAATGCAAAATAAATTGCATTAAGGTTAAAATGGGGAAGAAATAAATAGGTTTTATTTAAAGATTATTTTTTTAACTCATCAGCCTAATTATTTTTAGATGTAAACCCGAGGTCACAAGTGCATGCAGAGTATAACTAAAGTCAGACTTTCCATGGTCATTACTGATCAGTAAATGTAAAGTCCCATTAAGCACAGATTATCTTTATCTTTATTACACACTTAGTATTCTATAATTGTATTAAGTAAAGGTATCTACATAATAATAGAACAAATAGCTCTGCAAATGCAGGCAATGTCTATGGGAACTCTGCTACTAAAAAGGATTTCAAAATAATCAATTTGTTTGAAGTAAAATACAGGAAAATACATTGTGAATGTGTATACTGCTACGAAGATAGTATGTACTGTAGGCAACTATTTGAAATATTAAAATAATGCACAAAACCTTACTGAGTGCATAAAGACAGTTTGGAAGAGTCTTGGATCCGCATCAAAACAATCACATCTTCGAAAATTCCTGGTGGTGATGAAATAATCAAGATTCCAACCAGATTTATTCTTAAATGTTGGGGATATAGGAATACATACCACAAACTAAACAGATGAAGGACGAGGGCTGCTGCCTGCTATCAGTGCACTTAAACTGGACTGTAGGGTCTCCAGTGAATACACAGAAATACTTAAGCACAGATGGTTGGGGGTTGTTTTTCAGCGCAACTTCCTGGGAGACGTAATTCCACCTGGCATTACGATTGTGGCACAGGCAGTAAGGAGTGACAACAGAAATCAAGGTTATCAAGCTACAGCATATGTTCGTTCTGATGCTGCCAAAGTTGATGTGCAACTAGTTGTGGTTCAGCTGGCTGAAACCAATTGGAAAGCGTGTGCTGATGCTCTAATACTGCCTCTGAAAGCACAGGTAAGTACACAGGCGGCTTCGCCCAAAGAGACATCTAAAAAGCCCAGAGTTTTTTAAATAAGCACAGAGCACCTGCTGATTAATAGAACCCAACAGGAAAAGCGTATGTATTTTGAAATGTTTCACAAAGTTTGTGAAATTTCAGAAAATGTTCCTGTCTCTCACCATTCTTTTGAATTAAAAATAAAAAGTAAAAAAAAATCAGCCACTTCAAAAACTGGCAAGAAAATGTATTGACTTTCAAGATACTTCAAAATATGACCAGTAGAAGTATAAAAAATGTTTCCAGAATTGACTGCTTCATTACTACCTATTTATTATTTGCTCTATTCTGAGTTTTCTTGTCTGGGAATCTGGCTGATTTTCTCTATATATTCATTTCAGAAGACTCATAACTCAAATGCATTTGAAAGTTGTATTTCTTAGGATTTATATGAAAAGGTGGAAAAAGTTGGGTAGTGGGTTGATGCTTGAGAGAGCATCATAAATGAAGGAACAAGTCTTTCCTTTTCTTTTTTTGAGTCTCCCTGTGCTGCACTTCCCATGTGCCTTTTAGTGCAAGAGGTCTTTGCATAACAATTTACAAACCTCTGCTTTTCGCAGCTGCAATTAACAAATTCAGCATATTTCAGTATTGAAAAAAGTGGGGTGGGGTTTAAATCAAGAGGTATGGGGGAAGGCTAATAGAAATTATGGTGCAGTTGTCTTCTAGAAAAAAAAATTACATATTGATTATGAATCCCAAGACTTGGGAACTTAAAAAATCAACGTGAAGTTGTGGGAAAGAAGAAAAACTTGCATTTTGAAATGGTCAAGGGTGGTTCTGTGATTCTTTTCTGTAATTTGGGTGACTTTTTCCCTGTTTGTAAAGGCCAGACTGAGATGGGGCAAGGAGTGCCGGGACTACAGGATAGCAGCCATGGCTACCACAGGTCAACTGGCAAAGAAGCCAGCTGTGCAGCTGAAGGTGCAATGGGGAAACCTTCCATCCTGGATAAAAAAGACAAGCACAGCGTATGTAATTTGCTCTTTCCTAAGTTGTTATGTTGCATTTCTTACTCTAGTTGGCTTTATAAATACACCAAAAGAACTGAATGAAATTTTTCAACCCAAACATGTTTAGGGTTGGTTTTGAATAGAAAACACAAGTTCAATGGCACAAAAGTATTTTGCAAATACGTTGCACTTCCTCCACATGTTTCATATTAAAATATATCCCCCAAATATTTAAAAACTCGACATGCTTAATTTTATTTTCCATATTAAGTGTTTTGATATTTCAGTTCAAAATGCCTTTTTGTTTTGAAATGTTCTTCTATCCAGTCTCAAAAAAAAACCCCAACTCAGTTAAAATGAGCAAAATAAAACCAATGTGTTTCCTCTGGATAAAATCAACCATTTAATTTGACCAAATGTATTATTTCTTTGACTTTTCAGTTCTTCCATTGTTTCCCTGATTTTTCAGAACTGCCAGCAGTCCTCATCCTCCCATGTCTGCTTTTGCTTATGTACCTGAGTTTGTCACATCTTGTTAATCTCTAGATTCATGCAATACGTTCCTGGGGCAGCACTCGTGTTGGGCTTCTCAGAAGCACATCAGAGAAATCCATCTCATGAATTTATAGTAAGAGCAGCTGCAACATCTCCACGTACAATTGATACAGTAATTAAAGCTCCTGGGGTACGTGTCAATTTTTATTTACCTTTTGCTTACCTTGAATGGATTTTTAACTAATAACATTTTGATACTTAATGTAAAGAAAAAAAGCAAAACATTTCCTTTTAGAGAAGCTGCTGTATACCTGACTACATTACATGGGTCCTGAAATACATAGAAGAGTACTCTTGATTCTGTGCAGCTTTGGTGCAATGTAGCAGTAAGTTGAAAATCAGACTCTGTAGTCCATACTATTCCTAATTTCCATGCTGAGAACAGCAGTTAGGCCCAAATTGTCTCAAGTATGACTGCTCTGCATTCACACCTTTATTCATTTTACCCAGTGTGACTAGTTCTGTGAGATGTATAGGGGTCTCAGAGCAGATAATGGAGGCCTTGAGAACACCTTGCACTCTGTTGCAACATCTGTCTGTGTTGGCACTCAAGTCCCACATCTGCAGTAACCATGAGACAAGTCCGAGCAAGTTATAACAGCCACAAATACAGCTCTGCCTTAACCGAACTGGAGCAGTTAGTTGCACTCTCAGAGCAGCTTGCACCGGCTGGTTCTGCAGAATCCCACTGATTAATTGGTCCTTGTCCACCAAATCCCTATGCACCGCTTTGAAAAAATTCCCCTATGGATCTCTGGCAAATTAATAACAGCTAGCTATTCATACACAGAGAAATTAGTGTGTCTTTAACCTTCTGTGGTGCTTCAGTATTGCAGGATCTTTAATGTATGATAATGAAGAAGTAGGCACACTAGGCCTTAATTTGATTCTCTTGGTAAATGTAATTTGTAGCTACAGTGAGGGATCTTACCCCAATGCTCATCACGCCAGTTTTCAGCCTGTAATGGATGCTGTTCACTTGTCCAGACACAGCCATCGACTTACTCAGTTATTTAACTTGTCACCTTACTTTTTTAAGAAGTCACTCAATTCTCACTTAAATTTCATTTGTGTTGGTTACTTTCCAATGTGCTTAATAATTTCTCAAAAAGTCAAGAAGTGAGACGAGAATAAAAGACAAGGATTCCTCACAAAAGCTGTAATGTTTGGGTGCATCCCAGAGAGACTGACACAACTGTAATTGTATAAATGCATCCTCAAGATGTTTTTTTCAAGATACGAGTCTTTTTTTGTTTGCAGTCATATCAATATAGTTCAATTTATCTTAATGTATTTTCATTTCTGCTTTTTCAGGTAACACTTTACTATCAGGCACTCCGAATGCCATTCACTCTGCCCTTAGGCCCATCTCCAACTTACGAGACTCGAGATATCACTGCCTGGAATGTATTTCCTGAAATAGCTTCGCAAATAGCACAAGAAGATCAATGTAAATATTACTTATATGCTTGTCTCATGAATAAGCAATGTTTGTAGATCCGTCCTCTGTCGTGACTGGGACTTGCATTTCCTTGTAGTGGTCTTATAGGGAAGCATAGCATCTCTAACCCTGCTTTCTCAACAGCTCATTCCTTCACTTAAAAGCATGTTTGGTGGCAGGTGAATGAAGAGATTTCAAACTGATGTAAATATCCACAGTTCAAGAATCACTCCTGTCTGTGAGTCCTAAAGGTTGTCTTTTGCCCCTTCTAAGAAGGTGCCATCTCTGCATTGAGAGGCATCAGATGATGGGTACAAGACAGATCATGTACTTTCTGCTTGGTTTATTTTCTTCAAAAAGGAGTCATGTGAGTCATCTGAGGTTGGTGCCTAGCACTTCTGTGGTAAATGTGGACTACTTTTTATCATGGTTTTAGTTTCTCAAGAATTTGGTACGGTTTAGTCCCTGTTACCTTTAGTTACTGATCAAAACCAGTACTAGTACATCTAGTAGTTATTCTGTAGTGCTATCCTGTCCTTACAGACTCTGGCAGCCTTGAAAGGTTTTGCCAAGGAGATGTTGAAGTTTCTTTCCTCTTTGTCAGGTAGTTCAATCTCACAGAGGTGGCTGTCAGTACTTTGCAGCAGCACGCATGCCATTGTCATATCTGCCATTTCTTTTCTGGTTTTGTTTTGCAGCCACATGTGAAGTCAGCGAGGGAGATTTCAAAACATTCGATCACATGAGCCATACATATTCTTTCAATAAAAGCTGCAACCTGATAGTGGCCCAAGACTGTACTGAACGCCCAAAGTTCATCATTACTACAAGAAAGGTTGATCCTCAGTCCTTCTCAAGAGAGGTTCACATAAATACAACCTCAGCGTAAGTGTGGTTTATCCTGAGGGTTCAGGAACTAGCTATAAAGTTTCAGGCACTTAGTCTGGGGATGGGAGATGTCTAGCTCCCAGGTGAAGCTGGTTTGTGATCAGATATTTGGGGAAAGCTGGGATTTCCAGAAGGAATCGTCAGCTGAGAGTCTTTGGTTTGGTTGCTCTTGTCTTCAATTTCATAGCCACAGTTATCTGATAACCTCCTCATTAAGTCCCCATGCTGTCTTTTCTTTAAAGGTTGAATCTCAAAACCTAACATCCCAATGCATTTTGCACTTTGGAAAGAAAATAGCTCCTTCATTCATTCAAAATTCAGATATTCAGATTGGTTGTCTGCTAGCTTTGGTCACAAATCTCTCTGATTTTTACATTTTAAATTAACCGCTAGTTTCTTTTTTTTTTTCTTTTTCTGAAGGAACATCACAATCTGTCCTGCTGCAAATTCGTCTCTCCTTGTGGCATGCAATGAAGAACCAGTTCTATCACACAGTGGAGTTTCTGAGTATGAAAAAGGTATGAAAAAAAGTATGAAAAAGCTGTGATACCCGCTTTCCCAGGACTGACCTGGAAACTAAATATCTTCAAGATGTTTTTGTAAACTCCACAGAAAAATCTCAATGTAAAGAAAATACAAATGGGATTAATTCAAGGGAAAACTAGACACTTTACTTTCTTAAGATTTGTATTGATTTACATTCCTGTTTCCTATAGTATATATACTCTTACTTTCCCCCAGCCTAATTGACAGGGAAATAAAGCCCTTTCTTATATATATGGTATGTCCAGGTCGGTGATAGTTTAGCAAAAAAGGGCTTGTTATAGTCACAGTTAGATGCTTTGGTTCAGCTATTTAGCTGGAACACCACCAATGTCATTATCATTTTGAGACTTAGCAGACTGGATGCTAAAGTCAGTTCTAACTATAGGGAACAGCAGTAGAATATTTTTACAAATAATGAGATAATTTAATCTATTTTTGCTTTCTCTCTCTCAAAAAAAAAAACAACTGTAGCAGCAAAATTATCATTGTGAAGGAAAATGCATTATGGTGTATTTTGTGCTGTTCAGTTTCTCCATTAATTTGAAATTAGGCAGATCACCTTATGATCCTTATGATTCACTATCTTTTTACAGACAATATTAAAATTTATAAAAATGGCACAACAGTTATCGTGGAAGCTCCAACACACGGACTGAAGAATGTGACTTTTGATGGTGTGATCCTTAAGGTATTGGGCTTACTTTCAAGATTACTGCTTTCTTTCTGTTTAGTGCCCTGGCAATGTAACAGACCAACACTTCAGTATTCACTACAAAGATGCACTATTTTATAGGTTACTGTTGCTTCATGGATGAGAGGAAAGACCTGTGGAGTTTGTGGAAATAATGACAGAGAAAAGCACAATGAACTCCTAATGCCAAATCATAAGCTGGCACACAGCTGTTCTGCTTTTGTTCATTCATGGGTATTGCTAGAAGAAACCTGCTCTGGTGGTGAGTAGATCTGAAAACAATTTATGCTTGGGGAAAATACAATTTCACTTTTCCTCCGCCAATAGCTAGAAAATATTTTTTTTTTAAAAGCAGCAGATATCTTTTACTGAGAAAAGACAATAGCAATATATATCCACCTTAATTTCATTAACCACTGACTGTTTAAAACACTGCCTGTGAATGTAGAGAATATATACTACAGCAAAAGTCTTTGTCTCATGTGCAGTTCAATGTTAAATAATTGATTATACTATAATTTCTTACACTGGGTAGCTTTTTTCTTGGAGACGCAAAATCAGGCCTAAGTAACTGTGATTTTTACCACCAAATCAAAGCAGTTTCAGCTCTTGTCTGCAGATTTAATTTAATCAAACAAGTTGCAGGCTATGAATGTGGTGTCAGATCTTAAGTTTATGTAAATTTTCAGGCTGCACAACATTTTGTTTTCGTTCTGCACCAGCTGATGGTGCAATCTCAGGGAAATATTTAGAAATACTCCTAAAATAAAAGAGTTTCTTCTCACATGTAGCTGGAAAAATAATGATGGTATCCCATAACATCAATACAGTTTTCTTCTGTAGGTCTCCATTTACTTTGGACCTGAGATAACTTTATTGAAGTTAATGGTTGTTTTCTCCTTGACTTCAGTGGCAGCAGAATTGTACTTATCTGTGTGTCAGGAAACGGAGTCATAGCTGGGATCCTGTTAAGCGACATTATACCTTTCTAGTGAGATAATTGCAGCATTATAAAAATCATCCAATACAAAAATTATCCTTGATGTTATTACATAAATGCTGCCTTTTTTTTTATCCATTCACTACAGTTGACATTTTTCCTAATGCAATGAAGTAGCCATTGTGCTTGCGGTATCTATTCTTAATAGCTTTCAGACACGAGAGGTTATTTTCTGTGTATTATGTAGTTCTAAAAAACTGGGTATACATGATTCCATTTGGGTTATATTGTGCAATTAGGTTTTAAAAATAGCTCCCCTTTCAGACTCTTTCCTCCGTCCCCCAACTTATTATCATCCTATCTCGATAACCTTGCTACTGTGAAAATGGTTTGTCAGGCACCTGTTTTTTAATAAAAACTGAAGAGAAAATATGGACCTTTATTATTGCAAGGATCGATTGGGATTTATTTCTACAATTTTAACTACCTTTCCTTTCCTCTTAGGGTGCAAGCTGCAGCGCAGTTATGTGAAGCTGAATCGAAATCCCACTATTGATGGAGAGGAATCTACGTGCTACTCTGTTGACCCAGTACTGAAATGTATGAAAGACTGTACTCCAATCGAAAAAACTTCAGTTAAGGTTGGCTTTCACTGTTTCCCAAAAGGTACGATATTTTTCTCTCTCTCTGTCACGTACTGTAGGAGCTCTGTCAGAGCATGCGACAGAACAGAACAGCACAGCCACACACAGACCTGTATTGCTCCAGCTCCTCTCTGAGCTGCTGTTTTTAATCCCATTAGTATTTGCCGTAACTACTGACAGTACTGGCCAGCTAAAAGCCAGTTTAGATGATGGCAGGTAGCATCATCTGAGAAAAACATTTGAGGTGGTAAAAGGGGCAGCAGTGATCGATAAAAATTCTTTCACGTTTTCAAGATCTCCATAAAGTTGAGATAAGCAACACTGAGTCCTTTTATGCACATTACAGCCTGCAATTTTGTGTAGACCAGGGCAAGCAAGGCAATTGAAAGTCAGTCAAGTAGTGTGACATGACTGCTGTGATTAGGCTGCCATGCTATGCCACTGTGCAATACATCAGCAAAAAACACATTGCTGAAATGCTCTCTAGATTGTTCCAAAAAATGGCTTGGTTTTGAAGGTATTTTATACACATACACTCGTGCCCCAGATCTTTAAAAATACTGGGCCTTTTTCTCCTTTCACTTGTACCAATTTGTCATGGATGTGATGCATTGTCTAACACAGGTTCACGCTGAAGTTTTATCAGCATGAGAGGAGAATCCAGGCTGGAACCTACAGATATTTCTGTGCATTCCTTCCTATATCTTTTAATGCATTACTCAGAAAGTATATACCTTAGAGGGAAACCTACCATTGGGGAGTATCTACTGAAGTGGTCTGTTCTCTGTGTTAACCATTGTTGGCCAAGTCCATTGTTAGCTGGGATAATCCAGTGTAGTTTCACTGAAGCCAACGGACACCTGTGTTGAGTAATAGTGGAGAGGAGAAGAGTATTTTATGTCTGATTTTGAACAACATCTGTGTAGAACTTCGCGCTTTGCTCATGTTATTAATATCTGCAATGTGCTGAATCAGCCCATAAAAGCAAGGAGTTTCTTTCGATAATAGTCAACCATCTACAACAGCCTATTCAACAAGTAGCGCAGAGAGAGTGCTAATAGTTTTCTGACGGCTGCCTGCGATGTGAATAGATGCATCCTTTTATGAAAAGAAAAACCCACCCTGAACAAAAAAACCTTCCAAAATCTTGTCATATCCATATTTCACAGATTTCCTTTCTGTATCCGAGTCTGTATCTCTGAAATGTCATCACCCCAGGCCACTCACTGCCTCAGAATATTAGGCTATAATAAAGCTGTCTCATTCTCTCACAAAAATGTGTAAGAAAAGAGGAAAGTCAGAAAAAAAAAAAAAAAGATATGTTAGTTGTCGCAGCCAGTGCTGCTTTTACAGCAACTGCAGGCTTCTCTGGTTCATTTACTGAACCAGAGACTGGCAAGTCTGCTAGCAGCACTCCTAATCAAGGGCTTAGAAGGAGAAGGAGAAGGAGAAGGAGAAGGAGAAGGAGAAGGAGAAGGAGAAGGAGAAGGAGAAGGAGAAGGAGAAGGAGAAGGAGAAGGAAGGCAAAAGATGCCATTTGTAGTTTTTTAGCAAGATGAATGCTTTTCCTCAGGCTAAGGATCAATAGGAATACAGGGCCAGCCCTTAAAAACTGTTCTTTTTCTTTCTTTGTTCCATAACTTGGAGAAGCAGCAGAAACAAAATCCTCATCTTCCTCAACCTGAGAACGTGTATTTGCATATACTAGACAAAGACCTTTTCTCAGCTCTTTATTTGAGAACTCAGACCTGATAGTCTGCTGTTTCAAAAGAGAGTGACTCCGTCACTGTCACCAGTGGAGCAAGGATAAAATGAAGTACAAGGATGCAGAATTTCCCCTGTTGTCCTCAAATCAGTGAGATTGTAGTCTTAGGATCTTGACTGAGGCAGACATCACTCTGAGTTTAAGTCCACATATCAGTTCACATTTCAAACATGCCACAAGCCCTACCCATAGGGATCGTAGTTACTCAGCCATGGTACAGTTTGCCGAGGGAACTATTTCCTACATGGATATGAACGTGATCAGACCCACAGCATGCCCAAGAATAAGAGACATAACAAGAATGTATATAAAAACAGAAGTGAAACATTTTATAGCATTTCTCATTTCACAGCTAGAAAATATATTTTTAAAAAGTATCCCCAGCAACTTTCTGGGAAATACTTATTATCCAGTTTATTATGCAAAACCTATGCTTCAGGTTGGACAGTAATTTAGCCAAGGAGATTGTTAGCATTTCAGGAGATAAGTGACTGATAAAACTTGAACCCGTACAGTGGTCTCCAGATTTCCCTGTGATGAGAGATGGCATGTTATAAATGTATTGTCCAACTAAGGGATAAAACAAATGGAGGTAAAATTATGAAAGCTTTACCCATTCTCATTATACAAACTTAATCTAAATGGATGTCCTAATATTCTTCTAGATGCAATGATAAACCTTCAACTAGCTAAGAATATTTATTGGGAGGATGAATATCATTATTCCATTTAGATTATTTCAGCATTAAGGGATATGGCTTATTCAAGCTGCTGTTGATAAAGCAGTGTGGTAAGGTTAATACTGCAACTGACAATGCTCTGCCAGATTTCACAATATATGGGAAACTTTAATTAGAAGTTTATGAACCTCTGAAAATTCTCCAAAGGGCTTACCCTTCAGAATGAACTTCGACAAATAGTCAGCTGAAATATGCAGTGATATGCAGCACTAACCTAAGAAGAGATTGCTGATGTATATTGGTACGTGGTGGTCTTATATTGACGGAGGGTACCTCCAGCATTTTTACAGCCTCCTGTCTGTTGTCTTTGTGCTTCATGAAATGTTATTCATTTTGGTTTTAGGGAAGTATTATAGTAATTATATCATGGATGAAAATCCTGCTCCAAGTCAATGAGTCAGTTAGATGTCAGTTGTGCGGGCAGGATTTCATTCTTTACTTGATGAGGGAGTTGGCAGCCATCAAAACAGTATTTCCTTGAAATGTGTTAATTTGCTTGATGTTAGTTAACAATGGCTTTGCTCTTCTGACAGATACAGCTGTAAGCCTGCTGGAATGGCAGAGAGGCAGCGATAAGAAATCTGCATCTGAGGATGTTGTGGAGTCTGTGGATGCTGACATTGATTGTACCTGCACTGGTGACTGTAGTTAAGCTAAACGCTTTAGTGTTTTGCTATAGACATACTATACAAATAATTGAATAGCTGGACAGATAAGGAGGGAACGTAATAGCTGTAGTAAAATATTAAGAAATGTGCTTGAAGAAAATAAGCCTACTGCATTGCATCCAAAGTCAAATGCATTATGTACAGTCTGCACTGCTTAATAAATATGTTGTTCATTAAATAAGTATTCATGTGGTCTCTCTCTTTATTTTTCCCTATCAACAAAACAATCAGACCAACTATAATATTATCCAGAAATTCTGCTTCCTTTTATCTGAAATATAATTACAGCAGTCCTCTCTTAAAATTATGTTCACTAGGTGATGAAAGGAAAACATGATTATGGCTACTGCTAACATTCCATTGTGCGAAGAATTTCATATTTAGCATACTAAAGACACAGTAAGCATTTGTTTTCTTTTATGTTTTCTGGTAAAGTCTGTTCTTGGAACCATTCTGCAAAAAAATACATTTTACTCCCAGCAAGACCATTAGCCTTAGTACATTCTACAAAGGAATGAATTGGACTGCTAGACTCCCACTGTAGCTTTCCAGAGAGCTATAGTGTGTGACACAGTCCCCATTTTCATTTAAATTTCAATGGATGTGCTGTGGCTTCATGAGCTAAAAGTATGAATAGGAACTTTTTTTTTTTGGTTTACCATCTCCTATTGTACGTCTATGAAAATGATGCCTTCAAAAACTTCAGGGAACAATAATACATCAGGTAGCATTCCAAATACTCCCAAAAGGTAATAAAGCTGAAATAAAGTACAAGCAGGACAGTTAGACTGTGTTTAACCAGTGCAGTGTCAATCTGCCAGCTTTCACTAGGCCTATGCAGAAAGGCAATTCCCTCCCACCCCAGGGGACCAGGAATAGGTGGCACCTTCAAACCAAAAACTTCAGGGAACAATAATACATCAGGTAGCATTCCAAATACTCCCAAAAGGTAATAAAGCTGAAATAAAGTACAAGCAGGACAGTTAGACTGTGTTTAACCAGTGCAGTGTCAATCTGCCAGCTTTCACTAGGCCTATGCAGAAAGGCAATTCCCTCCCACCCCAGGGGACCAGGAATAGGTGGCACCTTCAAACCTGAGCCACCTTGTACACAAATCAGCCATACAGTGAGCTGTGTTATGTTTTCCACAACAGGCAATAGCAGCCAGCACGCTCTT
>NW_009648332.1:9962700-9971685 GCF_000708025.1 Charadrius vociferus | reverse complement strand
AAAGGCTGTCAGGAAACTGTCATTAAAGAAAATACTAACTGAAAACTGAGCTATCAGAAAGATGATTGAAGACTAAATAGCTGAACAATTACAGAATAACATTTCTCAGTGCTTTTCTTTCAAGAGCAGAAACATGAGTAATGTATAGTACGCCTCTCACTCTCTCTCAAGTTGCAGCTTGCCACCAGCTTGATATTAGAAAAGACCCCGTTTTTTTCAGTGTACTGTGCTTACTCCATTTCTTCCAGAAGAAAATAAGCCATTATGAGTTTGTTCAAACCAGGGCTCACTGGGCTGAGCCCTGACACCTGGTACATACCCTGCGGCAACCATGTTTGCTTCTGCCCCTAAGCCTCTTTCCTGAGGACAACCTACAGAGGGCAAAAGGGGGTTACCTCTTTCCCTTCCTCCAGCCTTAACATCATCTATACGTTGTACTTGAGAACCTTCATGTGCCCTGGGTTAATAGGCAGATAACCAGTGCTCTATTCAACAGCTTTTTTTCATGTAGATGTGGTCAAACGAAGATCAGTAACAGGAGTTCTTGCACAGTGTTTTTATTTGGAATAAAGCATTCACAAATTCCCTGTGCAAAAGCTGTGTTTTGCTAACTCATCAGAAGTGCTACACTGCAAAAAGGGTAGCCCCAAATGAGAGGGGAGATGGAGAATATTGCATTCCACTTTCCTTTAAAATCACAGTAATATTACACCTGGAGAGCTCTTTTCTTTCTGGTATTGTTTTCACTGTGGCTTACGGGAGATTTGCCATTGACTTTCACGGGATCAGACTGTCATCTTTAATCCAACACCTTTCTCTTTAATCCGCTTGTTTACAAAAGAGAAACTTTTGCCAGTCAACCACTTCAGATAAGACAAAGGTAGTGAAGAGATGTAGTGAGAGAAGAAAAATGAAGTTTCATGCTCAACTACTGGAACAGGAATTTAGTAACAGCAAAGAGCCATTAGTAAGGGAAGTAATTCTGCTCACAGTAAAACACAGTCATCTACACAGAAGCATGACACTAATTAACAATGATCAAGCTGGGATGCACGGTACAAAAAATACAAGGAGCACATAAAGGCAAATGCCTTCTCCCAGAAACAATTTACAGACTGTTAAAGTCATTGGAAAAAACTTGAAGGCAGAGAGTCATCAGCAGTCATAAATTAGTTTATTCTACAATGACGATACTTAATAACGCTACATACTGTACAGCGTTAAAACTCAATAAGCATGCCAGGTCAGGCCTGTCCCTGCTAAAGCCCCACTTTGGGTCCTGCGCCAAAGAGAGGGCACCTCCGGCGCCCCAATTAAAGGCAGCCACCAGAACAGCTACACATCTCTTTCTGCTAAGTCGCCGTGCCTGGGAAAAGGTCTTCTGCCCGTGCTAAACCACACATGCATGTCTTTCCCCAGGAGAAGCTCCTCTGTTAGCACTTTCCACTGGTGGTGGTGTTCACAGGCAATAAAGCTCCCAACAGCAAGAAGCTGAGTGAGCCAGCCTGAGCCCAAAAGTCCTAAAGAAACTCACAGCGCACAGACTGTCCCAGACACAAGGAGGGAATGGTGAAAATGCCCCTCAATGTCAGAGCACGGCCAGGGAATTCCCTCACCATTGCCCTACCAGTCACACAGCCCGGCTGGGGTGCCGTCGCTGGCAAAGCCCCGGCACGCTCCTTTCACTGGTCTGCGCGGGGCATGGGTAAGACACAGCTCGTATTATTTCCATTTCTAAGGGGCAGCTTTCATTTCATCCAGTTCCTGTTCATTAGTGCCCTCTTGCTGAGACAGCTGAATGCCTTTGACTGACTGAAAGACTCCACTGATGTTGCAGCTGTAAAACCCAAATATAATGAAAGTTAGTAAAGCCTGAGGTTGGCAGTGGGCACGGCAAAGCAAAACACTTAGAACCAGCTCATTTTGCCAATGGAATTAAGAGCATTAGCAGTACAAGTGTGAAAAAGCCCTTCTGGAGTTTCTAATGCACCACATAGACATTTCCAACCCATCTGGGAGGATATCTGCAGTCCAGATTTAAACCTCATTTGGAAATCATGCCTGTCCTATTTTATAAAGCAAACCAAAGTTATATAGCTTACCGAGTATTAAAATGTGTACTTCACAGTCGGAGCTTTTATGCAGTCTACTTTTCATTCCTAGTGCTTCTCAATGATATGAATTAATGAACTCTGGACTTTACTGTAGTAATCAAGGAATATGACCTTGCAATTACTGTACCCAGTATTGTTTAAAAATACGAGTGTCAGAAAAAAGATGCAGGCCTAAGCATAGGCCAGGCTTCAGTCCTAATCCTGCCTTTGCAGCTCTGTAATGCGATTTTTCATGAGGCTGGGGATTTCTGTGCCTCATTTTCTGCGTCAGAAGGATATGACTACTTACCTACTTGATGGAGTCAGAAATGCTTATGAATTTATAGTCCCATATGTCTTTTGCAAGTTCTTCAGTGATTCTAGAGATGAAAAGTAAATTTTTCCACTAGATCCTCTAACCACACTAGTATGTTTTATTGCTAAGTTGAAGGTTTTCATTTACAGATTCATCCAACTGTAAAATAACTGTACATTTGGAAAAAATCAAAACAATGTACTTAATTTGTTCACGGTCAGCTTTGGTTAAACCTTAGTGGGTTATTCATAAAAGCCTAGAATTGGATCCTGCTATTACGGTGGGATAGGCAAAAGGCTATTGGAGACACTGTCTTTTGTGTCCTCGACAAAGACAACAAACCTTTTGTCCATCAGACCTGGCTCTTTTGATTCACTAATTTTAAATGATACAGTGACTCTCAGGAAAGCACGGTCGTTCGACTCGAGAGAAAGGAGCTGCAGCGTGATAGGAAACGACAAAACCATTAATATCAGACCCCTCCTGGAAATGAAATGCTTGCTTCACAGCAAGGGCATTAAAAAAAAATAAGACGTACAATTCTAACCCCACTGAAGTCAATAGTTAAACTCAACAGAGCTAGGCTTTTACTCAGCATGTTTGAATGAGTTATTAAACGAACTTTAGTTGTCCCTAAAAATAAATGTACTGTGTGGATCTAAGCGCAGCTGATGAATAAGAAACCTCGGGAATCTAGCAAATACGGTAGTTAGGGCTAAAACCAGAGACAGCACGGAAGGTTGCACAAGAGAGTAGCTATTAGTAGCCATCTGAGCTTTATGTTGTATCTCCAGGTCTCTTATGCCATCTACTGGCTTTTTTGTTTTCTAACAATGGTTTAAATCTTTTTCCTCCAAGTTTATTTATAGGTCTGATACATTCCAGGCAGTTTTATATAAATTCTAATCAAGGTTTGGGGTGGTTTTTTTCCCCTCTAACCTCTATACTTGATTACTATGTGTTTTTTTTCCTGTAAGTACATTACAATTCTGTACCTTTCTGAACACCATTTCATATTGTCTCTGGAGGAAAAAGACATTGCCTAAGACATTCTTATTTCTGTTATTGCTGGATAGGCAGTAATTACATTGCAAGCAGGGCTGGGAGAACAGTTTACTAAGAAAATCCAAAGCTGTTCAAAAATAGCACTTACGGTTCTTCCTCAATCAGTGTGAGAAGGTTGTTACTTTCATACCTGAAAAGGCTTTAATGTACAAAAAAAATCTGGTTTTCCTTCAGTATTCCCTTGCTGTTCACTTAGCTGTAATTCACAGTGAACACTTATATGTCCTAATATTATTAAGTTTATTTTCAGATTAGTTTTGGGAAGCAGGAATTATATATAGATAGATCTGATCACGGCACTTCCCTTCATTACCTGTAGCCTGTTTCTGCCTGACGTCCCAGTTCCCCTTTTTTTTTCGGGTCCCAGGAGGAGCAGGCAGCCCTGCAGCTGGGCACCCTGCCCCATCTAGAAGCTATTCGGGCAGCTTCAAAATTCACATTGCACCCCATGTGAAAACATCAGTCTGCTGAAACTTTTGGAGCTTTACAAACTTGCTCTCTCTCCTCTCTCTGCTTTTCTTCTGCAGTATCTTTCACTCATCTATGATGACAGACAGGCTAAGGGGCAGGGACATGTGTGACACGGTCATTGTTGTAAAGGCAGGCTACTGATGCTAGGCAATGTTGGAGTTTAGGGCCCAGAAGGAGTTTGAACATCCAAAACCTCTGTGGATTATCCTGGAGTACTCCAATTGCCATCTGCATAACAGAGGCAAAATTAAAACAGTATCTTTACAGTAGCAGATGACTGGGATTCATCGGTTCGTCCAAGTAAACTTGGGTCCTGTTACTGGATAGCCATATTCTCCATCATCTTTGATGCATTTTGCCTTTAGGTAAATCGTGAGTGCTTTGGAGAAAAATACTAGTTGGAGACTTGCACCATTAAAACCCAAGTCCTTTATGAACTCTGCAAGGGTCCCTATAACACATATAGTGCTAAACTAGAGTACTGAAATAACAATCCTCAGGCTTTTGCCACATCTTTGTTTTGACTCACTGGGAAAATGGATCACAGTCTCTTTTCATTCTGAAGATTCAGGGCACTTTTGTGACTCTTAAAATCTTCTTCTTGGTGACAAACACATAAAATGTTGTGACTAGCTCCCATCAAACCTATCTTTTCCATTATTTTTTTACATTATTTCCTCCATGTATCATCTTAATCTTTGCAAGTAGAAGTAATTCAACATTCTTTATAGACATTATATGAAACAATCTTTAACTGCTTTGTTTAATAGTGGTCATAGCTTTCTCTCATGCAGTTGAGAATTTACTCTAGCTAGAGCTGCTTTGATGCTTTGTTTTCTTGCCAGATGATCAAAAGATAATTATAGCAAAAGAAATACAGCCAAGAATTTGGGCTGAATAAGCTAACATGCTAGAATTCCACTTAGATTCCTGCTTATGTGGTCAAAACAAAACTATTAATATTCAAGATCTGTTTATGACCATGAGACCTCGGGGATGATATATAGATTAGATTCACTACAGGCATAAGAGATTGATGCAGGCTCAGGCTGGGACTAGAACTGGCAGTCAAATGTGTATCTCACCGTGACACTAACCTGCCTACATTAGTTCAGACTCAATGCAGATACATTGGTATCGCTGAATGGTGTTTCATCTTTGTGAAATGTGGCTAAACCACTTCCATTTGATACTAACTTGGATATCTCTACACCGTAAGTCATAGTGCCCCCATTGTCTTTGATACTACAATTCACTGTATTACAAGACCTGACTTTCATGTGTGTGAAGCCAGAGTACAATATTCTCCCCAGAGCGATGTACTAAATTACATATATTAAGGAGAGTTAAGCACTTTAGGTGGGATCGAAGGTATCTTTCCCCTCCAGCCTGATGGCTACCTAGACTATTCAGTAGGAAATGCTGAAGAGGTCATCGTACACACCGTGTTTCCCAGGGCCCTGGACTCCCTTGGAACAGGTTTCCATACCTGAAATCACTTTCTAGGTTCTGGCAGCTATATTGCCCCTTCTGAAACATAGCTGAAGGATGGTGGGGAGGGGGAGAAGTCTCACATCTTAGATGACTGTTCAACCCATTAAATCGTTGTATGAATATAGGTGGGAACCACAGTTGCATCATTGAATGAGCATAATCACAGATACTGTACTTTTGTGGGGCTCACTGATAGAGGTTAGGGGGCATGGAGGGAAAAACATCTTGTAAGATGCTTTTCACATCTTACATGTGAGAAGGGGCTGAGTCTCATGGCTTTTCCAGCACTTCTGAGCAGAGGCAAAGCTGTTCTTTAGGATGCTGGAGAGCTGCACAGATTGTGAAAATTAAGCACTGATAGACTTTGCTATTTAAAGGTACAGAAGGGAGTATTAAAGATTTCAATCTTGAGTATAAGCACCAACATCGTATCTAAGTCTTTTACTTTCCTCTGAAGCTGGGTATCACTCTCTACAATGCTACAGCTTCACATTGGAAAATCCTGATGCAGGCAAAGTGAAGTGCTCCAGAGGAATTAATTGTTGACCTTCCCTGACAGACCAAAATAAATCTGGCAGGCAGGTTGCCCCCTTTGCCAAGTCCTCAGATCCCCAGCTGCAGCCGTACGGATTACACAGCTTCCTGGGCCGGGTAAGGTTGCCAGCTCCAAGTCCAGCAACCAGCCAGCTCCCCCGCGCTGCCTCCTGCCTTCAGCTTGGCTCTGCAGGCTCCGAAGCATGCCCAGGGCCAGCTGGTTAGCACCAGGCAGACAGGGAACCTGGCACTCCCCCCACCTTTTGGCCAGCTGGTGGATCGACAAAATGGATTGCTCCACTCATGAGAAATGCTGGGATGCCGACATCTCCCTCCTGCGCAGAGTGAGATGCAATGTGACAGCCCGAAACTCCCCTGAGATGCAGTTCCTTTTTGCAGCACGTACGGGCTGCTCTCTGACTCACTTTCTTCACTCACACAGGGGACAGAGGAGCTTTTCAGGTGTGACGTGATAAGGTTATTTCTTTTATATTTTTGAAAGGAGCCTGAAGCACTAATTTTTTGTACATCATCTGGCATCCCGTTCCAGCTTTCTCTTGGTGGGTAGGCACAGACTAGCTGAATGAAAGGTCAAGGTTCAGGTTACCAGCACAGGCAAAGCTCTGTGCTTTGTGTGCTACTCAGTCCTACCAAATCTGCAGCTTTACATGAACAAACACCTACAGAGAGACTCATGGCCTGGCCAAGGCAGTCATAGCTCAGACTATAGTATTGATTTATATCATGTCAATATAAAAATAAATATAATTAAGAAGGATTTCTCATTTCTTCAAAAGCTTCTACCACCAATTCTAAGGGTAAATCCTTTATGGTACAAACCTTTGAATGTCACCTTCACCCACCTGCTGCACGTTTTCAGCATGGCACTGAAGAGTGTTTGAAATGTGTAAGTTTTGCTCCTCTTGAACTCTTGCCTTATCATCAGCATCCTTTTGGACAACATTCCTTCCTTAAAATTTTGAAAGGTTTTTTTCAATTATTTATATATGCAACTGATTTTCTTTGAGATTTGATGATCAGGACTTTATGCCTGCAGTGCCCCATACCTAAGAGCAATATAAATATTTTGTGTAATTGTGTCCACTCCTTCACCATTGTTCCAGTCATCAAGTCCCCTTTTAACTGCAGCTCTATATTGAGCACGAGACAAGTGTTGTGCTGCCACAACAGCTTATGTTTGCATAGCCTCCAATAGCCTCTGTGCTGTAGATAATGCAAGATTTTCACCTCTGCTATTGTAAATGTATTTATTTAACCGAGCTGCCAAAACACATATATTAGCTTGGGAACTCCTTCATCCAATAAGGCTCTCATTACACTTCCACCGTTCTACAAGCACTTCATCCTAAGGCAATCAAGATGGTAAAAAACAGTACTTTTTTAAAAACAACGACCTCGAGTCAGGGAGTGTTTGAAATACTGATGAAGTGGGACCACCCAGGGTCGCCGTTGCGCCTCCCCCCCCCCACCCTGGAAGATACCTGATAATTTCCACATTACATCATCCTTGAATTTCAACCATTTCCTCAATAGTTGCACTGAAATTATTGAGCATCACTGTTTTTCTCCATATCAACATGCACTCTAAGGAAAAAAAAAGTTTCTGCTGCTGCAAAATTGTTGGTAGATCTTTTTAAATGGTGTATAAGAAATAAAATACAGCTCCTCTGTCATATTATTCCAATGACTCAAGTCTGAAAACTGCAATAATTTTTCTGAATGACAGACTGAGAGGTTGCTTACTTGGTTATCACACAGCAATTTCACAGCTACTGGGTTTCATTACCCCCTTCCCTCCCCAAAAGATTTCCTTCATATGAAAAGACCTTTCCTAGTTTAAGTTCTTCACTTTGCCCGAATTCTTCATTATGCTACTTGTAGGGCTTATTTTTCCCTTGTTAGGCAGAAAGCAGGGTCATAATGATAGCGCTATGTAATCAAGTGTGTCTCAACAAGCTGAACAGATTCCTATAGCAAACCCCCAGGAAATCTCACTGCAGCCCCCTCTGCTCCTACCAGCTGCTGCTGTGCTTATCTTCTAGATAAGAGACTTGGTGATCTCCTCTACAGCCTTGCCTTTGAGGGAATGGAGCAGCGGGAAAACAGGCTTCTCACACTTCACCCCGACCTCTAGGTGAGAAGAAGCCTTCCCTGTACAGTTATATGCTCACAGTAGAGGGTAATAAATAGACTGAACCATAAATCAGAGTTAAATAAAATCCGTTAGCTATGGTCTCTGTGGAGGGCCCTTCTCGCCTGGCTCCTGGGGGTCCGTCATTTGCAAACCCGCTGCCACTAGAGGGCAAACGTGACCAAGCCATTCATACAAAAGAAATGTCTTTACATTAATATATAATTCATTTTAATTATGGCGTACTGTGTGAGAAGAAACCTCGTTGTCTAGCTGTACCTTTAGAAAAGATGCAGTAATGGTATCTTTTACCAGGCACACTAACATCAGACACATTAAAAGTATTTGCAGTTGTAACTGTGACAGAACACATTGCCACTTCGTTACATGTGGCCCTAAAAAATTTATAAACATGCAAGTCTCAAATATTCAAGTAAAAATCTGGTATACCTCTTGATATGATTCAAACCTATGCAAGTGAAAACAAACTAGACACATTTCACCTTGTGGAAAAGAATTATTTTGAAAAACATATTCACAGTACTCAGTCGGAAGGTTTCCAGGAAACTGTTGAGATCCCACTCTGGGAATCTCCTATTAAAGGAGGAGGTGATACAATGAAACACCTAGACTGACTCCCTCTACAAGGCACTTGCCTGGCTTTCATCTCATTCTGAATGAGCACATTGGCAGTTCAAGTCTCGTTCAATAGCTCTTTATAATGGCTTCAGGGTCTGTTTCTGGAGTTAGTCATTATCACATAATATGGGCATTTAGCTATTCAACGTTAGGATATAGAAGGTAGTTTCTAGTGTAACAAAGTGAAAGGAAGAAAGTAAAGAACACACACAATGTGTAGG
>NW_009648332.1:9960614-9962536 GCF_000708025.1 Charadrius vociferus | reverse complement strand
AGGGAATAACTCAAAATGTAATTTAAACTACGAGGAGGAAATAATATTTTTTTGATAATTTCTTGAAAGGTTTGCGCAGGTGATCTTCCTAATGGAAAGAAACGGTAGGCTTGGAAAGATCTGCAGTCGTAGAAGCCTGCAGAATTGGTATCAAAGCTCAGACGCTGGTGAGTCTGTTCTCCCCTTGATGTCAGCAAGGCAATATTTTTCTTCAAAGGGAGGTCCAGCTTCATAACTGCAATGAGATGCAGTTCCACTGATGCCTCTGGAGTTGCACCTGCCTCTGGTAGCAGTACGTGTGACCCCCCAGCGTCAGGATTTTATAAAGATTAGCCCAGCAAGCACATAAAATATCAAAAGCTACAGGAAATTGTCAGCATTTTCCTTCAGCTCCTCAGAAGGGAAGTTGTCAAAGTAGCTGTCTGCTAAACATATCATCTGCCTTACTATAGAAAGAAGGATGTCAACACTGCATGTCAAATTCAACCCTGAGATATATTTTTTAATGGGCAGGATCTGACTTAGACAGATCCCAAATCTCTCCGCAATTACCTGTATCTGTAGGAAAGGCACAAAAGGATTTATCTTAAAGAGCTCTAAAACTATTTTCCAGTCTTGCTTTTTGTGACAGAAGCAACGTAAAAATCTTAGGAAAATATTTTCAAAGGCATTGTTTGAGGAGATTGTAAGTTTTAGTTGTTCCCATGCCTTCACAGCAGCAATAGTGCCCTTCAGGTGCAGTTTGGCGAATGATGGTTTGCTCTCAGTCACCACCTCTCCTGGGTGTCTGGTGACCCTTCCCCCATGAGTTCCAGCCCTCTGTCAGCACCCAGACACCACGACACATGATGATTTTCAGGAAGAAGACTACTCAGAAGTGGGCTACTCCACCAGAACTATTCATCTGCTGCTACAGCCTGTTACCTTCAGAAAAAGTGTTTGGGATGATGCAATGGGAATTGAAATGACTGTCTATCTCTACACCCTTCCTTAGCCAGGGACACTTCAAACATAGGAAGGGTGAGCACAGAAATATAAGCACATTAAGAGAACGCTGGATAATTTCAAGATGTTTCAGCTTAACCAGTGCAATGTATCGAGTATGCCAGTGGACCCCTGACACGGCCATCAAGGGACATGCCATGGCAGTGGGAAAGGACACCACTTCTTGAAGCCAATGTTCGCATGGGCGCAAGAGGCAAATTAATTCATTTCTGCCAACAAAGACTATCATCTTTTCCCTGCTAGTCTTTCTTACCGCTCAAAACATATTTCAAACATAAGCAATAATGTGACCTAAAGCCTAAACTCTGCTGCAAGAGCTCTAGCTTCCAGGAGTCCTTCCCACAGGTAAAGGGAAGTCATGTCAGCCAGGTGTGAGAGCCACCACATTTCATAGCTGGTTTCTCAAGTTCATTTTTCACATCCCACTGCAGATGGTCACCTCAGAGCTGTATCCAGCCAATATAACTAATTAATTACGCTGTATTAGCCCAAGAGCAGGTCTACAGATGCAAGACACTAATGATAGTGCTTTCAGATTATGACATCTGATCCTTTACATCCTTTTTAGTGTGTGTGTGTGCCATTTTTACACCTGCACAAAATATGTACAGAGCCCTAATGTGCCTTTTTACAAAAACTTCATGAATGTTCATAGAGTTGGGAAAAAAAGGAGAGCCAAACCTTTATGGTTAAAGGAAATTTTTTTTGCCTTTGTAACTAAACTTTATTCTCTCCTGAGTTGGATTCACCAAGCATACAAAAATGTGTTTTGGTGGGCCAGGGAAGTAAATCTCTGGACAGGATTTGCAATTGCCCCTATGGATTCTTAAGTGGAGCACTGAGGAACTGTTCATAGTTAAGTCAGCACTGCACCAATATTGAGGCATGAGACAGCACATTGGCTGCTTGGCCAGCAC
>NW_009648332.1:9935229-9960583 GCF_000708025.1 Charadrius vociferus | reverse complement strand
ATGAGAACAAAAAATAAAATTAAAGAAAAAAAAAAAAAGAGTGAGTGCTGTAGAAGGTGACTGTCTGAAACTGTATGAACAAGATTTTCTCCCTTCTAGGGGAATTCTCAGCTGGGTGTGTAAACTCCTGCCATTCTGGATTGGGCTGGATGCAGCAATTCATCCTAGCCCTTAGCCCTTACTTTTCCTAAGTTTCTGATATCTTTCTCTGCTATCATCAGCCAATTTGTTCTTTAAGGGATATGTATGATTTCAGCATATCTTAAATTTTTAGAAGGGGAAAAAGACTTTGAGGTGTCACATGAATTTTGTTTTCAAAGCATAGTTGACCCTAATAGAACAAAAGTATGGCAGAAATGGAGTACCACTGCATTCTGCTTCTCAGCTGATGTGCTCGTGTAATGGCCTGAGCACCTTCTTCAAAAGAAGGAAATGTTTTCTTCATTCTAGAGGAAAGGAATCTCCAGTGCCAAACAAATGGGCAACCTTCCAGGAACTGCTCCCCAAGCAGCCTCTCTACAATTGCTTCTGGTTGAAGACAGCACAAGAATTCAGATTTTCACAAAGGCATTAGGTAGAAAAGCTTTAATTATTAAAAGAGTGTGAATTAAACAGATACCGTGCTGCACCTACAGTGCCTTGGTGAGAGGCGCTCTGTAAACAGAATTATTATTTCATCAACACAGTAGACTCCTCACTTAATGGCTCACAAACTGGGCCAGAGATGAGATTCGATGTGAAGAAATCAATGACTCAAAGCAAGACATTCAGCAAATATGAAACACCTAGTGCTTAGCTCTTAGGATTGCATATTGTCTCCTGTGGAAGTGACTCATATCATGCAGGGAGAAAATAACACTCCTGCTGCTGTGTCCAACTGTATCCATAGGAGATAAGACTGAACTGGTGCTTGCTAGCACTAGACTCCCATACTTTAGGGGGGTTTTATTTGCTTTTTGGTGTTCTCCTTCTGTGCTATAGCTGCTAAATAAATAAGCACTATTACTTCATATTTCCAAAATGGTCTTAGTACTTTTTTTTTTTTTTTTTTGTAATTTGTGGTGTCAAAGTCAGTATTTCTTAGTAGTGGTAGCCTTATTTCGGTGTGCACCAGATGTATATACATCAATCAGGATGACTCTGCTGTACCGCAGAGCAGAAGCACCAAAGGGCATCCTGCAAAATTAAATGGTGAGAATAATGAAGTCCTTCGCAATTCCTCTCTGTTCTAAACATTATAACAACTTGAGAAAGCAGAGAAGATATTTTCGACATGTAGCTATAGGTGCATGACTCTTCTTCAGACAGCTGGCTAGAGGGTAAATGGCAAGAGCAATAAGTATCTATCTCTCCTCCCCAGGAGTGAGCATGATTCATGGCTGAAGAATACTTTATTTTCCTACTCACCAGCATACTGAGGCTTTACTGTGAAATTACTTCTTAAGTTTTCTTCTTCTCTTTGGTGCTAATTTAGGGATATAAAACTCACCACGCTAGCTCACTTTTCACTGAAGCGATTTCAGCTCCTCTTCCAGATTCTCAGGGAAAATCTCAGCTTTACATTCATCAGCTCCTAATGCAAAACAGCGAATCTGACTCTGCAGGAGACGTTCCTGGTGTAGTCAGGAGTATCTGCGCAAAGAGGGAGAGGTGAGTTAAATTGCAGAGGAAATCCTTCATTAATAGTGCCAAAGGACTATACAAAACCTAACTAATTCTCTGAAAGAAGGAAGGATTAATATCCCATTTTACAGGGAGGAAAGTGAGATAACAGAGCAAACACCCAGGAAAATTAACAGCCAGGATCACTGCGGCTTCAGTTCCACATCCATTCCCATGGGTGGAGAGCCAAATTTGGGCAGAATCTCTTCTATTTGTGTGGTAGTTTGTATTTGTTGCTATAGAAGGAACAGCCCAGCAAAATTTCTCTCAAGCAATTTTCTTCAGAATACCCTGTCACTTCTCGTTTGGATTTTTTTCCTATCAACACGCATCTTTACCAAATAGGACAGTTAACAGTTAATGTGCCAGAAAACAATTATAAATTACACAGAGCCGTGTTGAAACCAGACTGCCACCTTTCATGTGTTTTTGAAGATAATCTGTCTTTGTGACACACCTTTCTGGCTGCTTTTTGTTGTGGGGAATAATACAGCACAGAAATACACTGTTGAAAAATAGCAGCTTCCAATGCCTTCCTCAAAAAAAGCAATAACCTTTTTCTACACGTAATTGCACTAAATTCACCGAGAGCACATAATGGACAGGAATATAAAATGAATCACAGCATTTCTATATGAAACAGCTGTTCCATGAACTGGCCATGATGATTTTTGACTATATGACTGCATCTGTAGTTTGGAAACAATTAGCTAGAAGCAATTATTTATCTTGAGTTGTCACACTTGCTTTATCAGCTCTTTGGGGGGTTCTCATGTAATCATAGAACTTGCAGACCTGAAAAAGTAGGATTTTCCTGTTCCAGTTGGACCAAGGAATAAAATGCAAATCAATGACAGCGAGTTTAAATAAAATTTATACGATCCAATTTCATCCATCATTTTCTTCCTTTCCTTGTTAAGACAAAAATACTACATGCTCTCAAAGGCTCAGGAGATCTCAAAATATATTTAGTAGTCACACCAGTATACTGGAATCAGGAGAATGCAAATAAATCCCATCCTTCATTGCCTCATACTTTCCACTCCTCTAATTTGCAGTGGTAAATTTGAAATCTGAATAGTCTCATTTTTCAGAAAGCACTGAGCACTCCCCAGTGCCTTTTGCAGCCACTGGGACATGCAGCTGTGACATTCAACACCTATGCAAATCTGGGCCAAGTTATCTGCTGTGAGACAACTAACGCAGCTGAGAAAAAGAGTTGCTTTTCCATCTCACAGGGGAATTAAATCTCTGTAGTGAGCTGCTGGGTCTGTTAGAGGTAACTCAACAACATTACTATAATGTAAGCAGCCTTAGGAATAGGCTAAAAGTCATTAGGAGGTTGGTTTTCAGAGCATATCAGGAGACGATATACGGCACTGTCACGCATTCAGGAAATCATGTTCAGGTTTTATAAACCACAAATGCAAATAAGGCCTGGCAAGCTTTATACTGTGAACACATAAATAGATTTAGCATATGTAAGCCATTGTGTAGCTCAACTGGAGAATTAATACTGTCCAGGAAAAGGTATGCCAGTGTAGTAAGAACTTTCTGAGTAGCGTGAGGTGAACAGTACCCAGGACAGTCATGTCAAGCTTCCTAACTTCACATTTCTGCAACAAGAACCAAGACACAAATGTCTCACCTATGCTGTTGACATTAGACACCATTTTCCAGGACATCCTGAGCAGTTAACCAAGCGCAGCATAGCTGCACAAAAGAACTTCTTGTTGCTTGTTATTAAGTTATATGGCTGCTTAGGTATGGGCCACAGCCTCTGGACAGTTGCTCTGAGCATTCAGCAAGCAATAAGCATCACTTTTGGGTAAACTAGCAAGGTTCAGACATTAACAGCTCAAGTATGTATTAGAAGGCTATTTCCTTTCACAGCTGAATTCAAACCACCCATTTGTGCTCACACAGTTCTTTTAAAATTAACTTCTTTATTTTTTCCATAACCTTTTTTTCTCCTTTTCGTTCAGAAGCAGGTTTTGAACATGCAAGTGAACTGGGGATCTGTTTGGCCCTCCCTGTCGAAACATTCACCAGCCTCCTGTGCCAAATCCTGATTCACCGGGTCCTGCAGGCTGCCAGGCTGGCATCCTCAAAAAGCACGAGCTCTGCTCCCACTCTCACTCCGCTCCCGCTTTCTGGGCACAAAACCTCTGACAGAAACCGGACTCTGGGGCCCAGCTGCTGTAGGTGCACAGGACAGGCAAGGAGCTGAAACACACCTCATCCTGAATGCCGAACACGAATACTCTGCCTCACAGCTCAGGGGGTAATGAAAACTGAAGACACAAAGGGATTTTGCACTAGATTTCTGAAAAATCCAAGCTGAGCTGACAATCTAAGCACTTCTCTGTCAACAAAGGCTGTTTGGGATTTACAAACTAGCTGTCCCTCCTGAAGAGTCTGATTTATTTGGTATGCTTTGAGCAATCTTAATGCATGCCAAGTTTTTATTCACAGCCATGGCATTTTGCATAATACCCGAGTAGAGTATTTGCTTAGGAAGTGGTAGACCTGGATTCCAGGCTTTTCCCTGCTGAGGAGGACTGAAACCGCAGCTTCCACCTCCTGCAGAAAAAGGCAGGAGGGACTGGGCTGGGCAGAGCCTACAAAGAAGCACAAAGCTGGATCCGAGTGGAAGAGAACCGGAACCCAGTTTCTGCTCCCTGGGACGTTCAAACATCTAACATTAGATGGCATCTGGATTAAAAAACAAATACAAGCCAGAAATAATCAAGGACACAGAGACTGGGACCAAGAATACATCACTCTTGGCCAAGCTCCATAATCACTAGGTTAGATAATGATGCCAGTCCTCTTGGCAGACCTTATATGCAACGTGCTGATGCAACTATATTATTTCAGTTCTGCAGCAGCTTGAGTGCCATGAGGTATGTGTCCCTGTACTGCCCCTCCATGGCATAGTGCAGACATACTTTCTTCTCTTTTATTGAAGCAGTTTGGTACAAACTACCTTACCATTCCCTGGGTCAGAGAGAAGATATACGTAATAGTAGGTAACATTAATGTAACTATTACTGCTTTATTATTATTATGCATTTCTAAATTGGGACTGTACATATCCTTGGTATCCATGGTACTGCCTGCACCTGGAGTAGGAATCCTTCCCATTTACTTTCAAAGATGTTCCATGATTACAGCAATCATCTATTTAAGTGGGGCATCATCCCCCTGTTTCAAGTAATATTTAATTAGGTTGCAGAAAAAGGAAAGCAAAATTGAGACTCCCTTACCGAGAAATGAATACCCTAAAGGATTTTAGACTAAACATCCTTGAGGATTTTAGGGTAAAGATGATTTGACAAGGAATAGTAAGATGTTAAAATTCATCTGTCCTTGTCTTTGTTAACGCATCTCACCCTCCCTGCAATGGGGTGAGATTTTCTGGACAGCTGCTTTTCCAGGCCAGCACCCTAAGATTAGGGAGCACACAAGAGGCACTGTCTCATTTCTCCTCCCTGGATGGAGCCTTTGGTGTACAAAGCCTCCTGCCTACAGCCTGGAGTTAAGTGCCTATCAGATGAAAAGGACTATTGAAGTGGCTCTGAGCATAGCAGCTTTCATGAATCCCATCTTTGAGCCCTACTGATCCTATGGAGTCTCAGGGCACCCAAGAGTTAGATACCTCAACTCCAAGCATAAAAGGTTTGTATCTCCTTAGAGAATTAGCCCTCAGTTTTACTCTGTGCAACTTCCTATCTAACTGAAGCAGTCTGAGCATAGGTGCATTTAAACCTGCTAGGCACTCGGATTTCATAGGGATGGAGAAGTGCCTGAGAATCAAGTATCAAAGACAACTAGACGACCTCCTAGGAGAACATATGTCTACTCTAGCCAGTTGTCAAGACAAGCCACTTGCCCAAAAATAGTCATAAGTAGTTGTTGCAAGGGTTAACAACCATGCAATTCATCTGAGTGGAAATGTCAGACATTTGCAAATAACCAAGAGATACAGCAGTTAGTGCAACATTAAAAGTAGGTCACCTCAGTTTCCTCAATAGACATGTCTTTTTTTGACATTAACCTGTCTTTGACTCACAGTCCCCAAAAGTTAGACCATTTCCAAGGAAGTCAGCCATTTGCATGCATTGCTTGCACAGCAAGATTGAAGATCCATTTCCAAAATTAGGGTCAAATTTATAAACCCAAATACATTGCATTGTCTCTTATTGTAATAGGATTTTTTTCTTCGTACTCTTTCCTGTCTAATGCAAAGCAAAATTCCATTTCATTTCCAGTAAACCTTTCAGCTGAGATATAATTTTGACTAATAAAACCTCCATAAACACAATCACTTTTGTTCTGTATGACTGCAACAGTCAGACCTTGATAACACTTGGTATGACTGGCAGCAGCAGGGTAACCATGGACACTGCTTTTATAAAGAAGAGATAAAAAATTACATCCCAGTAATTTGGAGATACTTCTTTTCTCTTGAAAGGGAAAGTGAAAAAAAAAATTATTTACAGATATATTCCCTCGACAGATGCCATGCCTATTACTGGTAACATTTATATTCTTATAGTTCTAACCGTCATGTTTGGAAACAGCCTGAGGTCAGGGCTACTGAGGTCAGAGTGCTGCCAGAACAGAAATTATGGTCCTTGTCACTGAGTCCCAGAGTCAGAACAAAAAGACAAACAAGAGTGGAAGAAAATTGTTTTTACCTCCATTTTTCAGATAAAGGAAAAGAAGGACAAGAAGACAAATCTGTAACTAATATAAATCTGTACAGTCTCATGGACTTTGCCACCTTTGGAGAGACTGTTTTTCTCTGTCTGTTAAGTGTAGTAAAGGCCATCAAAAAGCATTGGACTAGTCAGACCAGCATAAGGGAAACTATATCCATGTCCTCACTAGTCTTTTGCATTACATATAAAATTTTTATAGACAGATTTCAAATAACCGTTTCTATAAAGACTGATCATAGAGCATACGGTTTTTCTGACATTTTTATTGTCTACAAAAACCTCTCAAATTCTGGAATTCCAGCAAATTGCATCCCTTAAAGAGCACATCAATTTTCCTAGCCAACTTCCATTCTCCTCTTTTTGCATGGGAGCCATAAACTAGTTTTGGGGTTGACCCAACTCAAACCAGCTGTTGGTTTTCTTGTTTGAGTTATTTTTCTATCACACCCTGCTCGTGCCCTTTCCCTTTCTCCATACCAACAGTTTTGCCAGAATAAATCTTTCCTGCTCAGCCAGATGCAAAAGCAGCCTGCAAACAAGGTTAGTGTCCTTTTTTGGTTAGGTATGCCTAGCCCAGACTGCAAAGTCCTGGCTAGTGTGTCAGACTGTTTTCACGTTTCTTATTATGTATTACCAAATGTCCTGGTTTGAGGTGTCTTTGAATCATTAGGTCATCTACCTATAAATAAGCCAAAATTTTGATAATAATGCTAAAAAATAAATCTTCACGTGGTACGATGCGTATACTTTGCCTCAAATATGTACAACATCATTATCTCCTCAGTCCCCAGACAATTTAAAAGAATCTTTCCAAGATTTCCTGGGTAATCCAAATCCAGACAGATTAAAAATGATACAAAAGATGTAAAAGGCAATAAACCTGTAGCTCACCACAGCCCACGGAGTGCTCCCTAACACTTGTTGTTTTGCCATTACTTCTGTTGCACTGGTGAGCGAGTGTCTGGGCTTTCACCTGGAAACAAAGACTGAATTATTATCTCTGCTGTCGAGGGAATGTTCTAATTTCTGGCTTTACAGTCACTTGAAAGTTCATCACCTAGCCTGCAGATGGAGAGAGAGGGCTGTGGTTAATGTTCACTGGCGTTCCCCACAGAGTTACGTGCCTGAACTTTATCTGAAACTCAGCGCTGCGGTTCTCACAGATAAAGCTAGACACAGACTAATAGTGTGGCATATGCGTAACTGAACAAGTATTTCCAAAGGCACATTCTAGTCTCAGCCATCCAGCTGTATCTTGGGAATATGGTTTTGAATTTCTCCGCGTATTGACTAGAAGAGCTTCAGACCAGGAACTTCTTTCCTGATAGGAACTTCTGAGTGTTGATGCCATGGAATGAAGGAATTCAGAAAACCGTTATTTTCTTCTGGTTAGTGACTGATATCACCCCATTGTTTTTACAGCACTGAAAGTCTGCTCAGTATCTCTAACACTTCTGTCATTTCTAAAGTCAGGTGGCTGAGACATGCATGTTAAAAAAAGAACTTAATTTTAGTTTCTATTTTCTGATCCCTTATAATTTTGAACGCAAATATTGATCCAACAAAGCTGTCATCAGAAGAAAGAGGTTTTTGACACACAATTAGAAAGGATTTGCTACTAAACCTTCAAATTATTTTTTCCAGAGAATTAAGCGATAACATGTGTATTTGTATATAGGAAGAGAGATAGTGAGCTATAAGTATCTGCATATGTAACCTTATCCCAAGAGCACTTTTATAGAGAATGGTTATTCTGTAAGAAAGAGAAAAAAATTGAACTCAATGCATTTACAGACAAATCCAAGAGATAAACAGCATGCCCTGCTTGTTGAAGTTTTCTTTGTTACACTCAGAGAAAAGAAAATTGGAAAGTCCTGCTCTGAACTGAGGACATAGGCTCCACTGAACTTAACAGAAGTCCTCTTACTGGGAGCAGAAATTCATCCTGCAAATAACAAGATGACTGCATCTTCACTTGACTCCTAGTTGTGTTACCACTAATCACCCCTCAGTGCCTTTGGCATGACACTGAAAAGCCCAGTTGGGGATGTTTTCAAAGTCTCATTGCCTTAGCTTAATTTGAGTAACTTTCTGAGCATTTTTATAATGTTTTTCCCACCTTGCTGAGATTTTAACAAAAGACGTGAAAACATTCATATCTCAGGGATGCTTTGACACAACCACCAGACCGCTATCACTGGTGCACTCCTGCCCTGTGTTTAACGAGAGGGACCAACAATTTCTTTTGGATACAGCACACTTTCTGTAAAGAGGAGATTATAAACTACTCCCTGAAAATCCAAGGAAATTCTTTTCAAAAAATATTTAGGCAGGTTTGTCATTCGGTCTTTCTTACTGAACAGATTTATACAAAGTTTTAGTGATCTCACCGTAGATGATGAACAAAACAAAAAAAAAAAAAACCCTAAGAAAAAAAATACAGAAAATAAGAAGATAGTTTCTCATAAATAGTTGCAGTACAGAATGACCAGCTTTCTGTACACATATGCATTTGGTAGCACTGCTACAATCCTATAGAAATAGGATTTTGAATGAAGGAAAAGGCAGTAACTCTGCTCAGACTGAAATACACGAAGCTCATCATAGGTGCCGTAAATACCTTCCACAAACAAGATTTCATAAATACAACATTGGAGTCAACCACTCATTGATAGCCCTCATTGTGTGTTTCTTGAAAATGTTCCTTTTATAGGGTATTTCTTGGGAAAATTGTTTCTTCATGCAATATTTGCATCTAAATAAGTATATTTTTCTACTCTGAGCAAACTGGGAGACGAAAAATATCAGCTTCATTATGTCCCATCACTTCTTAAAATTGTCACTGGAGAAAGGACAGGATTTCAGTAGATTTTAGCTGATCAGAGAATGGGGCGTAGAAAAACCCTCCCTGAGATGCCTGAAAGGGTCTAGCAGTAACACTAATTCTATGCATATGTGAACACTAAAAAATATAAGTAGATTTTGAATGACAGAAGTCAAGGGTTCAGAGTCCATTCTTGTGGATTTATAACAGGATTTAACCAGTACGAAATTTAAACCCAACCCTTTCAGCATCTATATAGCATCTATATAACCATGGCTCATCCTTTCTGTTTTTAGGGACATCAGGTTTGCTGAGACTGACGTTGGCTTTCCTCTCACATGTACCTTACAGTCCCTATTTCATTTAGTATATCCTCTTTAGAAAGAGGTTTGTGATGTTTCTCTGGATACCACTTGCTTGCTTCCACCTCTGCGTCAAAAAAAATGTACACATCTAAGGATGTTTCCTTCCCAGTCTGGTCTGCAGCTTTGGACTGTGAAGTAATCAGGGGTGTGCATTTGTGTCACAGGGTAGTTTTTCCACTGTGGGGGCTTAGATTTCCTTAAATTCCAAATCCACAGCTTTGTAACAACTACCTATACCTTTGAATGAGCAGGAGGGAGTCAGTGAGTGCTGGGGTCTGGCATGGACTTCCCTATGGTGTGCAAGTTTTCTTTCAACAGAGAAATGAAACTACCAGCAGCCTTATAGGGACAGAAAATAACAGAATTAATAACAGATTCCAAAAATGAGATGTCCTTCATTGTTACCACTTGCAAAGAAAGAACAAAGATGCATTAACCTGGTCCGGCAGTTTCATCATTGGGTCATAATGTGTTTGTTTACACACAGCCCAGTCCAGTTGGGTAACATGATAAATGTTATAGAGGGCAACGTCTTGTTTCAGTACCTAAAACCTAATAAGCATCTACCTTCATGATTTGTGTAGACTTCACAAACATAAGTGACTGACTGACTGGTTATAGACAGTGCAATTGCGTAGCTTGGGTCCTTTAAAGAGAGGTGAGTATTATTTGTGCAGCCATTATACAATAAACCATATGCTAAAGCAAATCTTCTTGGGTCGTATAAGAAAACTTTCAATTACATCACTAAGAACACCCAGTACTAAGACACATCTGGTTTCTTCTTAGCAATATTACTCAATATATACAGGATGCAGATATTTCCTTTACGTGTTAGTTAACACCTCACTTACCAGTAAGTACCTGTGTAAGCATAAGTAGCAAAGTACTAACACCTCAAAGTCAAGAGGCCCTCAGGAGGATGGAGAGAGAAGCCCCATCCGTTCAGATGCCATCTCTCCCACTAAAGGGGACGACAGCACCTGAACGATAGCAAATCAGCAAATGGACAAATTAAACACTGATGTGACATTCAAACTTCTTACAAGTCTTGATGTTTTGCTACAGTTGTGTCCTCACCAACAAATACATCCTTGTCCTTGTCCTCTGCCAGTGCTTTGTTCCCATAAACAACTCTTCTTGTAACAGGGCTCAGAGAACAGAGATCACACTCCTCTGTCTTCTCAAACTAATGTTCAAAGTGAGAAATAAGAGGAAAGTCAGAAGTAAAGAAAAAAACAAATAAACCCCCACACACAATTTCATGCAAATGCAGTCTGTGGAATTCAGTGCCACATGACATCAACAAATTGAAATACTGCAGATAGTTCCACTGCTTACACGACATGCAAGCAAAAGCTTATCAGAATTGATGCCATGCAATGTAAAATCTCGGGGATGAGAAAATGAGCTTGCTTTATTTTCTGCATTGTGGTGATCGGCGCAGTCTTTGTCCCATGAAAGCTGTTTGCCCTAAAGGGCGGTGCAGCGGTCACCTTCCAAAGGTGTTACCAAGTTAGTGGTTTGAATAGGCACAGTGGTTCCTGCTGCTGTGACACACAGATCTCCAAGGACCCACCATTGATATAAATTGTAAATTACAAACATTTGTTCCTAAAAATTCTCTTTAACTTCCCCTATGTTCCATTCAAGTATTTTCCCAGCACACTGAATATTGTACTGCATATCTCTAATGCTTTTTTCTTTTTTAGAGTGTCTTTCACCCAAAATACATGAAAGTAATCTTGCCATTAATAGATTATGAACCACAGATACAATTATCAGTTTAAGCAGTAGCAAAAAAAAATACTATTCTTTTAACATTACACTAATCCTCTCATATGTACTGTTAGAAAGAATAACATCGCTTCCTGCATCTTTTAACAAAATGACTTAGAACTTCACTTTTATAATTTTTACTTCTTTAAACAAAAAGAAATAGATTCAAAATGGTGAAAATTATGGTTTAAAATATCTTTATTGTCTTCAATGAACTATAAATTTAGTTTAGATGTTATTCTCCTAAACTTTAAATTCTGCTAATTTTTCTCTCTTCCATACTTTTTTCCTCAGGTACAGATCATGTACTTCCCCCATCTTTTCCTTCTACTTCAAGGTTGATTTTTCCTAGGGGTAGCTTTGTTCAGCAGCAAACAGGCAGTCATTTTAGCTTCTTTATTCTGCTTACCCCCCATTCTCTGTTATAGTCTGTATTTTGTGGATATAAAAGATACACCCAAGGTGAGTTGAGACACTATTCATAAGATCTTTCTGCCCACCCCCACCCCAGTAACAATAATCAGAGACAAGGTGTCCTTGTTCTTTCCTTGCTACCAGAACATTCAGGATTGACAACTCTATACTGACTTGCTCAGTTAATCATACATGTTCTGGTGGAAATTATTACCTTTATTACAAAGCTGTGTATAGATAGAACTAAATGCTCATCTTTGCAATAAGAATGTGCTCTTGTGTAAAATAATTACTCCATTATCAGGTGTGCTTTAAGTATTGTGAAGTTGCTAGTCATTTTTCCTATTCTGTGAGGATTATAAAAAAGAACTTGAATTTCCAAAGTAGAGGATTTAAGACTATCAATTATTTCCTTCGTGGGTCCCTCCCTTTCCAAAAGAAAATAATCTCCTCTGAAGAAGGTGTCATCCTTATGACAACAGAGGGAGTGCAATATCACACATTCAGTGAAAAAGTTAGACCTGATTCAAAGTCCAAAAATTTGAAGTACATGGAAAATATCCTATTAACATCAGTGAGCTGTTCATCAGCTCCACTGAATAACAGCTTCCGCTGGCTTAAGGTCCTGCTGATAGCTGTCAGGCCCTTGAAAGTTTTGACGTCACGATTCCAGTTACATCAGCTCGTAAGTAAGATTTATACAGCTTTTCTGCTCATCTTTACTGGTTATGTATATTCAAGTCCTCCTTCCTTGCTTCAGAGGCATGTTTCATACAGCTTAACTTTTAGATATTTACTTCAGCTTGTTAAAATGATAAGCGTTATAGGGACCATGCCGGCAGTAATACCGAAACAGAGTCATATCCCTTTTCAGATACACAGATTTTTGAAACCAAAGCATTTCCCCCATGCCTTGCAATCCATGGGATACTAAAACTTGAAAGAAATGACTGTTGTGTAATTATCATTTTCTGCAAAAGACAACCACTAAAATAACTTACAACTCTGAATGTTAGATGTAGCCGAACTCATTTACGCCTTCAGAAACATCAGGAAACTCTTTGATTCAATAAACGCTCTTGAGAACTGATGGGCTAAACAAGGTTTCCCTGCCAGGTGTCCTCTTTCACAAAATGAAGCGTCACAGGAGCATGTCAAGAAAAAAACAAATTAAGACACTTAGAAGCACCAGGTGTAGACAGAAGAGAAATAAATACCCTGGGACAAGAACACAAAACAGGAAATCCAGCCAGGAAAATGACAGTTAGGGAGCAGGCCTAACAAGTACAGCAGGTAAAGGAAAGAAAATAACATACATATGTCATCAGGGAAGGTGCCTTACATCCAATCCCCCACAATCCAACCCAACTACTTCCATTTTTTTGCATCCAGAATCATCATTGTAAAGGTTTTTGATTTAGAAATGGAACCTAAATGGAAATCACAGCTAAAAACAGACCTACACTGGAAAATATCCCAGTCCAACTGAGTACTGAATATTTATCCCCCAGAGGAGAAAAAAAGACCTTAATCAAGACTAGTCCCAAACCCACAAACTTTCAATCCTCCCTGCTCAAAGGCAGCAAACAGCAATAATTCAACCCGCAAGAGCCAAAGCTGAAATATTTTCTCTGCCTGTGCCCAAAAAGAAGGATCACAGTGAGAGCCACCCAGCATTTTTCACTAGGGATTGATTTTTGTTTTGCTATGATCTGCAAGTAATACTGCAAGCTTCCCCCACAGCCCTCACACCCGCGGCGGCACTACGAGTTAGGATAAAATGGGTAATGTCAGCCAACCTCAGGAAAGCCAAGCTGTAAAAGCAGCAACACCTATAGCATTCATCCCCCCATTTCTACTCCCCAAACAGGCGTGTTGACCTTGGCAGTGCTATCACAGCGGGACCGCTCCTGGCTCCCACGCTTCCTGGTACTGCGTGGAGGTGCGGTGTCATACGTGGGTACGGCACTGCAGTCAGCATGAAACACTGCTGTGTTTTGGAGTAAGGAGTCTTTCTGGACAAGTTGGCTATAGTCTTTTCTGGATAGTCGCCGTTACTTTGAAGGACACACCGATATTTTGATCCCAGATGAATGCGTTCTGCTCCTCCAGCTCATTAATGCCAATCTCTTCTACAATAAATAAGCTCTGTAGCTGGTCTTCACTGGCCTCTCCTGGATGATTTATGTCATCAGCTCGCAATAAGTCATGCTGAAGTTTCCCTGCCCCAGATTTCCTCCAACATTGTAACTAGTTTGGTGACTTCTTTCCAGTCTTTCAAATCCATTATTCAGCAAGCCAGTGCTGATGATGCACTTTCAGCCAGGTTGCTTTCATCTTTCATTTTATTAAATGCAAATTGGATTTGAAAATGAAGGTGGACACTGCTGTAATCATACTGGCAGGTAACAGTGTTTTTCAGCTGTCAACAGAATTCAGCCTAAATAGATCATGGCACAAGAAAGAAATTGTATCAATGACTTTGCTTTGCTTGTATTTAAATATTACATCAAATCTATACTGTCACAGGGGACAAAAAGTGAGCACAAGTTGCAAACATCGCATTCTTAGTCTATACCCTTTCTCTTTTTCCGCTCCTTAGTGAATCTAAAGGGAGTTCTTACAGAGTGAAATTTGTGCATTGTTTGCCAAAAAGGTAGCAGGGTGATAATAAACCAGACAGCACCAGTGCCACAGGGTCCCACTTTATGTTACTGGTTTAGATAAACTAATTAATTAAAATGTTAAGAGCGTGCTTTACACATGAATGCTTTTAAGTTCCAGAGAGTTAAAAGTAAATCAATAGAAAATACTTGATACATTTACATACCATTGATACCAATTTGCTGGTCTGTGTGTTATTTGTAATAAGTAACATGATGGTCTGCTTTTCTCAAAGTAACCATTAATAATTAATCCATTGTATTAACCATTTCTGAACTATATACTATCATATCCTTATATAAAATACAAGACAGCTGTAGCACAGTCAAAAATATCAACCAGTATTAACCAAATTTTAACAATTACTTTGATGAGGCCTGATTCATGAATTGGACAGTGTTAATTTTTCCTAACGTTGCTAACATTTTAATACTAAGGGACATGCCAAAGCTCAATGTTCTTTGTCATTAATATGAAAATATGCTGAAACTTTAGTTGGAGAGGGTAGTAGATAGATGGTTGACTGTATTTTTTTGCAAAGGGGCATTTATTTCCTACAAGGAAGAAGGCAATACAGCTACAATTCCTCCAAATAACAGGCTAAACCCTCTGAAATATCTCAGCACAGAACACAGCATTTAGCACAGTCACGGATGGAAAAATTTTGTTTTTTCTTTAAATGATGACACTTTATTAACAAATGGCAATGCCATAAGAAGAGGGGAGGGTTAAACACCTGGCCTGAGGTCTGGCAAGACGCATCCAAAGCTTCGGGTATGGCATAAGAATCATTCCTGATGTTTCATTTATTCCGTTCTTCTGTGCAAGCACAAAAGTCTGTTGTCAAGTGTCTAATTGTCTCATTTCAGTTGCAGCAAGCCGCTTTCTCACGCACTAAAGAGCTATAATTTTGTGCTCTCACCACTTACTACAAATGCTGTCAGAAATGGAAATGAACAAGTGGGAGAAATACTTAAACCCTGCCACCCTTCCAGTGAAATGGAAAAGCAGAAAGTAGTAAATAATCCTATTGGTGCAGTCAGAAAGGGAACTCAGCCTCTTACTTCTCTCCTAGCGAAGAGAGAAATCTCAGGAGCACATTCCATTCATGCCATGGTCCCTCCATACCCAAAGGGTTTCAGAGGTGGCCACTGCCCTGCACCGGGCCACTGATTCCTCCACTCCTCTGCGCAGGTTCCCTTAGAAAACTGAAATCAGCTTTCTTCCATCTGCTGGAGAAAAGTCTGACTAGAGAGACAAAAGTCAGCACGAAGCCGAGTCCTGAAAATTGACCTTGGACTCACATATCTTTACCCCTCCAAAAGCTGGACAACTATGTCAAAACACCCCCTCAAGTTCCCACATGCACCTACACTGACAGAGTCCTAAGCAAGTTTGGACCCAGGTGTTTTGCAGTTAAAGGATCTTGATCATTTCAGGTGGAAAGCAAGGAACTAATAGCATTTTTCACATATGCACAGATATGTGTGTGTGTGTATGAGTGTGCTTTCGTTTGAAAAACAGTCATTTATTTGAACCAATTCTAATCTGAATTTCGTAACATTGTGTGGGGTTTTTTTTAATTTTTATTTCTTACCAGACCATTCAAGAATGTAAGAAAGTGTGCTGTGTACACTAATTATATATGCGTATCTAGTATGCTTTCTGCCAGACAGTATATTCCATCTCTAACAGGGCGCCTCAGTGTATCACCAGTATCTCTAATAAGGATTTTAATACTTGCATAGTCTGACAGATGGAGTTAAGAAATCCTTTTGGTTTTAAAAAAATACAAATTCTTAAATATACTTGAATGCCACAACTCACTCAGCCCACAATCCCTTTACTGTGTGAAAAGGATTTCTTTTTGCATAGACATACTATATTGTCGGGGACCGACCTATTGAGAAATACCAACTTTCCCAACTGATGTACAGCAGACAGAGAGCTCTGCTGTGATTTAAATCATGAGCTCACAGCAGAGGGCACTGTGAAAGCACCATATGCTACAGTCCTGCACAGAAAGAGCTGGAAAGGGAGAAGGGACATCCCCCCCAGAGGACATGTGCACGTCCTCTCCTGATGCTTCTTTTCTCATTTCCACTCCTGGAAAGGTGACAGTGGTTCCCGCTCTGAGCAGGCAAACAGGAGGCAGGCTGTTTTATCACACCATGCTCCCAACAACAAGGCCAACTTAGTCTTTACTGAATAGCTGCTGTCGGTGACACCTCTTTCCAACTGAAATCTCATGGGCTGGTTCATGACTAGTGTAGACAGCCCCTCTCTCCAGACCCTGCAGCTGGTAGCACTGCTGAGAAGATGGATATGGAGCCATAAACCTGGGAGTTTGGGACTCAGTACACACAATCCCAGTGAATGACACATGCCTGTACTACGTGTGACCTATGGATATGCATGGTCCATAAAGTCTGCTTGGGACGTTGCTGGCTTAACTTTAAAAAGGTCCCTAGGAGAGACAATGCCATTAAAATACGGGTTTTATAATCCGTCATTTTCATTTGGAAGCTGAAGGCAGCTCTCCCCTGCTCCGCTTTTATATTCTGCACTATCAGATATTCCCAAACACCCTACAAAGAGGCTAAGCCTGCAGAGCTGAGATAGTGAATATTTACAGCAGTGCTCAGCAGCCAGCATCTCTGAATCTACCAACAGCTCCTTGCAGGAAAAATCAACCCTGTCTTTCTCTCTCTGCACAAGTACTTTAAAGAATAATTTTAGAGAGCAAACGAACCATTGCAGAGCCATTAAAAGAATTAAATAATCCATAAGTAGCAGTAAAATGGCACAATAAGGAACACTTAATGTTATTAAAAAAGTCAGTTGTGTGTGGACAAAGGCTGGCTGACAAATGAGAAAAATATTTGTTCACTGTGACTGATCTACAGCAGACCTACAGCCAATGGTACCAGATGGTGGGGCTGTTTTTTTTGTAAACACACCTCTTCTAGAACCAAAAAAGCCCAGTTAATCGACCATGGATCATGGCCCTATAAACCAAGCAAAGCTGTGCCGGCCCAGCACTGCTGGCTGGCGGTTCCCATTAGGGAAGCATTAGAGGAAAGTTCCTGGGTTCTTCGGGAGGCACCTGGGTTTAGCCGGAAACACACAAGAAAAGGGAAATGTAGTAATTCTAACTGTGGATCAGGTGACACAGAAAAGATCATATTCAACTTTCCATGTCTGTGATGAAGAATATGTTTGATTGGAATGGGCAGGTTTCACTTTTAATTCAACATTTTTAATCTTTCACACAGAACACAGGCACATAGAGCTGTGCAGCTGAGGCACCTGTCTTGCAAAGTGAGTTCATTGGATGATAACCCAGAGAAGGATGTTGATTCTTGGTTTGAACTGTTATTGGGCAATAGCTAATAGTGTTTTTAACTCTAGCACTCTGATGGTATTTAGTCCATGGATATCAAAGAGCTTTTCTACAACACAGAGGATGAAAGAAATTTCCAAAGCAAATAGGCATAAAAAAATTCATCAAGGGAAAACTCTGATTCCAGTTGTTAGCCTGCAACAGCCTTCCCAACCCAAGGAACACATTATTTTGTTCATTGGCACAGCATCACAGCTAACCCTTCTGTCAATCACTTGAGAATTAATGACCCAATTAAGGTACCAACAGCAGAGCAGCTCCATTCTGTGCCACAGATCAAAACCAATTTCTAACAATTACAATCTAGCTGACTGTGTCTTCAAGTACAGAATAAATTTTTGGGAATATTTTTTTTTCTGTGTTCACAGAGAATAAAACTCTCTCTGACCACAAGATGGCCCTCATAGTATATTGTCTGCGCTATGGTATACATCCTTGCCTGTTTATGATACATAGCTTGTAATATTCTGGCTCCCCTCTTTTTCTTTTTTTTTTTCTTTTAGTGTATATATAAAGTCTATTTCTCCATTGTTACCTTTTGTTAAATTGAATCTGTCAGATTAATTCATAGGCTCTGGGGGAGTCATGTTGCCCCAGGTTGAGTTTGGGGCTATACTGTCCCCAGGGCACAGGACCTCATGCACTGGCCCCAGCACAGCCTTCAATGCACATTGTCACTGCCCACTGCAACCTCCACATGGCCACACATCCCACAGTGTAACTTCTGCACACCTCTGGCCACTGTGAAAGAGTCGGTTATGTGTATTAAGCAAGGTCTTTTTGCCGTTGCAAGGGCTGCCAGGTCAGATGTGAACAGAGCTCTTCCTCGTTCTCCCATCACAATGTTTCACATCTCCTGCTTGTCATTGTTTTCTCAAGGGTTCTTGGTATTCCTTCTGCAGGCATATTCCACCTGGCATTCATAGACTCATAGAATGGTTAGAGTTGGAAGAAACCTTAGAGATCATCTAGTTTCAAACCCCTCGCCATGGGCAGGGACCCCTTCCACTAGACCAGGTTGCTCAAAGCCCCATCCGACCTGGTCTTGAACACCTCCAGGGATTGGACCTCCTCAGCTTCCCTGGGCAACCTGTTCCAGTGTCTCAGCACCCTCACAGTAAAGAATTTCTTCCTAACATCTAATCTGAATTTCTATGTCTAATCTAAACATCTAAATAATCTAAACTTTTTCAGTTTAAAACCTTTACCCCTCGTCCTATCACTACACTCCCAGATAAAGAGTCCCTACCCACCTTTTCTGTAGGCCCCCTTTAAGTTCTAAAAGACCACTATAAGGTCCGTCCAGAGCCTTCTCTTCTCCAGGCTATACAACCCCAACTCTCTCAGCCTGTCTTCATGGGAGAGGTGCTCCAGCACTCTGATCATCTTCTTGGCCCTCCTCTGGACTTGCTCCAACAGGTCCATGTCCTTCTTATGTTGGAGGATCCAGAGCTGGACACAGTACTCCAGGTGGGGTCTTACAAGAGTGGAGTAGAGGGGCAGAATCACCTCCCTCCACCTGCTGGCCACGCTTCTTTTGATGCAGCCCAGAATACGGTTGGGTCTCTGGCATTGTTTCTTCTCCTGTGTTTTCTCCTCAGTAGCCATATGATCAAGCACAGTGACATAAAGCAGGAAGACTAAATCGTTTCCTTCAGTCTCTGGCTTATGGTGGACTCTCTGCAGCCTGTAGCTGCAGTGACAGGGCTCCGGTGTCTCTCTTTTAAGGCTGATGCCAGTCTAGAATCGGGGAATTTCATAATAGCACCTCCTGAAAGTTTAGCTAAAGATGATTCAAAGCAGACCAAGGAATTAAAGACCTATATAGCCTTCTACCCAGAAATCTTCTTGTTTCCTGCCTGAATGTGTTCCAGATTTTAAAATGGAAGTGCTACAATGAGGACTCCCAGCAGCAGGAAGGACAACCCCATCTCAGCCAAGGTGAGAGGCTTTCTAAAATCATGAAAACTTGGGATCATTTCATGACGATGTGATGCTGACTCAGTAAAGTGTGGGGCTATCCCAGAACAGAACTGGGTACCAATCACAGTTCAAACGTGCCTCTTGAATACAAGAGCAGTGATAATTTATGCTCCAAATATTAGTCAGGTATGTATGTTGCCCATAGGCTTCCAGTGCTCCAAAATGGTGACAACGAGCCCAATTTTAAAAAAAAAAAAAAAAATTACAATGTTCAGTTAAGAATGTTTTGTTGTTTCTAATTTCACACTGTGGAGGAAAAATTTAGGCCTTCTTTTTTTGGTAAGAAAAGAAGTTGAAGGTTTTTCCCTCCTTTCTCAATGTGTAGGGCTTAGCAGAGGAAACGAACTCGAGCACTGAGGTTTCGGGGACATCAAACTTGCAGCTTCACCCTCTCCAGTTCCAAGTCTGTCTCTCACCTCTGATCTGTGTTTGCAAGATAAAATGCAGGGTTTAGATAATTCAGCCAGCAATGCTAATATTAAGCAATATATTTGTAACCAACATCTGTGTAGCTGATTACTGATCATATATCATTCAGTACAATGAAAAGCTTATGTGAGGTATTAGAAAAGGCCCAATAATAAGACAGTTCTTTAAAGGATGAAAGAGGCATCCTTCAGCAGTTCCAGAAAAGTCAGCAAAAGCACTGAAGACACACTGAAGCAATTATTTCTTGATTATCACCCCAACACATAATTTGAGTACAAAAGGAAAGCACTGTATTCCATTAAAGCGCAATAAATTTTGGATCTGTAAAACCAGAAATAATTCCTTGTAGATAGATAAGCTGCCAAAACCAGTTATAGCTAAATAGCACAGTTATCATTTAATGCAAACAGTGTGCTTTTATATCCCCTTTAAACTGCTGAAGATGTTGACTGATGCCAGTAATGCAAATTAAGAGTTCACCATAAGGAATGAAATCTAATTCCCTCCTTCCCTAAGAAAAAAATTATTGGTACAGCTTTGAGGAACAAATCCATGATATTTTCATAGCACATCAGCTATTAAATTTCTGACCTATAAAGGAGTTTGTAATACTAAAAGAGTCACAAGAATTAAACAATGACCAAATATCAGACCAAAGTCAGTTTAGCTCTGTATTCTCAGTGTCAGTGACTGAGATGAGTCAGTGACTATCCAGCAAAAGGTGGAAGAAGAGCAAAAGCATCCTCTCTCCTGCAGTTCTCTCCCAACACCGTTATCACTGCTACTGGGCCTACTGAACTCAAAATTGAAGGCTGCATATTTCTCTTAACGTAATTAGTTAACACACACACATCGGTAGCAGGCTTCCACAGCCCTAAGCGGAGGGTGGCCATTGAGTTATAAAGTGCAAAATCTCCTAGGAAACCTTGATCTAAAAGAAATTTCCCTTGATTTCAACACAAATCTGAAAATTAGCCTTGGTTTTTTTCATTTGTTTTCTTTTTAACTAAAAAGTTCTTGAAGCTCTTGCATGAATTTGTAAGCCACAATGAGTCAGGCTGTGTGAGTGTTTGCGTGAACTCAGAGTACACTGAAATGCAGCACCCTCATATGCTTACAATCAGCAACCTGGCTTCATGGCTTCAGTCTGGCAGAGTCTGGGGTTTGAGCTTTTAGGTCCATCTGAACGCAAACCACAGAGAGGGCAAAATTCAAAGCAAAAAACACATCAGCAGATCCCTACAGAAGCTGTGCTTCATTAGTTCATTCCACTGTCAGAAAAATGTCTGGATCTAGATCTGAACTGGGCTTATTCACTATTGCAAAGAAAATTATTGATGACTCTTTCTCACTACCCCCTGTAATACTCTTTTTTCTATATCCCACACTGTTCAGTTCCTCCTCCCTAAATTGTGTTCTAAATTTGGCTCCCCATTCACTCTTCCTTCACCCCACAGGTGGACCATCTTGAGCAGGGTGAAGTTTTCTTTGCTGTGAAGTTCTGTGGGCTTTTTGTACTTTGCAGTTATATATTATATAAAATAATATTTTTAGCATTGCTCTCGATGTGATTTCTCTGGAACTAACTGCTAAACAAACTCTTTGGCATTAGACTACATGTAAGCTTGAAAACAAGTATCAAAGAGGAAAAAGCTTTAGGTATGAACAGCAAGAAGAGCCCTTGTACAGTAACGTATCAAGGAACCAGCAGATTATGAAGGAGATGGGCAGAAATGGCCCTACAGTTTCTGGCAACCCAGGTGGGATACGAGGAGAAAGGACATAAATGGTGTTCAGCAGCTTTAAGATTGTTCTTATTTTTTCTTTCTCCTGAGAGAAACAAACACTTATAAGCCTTTCTAGGGAACACTCCATTATGCTGAAAAATTTGGTTGACAACTTTTCCTGGATTAAAAAAAAAAAAAAAAAGAACCTTAAATCAGGTTGTATATCTTTTGCCCAGGACAGAACCAAAGAAATGAGACTGAAAAGCATGAAAGTCTTCATAGACTTCATGGAAAGAGACTTCTAGTCTTCAAACTATTGATATACTGGATGCAGAAATGGGGGGAGAAGAAAGGAGGGGGGGATGTCTTTTGATGTCAATGGAGCAATATTTCAGTCTCCATAATGGAGGAGCCTGGATGTCACTGAAAAGAACTTCTGCTTGCTTTACATTTCCCCACTGCTCTTATGCACAATAAGTCACTGTGAAATATAAGCAGACCAATTTATGCCACTGCACTGCCTCTGCTGCTTGGCTGTAGAGGCAGGTGTCTAAAAGACAGATCTTTGGCTTTATTTGCTCTTCATTATTTCCCAGCCATCTGCTAAGAGGCAAAATAAATGGGCTTAGTCTCTGCATGCAAAACTAAGTAATAAGGGTGGGAAGATAATTTTATACAGAAGTACTTAAACAAAATTAATATAAGCACGCGTCTGTCTGTCTCTGTGTACTACACTGTCTAAACTGGACAATAAACTTAAGACGCCCAGAGAAAAGTGTTACATTAAGGAACAATAAAATTGGTACCAAATAATTTTTAAATGGCTTCAGAAATAAAAGATGCAATTAAATCCCTTCAGGCTTTTTTGAGACTAGTATCCATAAAGGTACCAATAACAAGAAGTAAACAAAGACCTGTTCTTTAAAATCCATGATTTTTTCTTTAACAGAAAAAGATACTTTGAAATGTCTGTTTTTTCCAAGGTGAGATTCAGTTTTCAATGTGAAAGTGTGATGACCTGAAAGAACAACTTGCTTAGGGAACATAATGCATGATTTTCAACCTGTTTAAGACGTGAGTTTCAACCATAAATTAAATTCCATTCACAGGAACTTTGATTTAAAAAAAACTATCCCAGAAATCTTTAGGACAGGGTCTGCCATAGCTAGCAGCTTTCAACACTCCAGCTGCTGCAGTTTTCTTCTAGTGCTGAAATAAAACCATGAATTACCCAAAATGATTGTCTAATACTGGCAGCTAGAACTAACATTTCCTTGAAGTTACTAAAATTAATTCCTTTTCTCTATGACTTGGGTGATACAAGACAATGTATCATATTGCACAAGTCAATATTTTGCAGATTATTTCTCCTAATGTTGATGTTTTTATGACAGGTCTTCTATTGACAGAAGAATATACATCAACGAGAATCTCTCTATGTTGACAGAGAATCACAGTACCAGGGAGAGTCAGAGAGGAACAAGGCTGGAGGATGTCCTGAGTGTACACCCGGCACCAGAGTACAGGTCAATAGGGAGAAACCAGAGCATAGCATAGCACCCTCTCATCCTTGATCAACATTAAATGAAAACACTTTTTGACTAATTCATTATTCTTAACACACTACCTCTCCTTACTTTTATGATAGTACAAATCAAGAGTAATGCAACTAAAATTAATAAAAGAACATAAGCAAAAACTAGAATAATTTGGTGAAAATCAGAACTGCCATGGTTTGGGCTGAGCTGGGCACTAAACGAACAACAGATCTTCTCTTTAACCTCTCTCCCTTCCCAGAGAAGGAAGGGAGAATAAGGAAGAGAGACTTATGGGTTGAAAGGAAAACTAAAACTACTTTAATGATACATTAATAATAAAAATAAAAGATAATAATATTAATAAGAAAATAATTAAATATATACAAAACCTTATCGAGATCCCAGGGTGATGATCATGTCACTGGCCAACACTGGGAAAGTCCCAACCTGGACTCAGTGATGGACAGGAACTGGATTCTGGATCTGGATTCAGGAATGCACAGATCGGGATCAAAGGCAGATGAACAGAGTCCTCCTCAGATGCTGGCCACTGAAGAAAGAGACTGACCCGTCTGATCCCTCAGCTTTTATACTGAGTATGAGGCAGATGGGATGAAATACCCTGTTGGTCAGGTTTTGGGTCACCTGCCCTGTCCTCTCCCCCCGCCAGGTGCAATCGCTTTGTGCTTTTCTGTTTCTGACTCTCCTACAGGGCACACGAGAAAGTTAGCCGACCTTGGTTGTTATAGCAGAGTCTCCCTGCATTACCATTCCTTGGCATTCACTATAAAAATCAGACCTTACCTGCTAGAAGCAGACACTGTCTGAAAAATAGGCCATTAATTTCAGGGAGTGCCCTTAGTTAGAAGAGACTTATCTGAAATGTAAAATTACTGAAAAGAAAATTCATTCTGTTCTACCTCAAACCAGGACAAGAAGGAAAATTGAGCAACTTGACTGAATCTTCAGTGAAGTTGAGCCTGTCAAAATATTATATAACGTCAATTAGTATTGCCTTGTTCTGCTATGATTATTGTGTTTTCCTGAGAAAACTATCACAGCTTTTCATAAGCACTGAAATGTGTTAAAATTACAGTCTGCCTTTTAAAAATCCGCATCTTCATAATTTTACTTGTACAATTGGCCCATTTGAAATAATCCTCCTGTTTTGAACATCTTTAAGGACAGATCTTGTAAAATGGCTGGCTATTCAGGGAATTCTCCTTGAAAAATATTTGCACTGCTGTTCCCATATTCACTTCTCTGAAGAAACTTCATGTATATATTAAATATATTTTTTATATATATACACTCACAGGCATGTGTATATATAAATGTTTATATACACATCACCATACTCTGGCTTTGTATCATGGTCCTTTGTGGCTTGTGTCCATGGAAGAAGAACAGTTGCATTAATTCCTGCAACATCCATCACAGAAATCCTTCTTGATGCTTTGAACAAATGAACCAGCGGCAGCTCTCTGTTACTCTCTCCCTCCGCTTGGCACAGGTCAGGGAAGCAGCTGACAGTAGCAGTTACACGATTTACATTCTTCTTCTACAGGGGCCATGAGATCCATGAGAATTGTCTAGGTTGGAAGAGACCCTTGGGATCATCGAGTCCAACCATCTACCCTACTCTACAAAGTTCTCCCCTACACCATATCCCCCAACGCCACATCTAAACGTCTCTTAAACACATCCAGGGATGGTGACTCAACCACCTCCCTGGGCAGCCTATTCCAATGCCCGACCCCTCTTTCTGTGAAAAATTCTTTCCCAATGTTCAGTCTAAATCTCCCCTGTTGGAGCTTGAAGCCACTCTCTCTTGTTCTG
>NW_009648332.1:9912872-9935142 GCF_000708025.1 Charadrius vociferus | reverse complement strand
GAGCCTCCTCCTCCTCAAACTAAACAGTCCCAGCTCCTTCAACTGCTCTTCATATGATTTGTTTGCTAGGCCTTTCACCAGTTTCGTTGCCCTCCTCTGCACTCGCTCCAGCACCTCTATGTCTCTCTTGTATTGAGGTGCCCAAAACTGGACACAATACCCGAGGTGTGGCCTCACCAGTGCTGAGTACAGGGGCACAATCACCTCCATATTTCTGCTGGCCATGTTATTTCTAATACAAGCCGGGATGCCATTGGCTTTCTTGGCCACCTGGGCACACCGCCGGCTCATATTCAGCCACTTGTCAATTAGAAGCCCTCAGCACCTGTAGCGCAAGCAAGCAAAGATTAGGTACTGCTGGGGTAACCTTAGACTCAGATTTGAGGGTTTTGAACAAAATTTGGGGACGGATTTTGGTGCTTGTTGAAACAATTTGCTCTGCTAAGCCCAGAAAGGCAGTGCTCAGGGGAGGGCAGGGAAAAACATGCCATAGTAGAAAGGGATGGGTATGGGTCTGGAGCACACAAAGCACCCTCCAGCCCTTGCCCAACAGGAATGTCCTTTGAGACAGCTGTCCCTCAGACCTGCCAGATCGCAGCTCTCCACTATCACATATTATCAACAAAAAAGCCTGCAGCAAGGGTGAGTTTATGGCATATGAAGAGTCAAAATTAAAACCTTGGAGATACCTGCATCTCTCTATGAAAAATGGCTTCTTTTCCAATGTTCCAGCAGAATTGATACTTATCAGTTATTTCCCTGATCCTTGCCTTAAAAGCATAGCCATACAACTTCATTGTAACCCTAACACCATTTTCTATTTCACTGAGCATCAGCCTTTTGCTGCTCCAGTGAATCTATTATTCTGCAGTGCTATCAGAGACGCTGCCTGGTGACAGATCAGTTTTGCTCATGCTTTGATGCCTACCAGGCCATCAGAACAGATTATGCACTTTTCTGGGAGCATAATTCGACCTGCTGACCGCTTATTACTGGTAACAAAATAGAAGTAAAGAACATGATTTGACTTCCAGGGCCAAAAATGAATTTGCTAGGCTGGCAGTTACAGGAAAAATAAAATTCTTTTCATTTATGTACTAAAGATGTTTGTCTTTAGTTCCTGGCACACAATTTGAATAGACTCCTGAAATACATTTGAGATTTAAATTAGTCTTTAATGTAAATCAATCATGGGAGGCAGGGAACCCTCTGGCTTCAATATTTCAAAGATATCCTTCCTAAATTGCAATAAATGTCCTTACTCTCTTTCCAGACTAACCCCAGGGTTTTCTCATTAACCTATTTAGCCTCCAATCAGACAATGATTAGATAAAAGGTACCATTTTTTTGTGAATGTTTGATTCAACAAACTTCTCGGGCAATCTCCTTTGCCAAGCACTTTGGGAAAGGTGAGTGTAAAACCCTGAAGAGCTCAAATCCCAAGGACAACAAACTCTACTTCATCACAGCAGGTCTTCCTAGGGCACACCAAACATTTCTCCATTGTGGTTGAGAGAATCAAAGCATCCCTGCATTTCACCACACAATTTTGATTGCCAGCATTGAGAACTGAGAAGATGAACCAGCCCGGTTTCATCAGTGAAGAAAATAAGCCAAAAGTGGGTTCAGGGTGACTTCTTGGACACTGAATTTGTGCAGCTAAAAGAGCGAGGCTGCAGCCACGATGCTTGAAATTCATTTCTAGTGTTATATCTACTGATGTGGCTGTGTGAGGTCCCTGAGACCTATCTGTATAGAAGGGCAGTATTTGCTCTTCTGCAAAGACTGAAGGCAAAGATTAATTGAGAGGAATCAGGGAAAGATTAATGGAAAAAATTATTCCCCATGCCAAACAGGAGGTTCAGTTTCAGGCTGCTTTTTATCCTGTCCACTAACTTCATAGTCAAGAAGACCAAAAGAAACTGAACTTGAACAAGACTTCAGAGAGTCACAGCATACTAAAAATAAAATTTTAAAAAAAAGGGTATAATACTATTAATTGCATTAGGAAAGCTTAGTGAAAACCCCAGTACTGCCATGTTTTACTTTGCTATGATCCAATATTCGAAATGCACATCACTTTACGGAATGATTCCTCTTTAGAAAGGAAACTTCTCGCTTCTTCAGAAATACGACTTAATTATGCCAGAAAATCAAAAAGCACTTTGAAGATCCAATAGCTTGAAACATGCAGTTGCTATTTCCAGTTCTGACTTCCTCATAGTTAGAGACCAGATTTGTAAAGAGAAATGTTTTGGGGTCATTATTTGGAGAAGCACATTCCTCTGCTCCTGGCTCACTTGTCAAGTATATGCTGTACCATTCCTCTCGGCTAAACAGCTGCCCAAGAAAGATCATCATTACATCTATTTAATCCCTGTTTTCAAAAACATGTACTTTCCAGATATCTTATGGAATTAAGAATTTCAGAACATTATAAGTTTTCAAAGTCTTTTCTCAGTACTTTCATTTATTATATCACTGAATGCTAATCCCATAGATTCCCTCCTGAACTTCCCAAACTACCTAATAGTAGTCTAGCCAGACTGAAGCCTTGGAGCCAGTTCCTCCTCACCTCCTCAAGGATTTGTGGATTTTCTACTGACAGAAAACAGATGTCTTCAGAACAGAAGTGCAGTTTTTAGGGCATTTCCCTACTGAGAGCTCACAGGAACTTTGGACAAGAGACTCATTCATCCATTACCTAGAACAAGAGACAACTGTATAGACCTATTTAAACACAGAGGTCTTAACCCTTTAAATGAAACTGTGTGACCTACACATTTACCCAGAGCAATGTTGGACACCAGAGCAATCCAGCTGGCACCTTTCCTCCAGTGCCAGCATTGCTTTTACCACCTGGCACTGAAACTGTGTAAGAGGTAGCAACCTGTTTTGCGCAAGCTTTTTTTTTCTGGCCATGCGGGCAATTCAGCAGTTTAATTTACAGCATAAACCACTCAGGGCTTAAAATGAAACTCAGCAAAGGGTTTTGTCTAATTCTGGGTGGATGGTTTTAGTTTTATTCCCTTTTTGAATTATTTCTACATAAAACAGTTAAGTTGAAACTTTTGATGAAGGCACTTGCTTTTGCCCTAACCCCTCACGTAAACTGTCTTTTGGAAGAGGGTTCAAGTAGAGCAGCAATTCCCCTCTTACATGGGGTGCTTTAGGCATTAGTTTCCCTTTGTGCACTGACCAGTGAGAGTTACGATGCCAGTCCCAGCAAGCTGTTTTCCCTCTACCTGAAGAATTACCTTCCTTTTCCTCCTTGTCCCCTTTTCTGGTGAGTTCCCTGGTGTCGACCAACATGCCACCCATCACACATGGGGGGAAAATCAGCCCTCCTTCATGATCAGTATACATTTTAGCACTATATTAAATTTTATTAGTTTCTCGCTCAGAGATAATACAAAGAGTCCATTCAACCCTTTCTCCTCAAGGTGCAGAGAGGAAGTGCCTCATGAGCACATCTCAGCCCCAAACGTTTTCAGGATGACAGGGGAGTTTATTGCTTCTTATTTCTTTTCTCTTATTTAAACGTTTTAAGAAGGGCCATAGGCTACATTCGCATCAAGGTCTTTTTCTCTGGAAATGCTCTGGCTCTGACAGGAAGCACAATGGCTCATATGACTTAATTCTACCTTGAAAACTAACAAGTAAATGATCACAGAATGCCTGAATAGCTTTTCAGTGATCAAACTGAGTCTTTTACCAGACAGGGTCTAACTTATGCAGCTTTCTTTTGTGTGTGAAAAAATCCCATTTTTCATTGTTCATTTAACAGGGAAAGTCACCAGTCCCAGGTTGTTACTGAGGCTGTTATTACATGCTTTAGTTTTGGAGCAGTGGTCTTAACAGTGTGAAACTGAACTACTTCAAAAAGCTTTCCCATTTTCCCAGGAAAGGCCAAACAAATTGGGGGCGGGGGGAGGAGAAAAGAAAAATAAAAGAAGTCCAGCTGACCAGTGACAAGAATATCATTCACTGTGGATTTTAAGGTTTTGACATTTATTTATGTCAAGTCCCTATTCCTAAAAGAGAGACATTCCTTATGAGCCAGATGTATATAATCAATGTGGTAATTTGTTCATATAGAGTGGGAGAGATCCACATTTAAGGGCCTGCTCTGCTCTTTCTAACTGGAATCTCATTCTTTCATAACTACATAGCTGTCCCCATTAGAGGAACTTTGGCATCTCTTTCTGCTCTCTAAAAATTATGGATCAAGGATTTCTGTGGAAAATATTCTCAGATATTTGTGTGTGTACACATCAAGTGAGGCTATATAAGTTCAAAAATATTCCAAATAGTAAAAAAATAATTAAAAAAAAAAAAGGAGGAGGATAGTGGAGAGAAGAGGCAGGTTTCTTGGCTTGCTTAACATTTTTAATTGAAAATTTGGCAAAAAACAAGAACAACAACAAAAAAAAGTGCATTTCCAGATGAATCTGCTCTTCCTAAATCTTGTTTGGGATTGAGCCAGCATGAAAGAGAAATTAGGAAAGCAATATGACTACACATTTCCCACAATACAGGTCACCATAAAATTGAATGAGTTTCCTGATATTAGATGCTCTGTCCCATTCCTCACTGAACCCTGATGATGTAAAGCCCTCCCAGGAGGGAAGATGTGGAGAAAGAAGATTGTTTCCACAGAACCCTGCCCTCTGCTAAAAAGAGCATTTAAAAACAAAGAACTCCAAAACAGACATGAGAAAATAAAATATACATGTTTTCCCTTTGAAACTCACACCTTTTTTTTCTCAGATATATCCTATGAGTTTGGAAGAATAGAGTTATCACAAAAAATATGTATTATTACCATTATTTTCTTTTAAATTAAGTTCTGTGTCTCAAGTTGTTCTGTAATCTTTTCCTTTACAGCAACGTACAAGTGATGTATCAACATTTCTTAGGTGTAATTACTTGCCTGAGTTCTTCTGTAAGAGGTATATTATCATAACTTTAAGAGAACTGTATGCTTTAATGTAAACCTACAGTAACTTAGTAGAAATAGACATATTTAATCGAAATATGCTATATGCAGCTTCCATATACACTAGTACTTATATAGCTAAAATGGGATTAAACCAATTTTAGATGTGTAAATTTAGCCAGCAGCAATAAGCTCTGAACAGACTATTCAGCTGGGCTAGATTCTTTTGTTTTCAGGAAGTGAAATGACTGCATTGAAATCTTTACAGACGTGCACAACCAGTATACAGTATAGAGTATACAAAAAAAAACAAAAACACCAAATCACATCCTAGTGGTTTTACTCTTACATGGCAGTAATGGCCATGAAGTGGCCATGACGAAGGTACTTGCTTTTGCCCTAACCCCTCAGGTAAGCTGTCTTTTGGAAAAGCATTCAAGTAGAGCAGCAATTCCCCATGTGTATGGGGTAGTTCAGGCATTAGTTTTCCTTTGTGCACTGACCAGTGAGTGTTATGATGCCAGTCCCAGCAAGCTGTTTTTCCTTTACCTGAAGCATTACCTTCCTTTTCCTCCTTGTCCACTTTCGTGGTGAGGTCCCTGGTGTCGACCAGTGGCCATGGCCACTATTCAATCCATTTAACCCTCTTTATGAGGTTAATTTCTGTCATTGAACAAGACGGAGATCTTAGGAGGCTCTTCAAAGTTATAACAGATCCCATTGAAACTGAAATCACCAAAGTTCAAACATGAAATAGACTGTATGTTTGTACTGTTACATATTTCAAAACTGGCTTGTCAAAATTATCTGTATTAGTGGACTACCCAGCAGCAATACTGTTGAACTATTTATTAGTGATGAACTGATTCAATACCAATCGTTCCGTTATAGGAAAACATCCCCTATTTGAGTCCTGTGTACTACTTTCTCATCACCACATTTGAGGCTACACAGCTATGAAAATCCAACTCTTTTCTAAGGGCTGTCCCAAGCCACAAATTCATCACAGAAATGCCAACTTTGGTGACCTGAGTGTTGAGTATTAAAGTGTCTGGACTAAAATACATTAGGCCCAAGTCTTACACCACAGAAATCAAACAGAATTTTACCAATGACATTGGAATTTTCATCCTTGAAGATAATTACATTTTGACTGTGCAAGGCCCTGAGGAACCTGATCTAAAGTTAGACCTACTTGGGTTTGGATCAAATGACCCCCTGAGGTCTCTTCATACCTAAATTATTCTGTGATTTCCCAGAAAAAAAAAAAAATCAGTTGGTAAAATGGAAAACTTTTCACAGCAGCTACAACTGAATTGTTGAATAATATTGTTAGAAACAAGATTTTAAAGTGAAGAGACAGAAACAACAGCTGAAAAATATTTTCCTGAAGAGTTACTCAAGAGTTACTTAAAATGATCAAGTGAGCCTTTCAAGGCACATAATAGCACAGGCGTTATAGACATAAATCTCCCACCTTCTCCAGCACTTGAAATAGCTGTTTGAATGTTCTGGTCCCCTTTCTCCCTTTCCACAGATACAGTGGAAAGGACTGCTCAGATCACCTGAGTGGGTTAACTTATTTTTCTTTTTTTTTTTTAAGTTTTAATCAAACAGCAAAACATTTAAAGGGTACATCACAAACACTTTGAACTCAAGTGTTTTTCAGGAATTGCCAATGAGAATTTTTACTTATAAGAAAAAATTCTATTGAAGACTTAGAGGTGAACTGAAATAAAACAGTTGGCAGTAATTGGGAAATTAAATTATATTGTGGAAGTTCTGATTACAGAGACAGGCTGAAAATTGGATTTTTCTGCAGAAATCCAGCTTTTCTGAAACAAAAATCTTGAACAGAGAATGTAAGATGAAAGAGACAAGAACCTTACTTTCACCTTTCCTTTTTGGCAAGCTACTTTTGCTCTTCTGTGTCAAAGTAGTTTCCTGGCTCATTAGAAAGTTTAAACTCACTGATTTTTTCAAGCTCCATTCTGTGTCACTGAAATTTGGTGTTCAGACACTAATCCTGATGCAGAATGTGATTACAAGATGAAGGCTAAAATATTTAAGAGGTATGAAAGTTGGATTCAGCCTTGAGTATATGAGGCTACTAGAGGAAAAATGTTGCAAAATTCCCTTTCATTTGCAAACTACACGCACAATTTCCTGAACACTGGGATGGATGTTCACTGTGGAGAAATATTTTCAGTCAAACTTTTGATTCCAAGTCCGGCAGATCAGTTTGCTTCTACAGTACAATACAAGACAAGAGGACTTTATGGTGAAAAAGGTGAAGAACTGGAGATAGCACTGTACCAACTTGGGATGATTAAGGCACAGACTCCAGTGTGTGGTAAATGAAATCTGCTTTATTAAGCAAGCATGCTCTTTATATACGTTTCTACCAAGGCCAGTAATTTTCTACTTTACTTATTTACACCATCGCAAACTGTAAAAGATCACGTTCCCAACGAAAAGGGAATCTCTCTTCCCTGTGAGCAGCACCTCCTTATCTAGGGAGTAGCTTCACACAACATCATCTGTTAAAACAGTGCTGCAGCTGCTTATTCCTTCCTATTAGTTCTACCACACTTAGCCTTTCTTTTGCCTCAGTCCCCGTCACCAACTTCCTGAACCATCTTCTCTATCATCTGATTTGTACCTGGGAAACCACTGTGGTTGCACCAGTGAAGAGAGTGTTCCAAACATCTCCCAAAGGCAAGTCCATTAAACACAGCTCTTTTACCTCTCTATTATCTTTGTCAAACAAGAGAATATGGGAGCTGTAACTCCAACACCATCATTTTTTCTGTTTTCTGAGAAACAGGTCTTTCCCAGGGCAGGTTAGCATATCCAGAGTCACAGCTCCTGATGTATTTGAACTAACAGCCCTTTACCACCACTCCTTCCTGCAAAGACTGTTCGCTCAGCAACACTATGAGGGAATGGGATTATGAACAAGACTCATGACACTTGCAAGACCAAATCTTACCACCTGTTAGCCATACGCCACCAGTGTTCGAGAAAGAAGAAAAAAAAAATATGTTGGATTTAAGAACTCACTTTGAAGGAAAGGCCAAAGAAAAGAAACCAACTTGTTTTAGCTGTAAACTACAGTCACTGAAAGACAATAAATATGAATGTTTCTGGAACTGTGCTCATTACTTTTCTGTGCTGTACCACATTTCTAAAGCACAAGCTTGAGCCTAAGAACAGTCACAGAATCCTTGTTGGACTGGCAGTTCTGGGTGAAAAGCCATTTTGAGCAGAATGAACACCAAACCATGAAATAAACCAATAAATAAGGAACTATAAAGTTGGAAAAATATAACAGATGAACCCACTCTAAACGTTCTTGGAGATAAATTACAACTCCTGAAAGACAACCTCTTAACAGCATGGTTCCAAAGTAATACAACCAAGTATCACTGGCCATTAAAAAAAAAAAAAAGTAAATGTCAGTTATAATTCATTGTAAATAAATAGGTACAGTAATAAGGATTCATAGTAACATTATTGCTGCAATCAAAGGAAGCAGGTGGTTAGTGGGTTCAATAACTGTTTGGAGCATTCTGTGGCTTGGAAATGCTCTCAGCTATGTTTAGAAGCTAATCACATAGTGCTGCCAAAACAAAATCCAGCACCTTGCTCCCGCAGGCTCCAGCACCACCATTGAAGTACCTGAGCAGCAGAACCAGAAACAGTAAAAGGCTCACCTATACCCAGTATGAAGTAGAAGTAATCACAGCCAAAAGGGAGAAAGAGCAACACGATGATGTTGACTTTTGGTTACAATGATAACTCTGACCAGAATGGAAAATGAAACACACAGAAACAAGGACAAGATCCGTGCTTTGGACCTGCCCCACCAGGCAGGAAGGAGTCTCACAGCAGATCCATACTCACCTGTGTGAAGTGCTCCCCACTTCTGCAGCCCCCTCACACACGCCCCTGACTTCAGAGTCAGCCACACAAATCCCTCTCTCCCTCACTCCCGCCCACACCTTATTAGCTAAAACTCCTGATTAACTTAGATTTGAACTTGGATGCCAGACCGCAACCTGGATCTCAAACACATTCTCTGCTTGCCTGGAGAGAGGAACAGTAACATCTTAAATCATGCCAACTATCTGCTCAGTGAATATGAAGAAGTCCTTATACCTGCTTAAATACAGTAAGTTACAGTCATCCATTATGTCTTGGATGTGACTCCAGAGCCCTTCAGAATGAAGAAAGAAAATAATGAAGAAAATCCAAATGGATTTGGCCAAGGATAAAACCATTACTGTGAAATGAAATGATCATCTGATACTACAAACCCACCACTTTTAATCATGCGCTTCCAGCAGGTTTCCAAAAGCATTTTCAGGTTAAAAGGGAAGTCCCTCCCCAAGTAACAAAAGAGACAGCATTGGCTTATGAGTTCAGTAGACATTCAGATGTTAGAAAGCAGGAAAACGACACGCGCCATTTCTAAAGATCAAGCTTGGTGATAATAACACCCAAAAGAGAGCATGTCCCCACAGCGACTGGTCAAACCCATTCCATCAGGATCCTAAGGCAATACCTTTGTTTACTCTTGGTCCCTTACACCTTTTGCCACATCTTGCTATCAGCTCCTGAACACAACATATGAACGACGGCATTCTCCTGGTTCCATTGCATGAAATATTCCAAACCTTTCGGCAGTATAATAGGCAATCCCAGTACCACAGTGGTTATTTTTTCCACCTTATTGCTAAGAGATTTCACACAAAGACAGAGGTGGAATCTGAGGCTGAAAAACATTGTGGCAGCCATAGGGCCCAGTTACTGAACAGAGGGTATAAAAATGTCACCCAGAGAGCAGGAGAGAAGTGATCCATGCCTGTCCATACTGTGTGACTCATAAGCCAGATTCTTTTAACAGTCTTTCTTTAAAAATTGCCCATGCATTCAAATGTATTTATAAACAGCATATTCCCACTCAAATCTATGAGAGAAATGTCACATACCTTGTTTGAATTAAGTAGTTGGACAAAACCAACATGATTCCTTTGAAACAGGCTTTTTTGGAGGAACAGTCACATCAGAGCAGGGGAGAGGTCTCCCTGTGTCTTGTGTTCCACAGCGGCTCATGCTGACTTGAGAAGAACTGGGAGATGTTGCAGTAGACAGCTTGTCCTGCAAGGAAGTTTTCTGCTTCAGATCCTGTGTGGACCATTACACCAACAACCACCAAAACTGAATGTTTAATGCTCTCCACCACATTTGTATGGAAATTCTACCATGTCGCTTGCTACGCACGACATGCAAGTATGTCACAGTACACATAGTTGGATAAAAGAAAAAAAAAATTTAAAAAAAGGCATCTTTGGAAAAATTAAAGTTAACATTTTCTGACTCTGTTGTGCTAATTTTTGAGATCATATTTTGATAAGCTCTTTTTACAGTTGCCCTTATCAGTATATAAGAATGGATAAGAAAAATTAAAACTATCAGATGTACTCTGAGAGGTTTGATAGAGGATCTAATAGCTGATGAGGATGCAGGGGTTGTGAGGGGTATTCTTTTTGTTTCTTCAAGATCTTCCTAAGGCTCTGCACAGATAACCAGAAACCGTTTGTGCTCCATCTTTTTATATATATGACAAGGTAACAGAGAACTGTGGAATGTTCTGTTACCCTCCTTCCTGAGGATGCACATCAAACAAGATAGCTTTCCTATTCAAAACCGAATTTCAGAATTAAAATCATCTGGGTTTCCCATGTCAACTCGTGACATTTTGAAACGGTTCTGAAATAAATGGAAGATCATTTTTCCACTGCTGAATATTCTGACCAAGGCTAAAGAGTAATTTTACAGTAATTGGAAACAAAACAATATTGATTGTAAAAAAAGAATTCAAAATGGATTTTTTTATTAAGTCAAAATGTTTTTCAGCAATAACGCATGACATTAGTTTCAGTAATGTTTCCAGAAAAGGTCAGACATCTCAGTGTAATTGGGCTATTTCTGCCCAGGGCACAGGACTGGGCCCCAGTAGAACCGTGTCCTATTTCCCATTTACTATTACCAACCTTCAGCACATCAGTCTCTGTGGACCAGAGATGTCGACTTGCAAAGGGCTTTGTGATAAGCAGGTGACACACATTTTATCACCTCTTAGCCTAATCCTTACTAATTAATGACAGAATAATTGGTTTGGTCTTCTTGCTCATTAGGTTTTGATGTGTTAAATTGGTTTATCCTAATGGCTTTATTGAATACACCACTTTGGTGAGATGAATTTCCAGTCAATGAATAATACAAAAAAGTGGGGGTTTACAGCCATTTAATACAAGTTTGTAAGACTGCATAACACAGGCTTCACAAATATAGTCACAAGTACCAGAAAGCCTGATCTAATCCACATCCAGTTAGTTCTTTCAGAGATGAGATGTGTGAACCTCGTTATCTCAATTCATTGACAGAGTGGAGGTGTTCCAGCCATAATAAATCCTATCTTCCGTTTCTCAAGCCAGTAATAAAGCATAGATTTCAGTAAATGAGCCTATTTTCTTTACTGTGAGTCCTTTGAATCCTTCTTGAAATCTACTGTTTTAAAATTTTCCTCCTGCATAAATGATCTTAAATCACAATTATGCAAAAATATAGGAATTTGCTTCCCAACATGTAATAGAAAAAAACTGTCAGCTACAGAAACCTTTATTTTATTGGTAAATGAACAGCTTTTTTTCCACAGTTATTTAAATCTACTAATTTTTTCTCCTGCTCTGATCCTGAGGAAGAGAATATAAAAAATGAAAAATGGTATCTTCCAGCAGAATGTCCTTTCTGAAATGATTCACTATTCTTATGTGGGCATCAGATATGACTCAGAGACTTTAAGGAATGAGAGATACCATTTAATTTCTGTTCAGTTTGAGATTATACATACAGGGATTTGTGTATGAGAAACAGGCTGTTTCTTTGGTTCTAAAAAAGCAAGAGATATTCAAACAATGGTACCATACCCAGGGCCGAGAAGAGTCGTTTTTCAATTCCAAATAAATGCTGTGCTTCCTTCTAACTCTTTTGCCTTGTCCACCTCCCCATGTCAGTTGTCACACGGCCACCGCAGAAGCCAGAGCACCAGAGCTCTCTCAAACCTTGCCCTCCCACCACAGCCTTGACACAGCTTTCCTCTCTTGCCTAGTCCTTCCCCCTGCCTCAGCTCACAATTGGCAAGGACAGAACTAGCTGGCAAGGTGAAAGCACAAAATTTTATTTATAGTGGGTCCTTTGATATCCTCTGATTCCCAGCAATGAATAGGTTTCTCCTCTTCTCATATTTTACTCTGTTTTTCATTACTATAACTGTTAGACACCAGAACTCCCTAGACTGGTTTTTATGTTTGCTCCCTCCTTACCTTACTGGCAGTTCAAGTAGGCTGCTAGCAGTACTGGAAATTTTCTCCAAATGATTCTTTTGTTTATGTAATCCTGAATTTCTCCCAATTCTTTTTAATTCATAGCAAAGAGAAAAGATCACTCCATGTTCTTGGAGACGTTTTGAAGCAACTTTCACTCATTTTAGCAGTACTTACTGTAACATATTGAATCACTGCCAGGCCAGAGCATTGAAATCAAAGATTAAAAAACAAAATAACTCATGCTTTTTTCATAATTAAAAGGAAGCAGGTGTTTGCATTGTTTCAGGACATCATTTCAGTGCAGCACCATATTGCCCTGTATTATCTATTACGGCATTACCACAAGCCCTGTAACTATCCATCATGTCTATTAGAAATAAAAAATACACAGTAACTAATTAATTATAGTCAACATATTATTAACTACTAGACACAATGTAGAGGAATAATGCCCAAATAGCATGAAGAAATGAAAACCACGTACCACTAAAGAAGAACGTATCCTGTTGTGAACACTAAGACCCAGACTGAACACTAATACCCAGGGAAATGCATGAACCTGGATCAGAGTGAGAGAAAGAACTATCAACCTCCTACCTTTACAATGAGGAAGACAGTATCTGACCAGTGAGGGCAGGTATTAAACATGTGGTATCAAACTACTGAAAGCCCACCCTATCTTCTGTATCTATGTAATATATGTTCCTTTTTTTTCTCCTGCTCTGATCCTGAGGAAAAGAATATGAAAAGTGAAAAAATTAAAAATAATAATTTTTTATATATATATGAGTTATAGCATCTTTTTCCTCCTTCTGTGGCTGTCCTCCAGTCCTGAAGGACAATACCTTCATGCTTTCTACTGTAATGCGTAAGAAGGGGAAATGAAAATGAAGCAGGGAAGAAGTGAAAGAGGAGAAAGGAGATAATAAGAGAAGCGATGAAGTTAAACAGAGAGAAAAAAATAGTTTGTCTTGATGTTTTTATCACTGCAGTTTCATTTTATTCTGGTCCCTAGTGAAAACAAAGAGAGATGCTAGCTGTGGAGAGGGAGGATAGTATGCTCATAGCTGATTGGAAGAAATATTAGCCAGTTTTAGTTTACAAAGAGGAGCAAACAAACTTACTGAACCAGCCACACCAAGCACGTGACATTTGCTATTGTAAAAAGGCATACAGTGAAACCACTGGCATAGAGAAGCTCTCAGGAGAGATCTATGAAACTATTTGCACAAAATAGAAATCCTATCACTATAACAAATCCAGCAAAGGGCAATTGTTCCAAACACCTGCGTTCCGCTCATCAGTTTGCTGATCACACCCTTGTGATTCAATTTTGTTAGAAACCTGACAATCTCCATGACGGCCTTCCAGTATTAAAATGTGTTAAAGTGTTATATTCATGCATTAGAAAACATATGGTACAAATTTGTAATTTGCGTTTTGTGCCTTTGCCATTGCTATTAGAGGCCACCTTTCTCCTCTAACCTCAGAAGGAGACAAGAAGTAAATACAGACTCAGTAATTTCCTGTTGGGCTTGCCTTGTTAGTGTTTTACTAATTTATTTTGTCATGTAAACACTTTCACAGATGTGTTTCATTCCATTATACGCCTTTTCTCAACAGCAGATTATTTGTGCTGAGGATGGTTTGCTTGGGTGAATGTTTGGTCCTTTTTGCATGGAGCACTCACAGACATTGAGGTCAGTATAAATTAGTATCTTAAAGGCCAAGTTCTCTCCTCATCTGTCAACTCACGTCACCCCATTTCCTCTGCACACTGGACAACAACAAAATCACAGGCAGAAAACAAAACAGAAGAAGAAAGCAGCAGAGGACTGAGACAGCAATAATAAAGGGTAACTCATGGAGTGGCAGAAGTTCAATGAAATGAGAAGGAAGTTGTAAGTTCACTTCTTAGATGCAACAGTGATTTGGAAACAGAGATAGGACTAAACTCCACTTTCTGTCCCTGCTAGATCACCAGGCAATTGGATCTCATCTTGTCATGACCTGAGCAAACACGGCAAAAGAGTGTTACCTAGTTTCTTACAGTTTAAACTGCTTATCTATTCATAAAAGGACAACTTGTGATCCATCTGATTAAATTACCATAGAGTATGCATTGATTACCAGAGATTGCAACCAGAATGAAATATTTTATTTAATTCTTTTACATCAAGCCTCTGTGAGAAGGGAAATTCAAAGTTATTTTTTCCTGCAGAATGACTGTTATCATTTATTTAGGTAAATATTGGCAAATTAATATAATCAAAAGACTGTCTCTACATCAGGGACCATTCAGCAGATTTGAGAATGGCATATGTCATCTTGCTAAAGGGATGAGCCAGATGTTCAGCTTCTTTGTTCAGAGAACTTATTAAATAAAATTAGATAAGAGAAAGCAGCATGAGTCAGCTGGGACCAGGTATGAAGACGACTTTGTTGCCCAAGTAATACAGGAATTTAAATACCCTCTGAAGCAAACCTCCATCAGACCTGTGTGAAAGTGTGGAAAAACATATTGCAGTAGGCAAAAGCAAGGTAAGACTTTTCTTTAAAAAAATTTAAAAAAAATCTCCCAGCAGCATTAATGTACCAGGAAATATGGGGACAGCAAAGGCAGAGACTGTAGCAGCAAGTAATGGGAGTGAGTGAGAAGGAAGACAAGCAGAAGGTAGTTTTATTTCTGGATATTGCTAGTTCTGAAACAGTTTTCAGTAGGCCTTGGTTGGCTCAGACAGACAAGTAACTACGGTACTGTATACTGACATATGACACCCACCACACTCAAAATTACACAAGAGAGAATTTTAGACAAAGTATAAAAAGGAAGTAGAGTTCGTTACTGTTTTAAATGTAAAGAGTCAATCTGTGTCTGTGTTTCAGACGTATCACAGTTTGGGTCTACAATATGACATTCAAAAAGGACTAGAAACTTGTTGGCAAGAAAAAGTTAGTCGAGTTTGAAGGTTGAATGGTATCCTGACACCAAGGACAAGAAAAAGTTCAAAATAATATGGGAGATAAAGACAGAAATGTGAACTTCAATCTTCAAGATTGTAAAACAAAACAGAAGGGTAAAATATCACTAAACAAACCCCTGTATTTGGGGAAAGATGCAGAAACTTCAAAGGATTCTATCGCTTTGCAAGAATTTGGGAATATCAACAGAGTTTTCACAGCATAAACAGAAAGGATAACAAGACTAACAGTAACGCCAAAGAATTTTTTAGAGAACTGGTGAATAATATTACAGTAGAAGATAAATGGACTACATCTTAGAAGCAGTACAACATTTAAATTTAAAGGCATACATTTTTGGCTTCACATTAAGTGGACTCAGTTGCCCAAGCCAAAGGAATATTCCAAAGTGCCAAAAAGTTCTCGTATCATGGCTGACCTTTGCACATTTCTGCCACCTCTGGTTATCTGGAATTCATAATATTGTTCCTGCACAATAAACATAAACAATTGAGTTTTCCACTGATGCATTCTAGCAGAAGGTTTTTTAAACAACTTTAAAGCCTCAGTTAAAACAGATTAAAACCTGAAAGACACAAAAACAAAGTAATTGCCAGATCTGATAGCACACCACCGTGTAGCGGCATGAATTTAAGCAGTTTTCAGCTAAGTATGGTTTGAGATGTGTTACCCCAGTTCTTTGACAGAATTAGTTGAACCATCTTTATTAATACAGAGCTTTACAAACTGCAAAGCTTTGTCCTAAAGCAAACAATGTCCTTGGCTAAAGTCTTATTTAACTGAAAACTTAAAACAGGAATGCACTGTTTGAGAAGTCTGGTCACATTACTGAGAAAATGCAAATACAGAGGGAAAAGGAATGCAAAAATAAAATCCAAATGATGGCAGTCCGCACTTTAAGCTAATAATACTGTATTGGATATACAATAGCAAACAGAGTCAACGCAGACAGTAGCGTAAGGTCCAGATAGACACAAGAAGCTCAATTTTAGTTTTATTCCCAGAACTGAGAAAAAAAGGAAGGAATGGATACCGATTTGGAGGTGGTGATCTCTAATGAGAAGAAACATACAGCATACTTAAACAACTGAGCAGAAAAATTAGTGGATTTATCTTCTCCTGACAGCTCTGAAGCTGTTTTAGGAACATCGTAGTTCTTCCCACGAGGCAAGGCATAGCAAACCATAACAGTGCATTAACTGGTAATTTAGGTAATGCAGTGCTTGTAAGAATTTGAAATTGTGCCTTTAGCTTTTGCTAGCATTATGCATAACTAGAAAACAAAGATGTGAGGAATCACTCCTTTAAAGAACTGATGGTGGGGAGCTGTGGGGCTGGCTATGGTGGGAGAACATGCCCACTAGCAAAGCATTAAAACGCAGTGCAAGTGCGTTCTGTTTCTGAGTTACTACTCAACACCATCCACCAGTACCACTCATTAGAAAAGGTGCAAGAGAGGAAAATAAACTAAATTTTTAAAACATTTACTTCTATGAAGACTTTTTACTCATAACATCTGCAAGGAAAATAAATACCACTTGAAAAAAAGAAACAGAAATATGAAACTATTCCTTCAAATGCCATGGAGCTCCTTTACATTCACAAATGGTTTAGAAGCATTGAAGTACACTCAGGAGTTCCAAGTGAAATATTTTGGCATAGGTTTCATATTCTTCAAACTAGAAAATTTGATGCCTTTGCTCGTGGTGAGCTATTGGCTTTACAAAAGTGTATTGCACGTCTTACCTACTTATGGACCTTGTTATCCTTAAAAGAAGAAAAGTTTTGAAAGTCAGTAACACTACATAGTCTTTCATGCAGAAATGTCAGAGCTCATACCACATGAATTATACAGGAATCCACAGAGATCATAATTCTTTGCTTTGTTTCATATTTGCTTTTCATTATGGTTCTTCATTGTCTTTAAATCAATTAAAGTTACTATATGTGAAACTTGATCATTAGAAGGTATTTAAGGGTTTAAGGTTGAAATTAATTTTAATGATAGTTTTTATTGGTTTTGCTAGTAAAAAATTCAAACCTATTCTCCCTCTCCTTCTCCCTTACAATCTTATGTTAAAAATCCATAATAAAACTGTTTCTTTTAAGCATATCAACAATTAAAGTGGCTCATTTACAGATACTTAATAAGTTAGGAAATTAAAAGCTATTTGTACAGCATTATATGTACACTAACAGACCAATGTAATGGACCACATTGGCCCAATATTTTCTAATACACCTACTTATGCATTCCTCACTTTTAAAAATGTAAACTACCTAGTTTGTGAACAAAATCAAGCAGGTATCTCGCAGATGATAAAATTTCCATGTGCTGTTGCACATGGAAATACCTGAATACGCTTCAAAGAGGAACCTTTTATGGTTTATTTCACAAATTATTATAGAAATTATATTGAAATCCAGCTGCAGAGCATTTCCACGTGCCTAGCTTTTGGATCCACACACCTGTACTTCACATACCCCAGAGAATATACACATTCAAGAAATTAGAGGGAGCCAGAAAAATAAGAAAAGGCATGTGACATTTCCCAGTCAGATTTGCTTCACAATATGTGTGACTGGAATTATCTTCTAAAATTTCAAACTTGAAGGAGACACACAGTCAGCAAAGTTTTAGGTATTACATGACTACCCACACCCTGCCTATTTCGTATTTGTCAGGAACATTATCATACAGATACTATACAAAAACATTATATTGGATGCATAGTTTCCAGACTATGCGAAAGAATCCCAAAGTAAAATTAGGTCAAAGCAATTTCACACTGGATTTTCCCATTCTATTTCAAAAATGAAGAAGAAAATATTTCCTTACAGCTACCCTGGTAGAGCTCTGTTTACATATTATGTCAAGTTTCCAAACCTCCCTTCATTTGATTTGTTGACACAGTGTCCAGTAAAATATTCTGGATCATTAACCAGGCCTAAATATTTTTTTCTGTTTTGTTTTACATAAACATGTGGTTGGTTGGTTTTATTTAATTCAGAACTTTTCAGTCATCCTAAAAATTATATGATGTGCTTAAGGCACACTTGAGGATAATTTCATGAAGAGGGATTTTCCTGTTTTACACATTAAACCTGTGGATCAGATGGAAAGTATGATCAACAGCTTGTTTTCTTGTTCTGCTCTAGACCCTTTCAGGACCTTGGGAAAAGAAGCTGATTTTCTCTTTTTAAATATCTGAGACACAGAGCACATCTCCAGCTGTTCCTGGCATCACCCAGGCAGACTTCGGCTGCTCCTCTTGACATGAGGAATTTTACCACTGAAGCAAAACGAACAAGATGAACTGATGGCCCCACAAGAGCTGCAATTCATGATTCCATCTTTCTTCATGGGTAACAAGTTTCCACCCCCTCTCTACAGTTATCCATCGGGCTATGGCTTTATAAGCCCTTGTGTCTTCCTTCTACAGAGCTGGGTGTTAAGCACCCTGTCATAATTTCAAAATCTAACAGATGTAGTGATTAGTTTGTACTGACTCCATCTGTTCAGCTATGAACTTCTTCCTGCTGGGCTTGTAAATGCAGATGGGAAAGGAAATTACACTCAATTGTTTTGATTTTGGGTTGGGTTTTTTTTTTCATCTGTACAATCTCCTGGAAGCTGAAATACAAAACAAGAAAAAAAACCAAAAGACAAAAACCCAAAGCAAACAGACATAGCAAAATTATTGTCATCTAGGTCAAATAAATCTAAGGAGGTGATCCACTTATGATAGTCTTGCAATGTAGAATTTGAAAGGGAAAATAGCGTAAGATGAAAGCTATAACAAATATATAGCAAGTAAAATAGATCAACCAAAGGACACCAACTCTCGTAAATGTACGCACTAAGTAATTCTTTTCTGTGCTTCTTCATGTTTTTGGACAAGATCCTTTAGATTTCATAAACAAAGTTCTGACACTGATGAAGGAAAAGTAATGATTAGTATGACAAGTCCATTACTAAGACAGCTCAGTTAGTGTCTAGCTCATAGGAATTCCACCCCCACTTTCTCACTCAGCCAGAAGAACTGTAAAATGTGTTAATAAATCTGACTAAATCCCTTAAATAACTGATTGAGTCTTATAATTTTAGAAACTCTAATAAAAGTACTATTGAAAATCATTAATAATTTTCTACCCTTATGAGCATAAACCAATTTCAGTCACAACACAAAGTACATTTCAGGAATGTACTTTGTAATACATTTTTCAGTGTAACAGTAATAGAACTTACATAGCCCATCATATAAGTAAAAGTATCTGATGCAAAGTGTCCTATCTGGTGATCTTGACTATACATCAAGCCCCAAAAGCCCTGCATACATGCAGAGGAAAAGAAGAGCAGCAACTTGGGTTTAAAGCTCTTCTCCACCGGGTAAAGGCTATGGGAGCAGGGATCAGTTTATTGGAGCAGGACGGGAAGGAAAGCCAGCACATAGGCTCTCTGCAGAGTACTTGCATGATTTTGAGAAGCGTTGTACTCTGCCCTATGGGCCCAGACTAAATCGTGGCCTGCGTAACATCAGTATGGCCCATGAACTTAATGGTGCAGATAGGAAATAGAGCGATATTTGCCAGTAGTTTTATACATCTCTGCTCTCTGTTGCTAGGCAGGGTGCAATCCTGGCCAAGAACCGCATCTGTCTGTGCTCAGAAATTGTCATATTTGTCCTTACAAAGGGGCAAATACTTTCAGGAGTCTCCTGAAAGAATAAGGAGAGATTAAAAAATGGATTTCAGTCATACAAATCCAATGTTGCAATCCTAAAAAACACTCCAAAGCATCTCATTAGTCCAAGGACACACAGCAGCATCTCAGCTTGGCAGAAAGATCTCTTTGGCCTCCAGCTGATGGATGAAGCTGACCAAGTTTCAAAGCGCAAGTATTTTTCTACCCATGATCCTCTCTGTTCCCCTATGGAGTTTTATAGTACGCTCGATACAGAGGTACAGGATCAAACACCACGCAAGTATCAGTGGCTGCTTCAACTCTCTTGATACAACTTGAAGGAAGACCTTCTTCACTTACCCCATGTTCCATTACACAAACACCTCCGTAGTGTAGCCTTCACCTAAGGTGAGGGAAACCCATCTTCATTCCCTTCTCTGCCTGAGCAGACCCAAACGTTTTTCACGGTTATACGGGTTCTCTTCAGGAAGGCGGACGAACAAAGTTGGGAGCCTCTCAAACAAAGCACAGAATGAATTCTAGGTCCTCCATATGAGAAAGAAAGCTCTCAACAATTTAACAATTACAGTTTAATGTACTAAATATTACCTACCTTGAAGGTAGCTCTGTCTTTCTCCCACTGCATTTTAGAAGAGTAACTCTGCTCAAAAGTCTGGATAAAGATGGCAGCATCAATTTTCTAAAGCGTGGCCTGAGAGAAGAAAAGTCCCTTTTCTCTTCCTGCTGTGGAAAGCACCTGTGCTTAAAGGAGAGATGGGCTGAGTACAAGCTTGACCTTGGCAGACGAACTCCTTTCAAGGTGCTTTGGGATTCTGCAGCGGAGAGCTGGACACACCAGTGCCCTGCTACTTAGTCCTATTGTCTGAAGCCGTCTCTCTCAACTTTAATGGCAAACCAGTGCCACCTGATTAGAGGTAGCTAGAAATTTATCAAATTAGAAAGAAAAAAAAATCAATTTGAAATCAAATTAGAAAGAAAAAATCAATTTAGAAAGAAAAAGGAAAATAAATGGAGATTAATTTTAATAAAATCTTATTCAGGGAAAAAACAGTTGAAATCATGGTCCCTCCTATGTCAAAAATAGGCAACACACATTCAAACACAGCTCCTAGTGCAAGTTATTTGTATATGGGCTTACCTGTAAAAGAATGTTTATCTGAAGGAATTACATAATTAGATGATTCAAAACAAATCAAAATTCCAATAAAACAAAGGCTTGGTGTTTTCTGGTACATCCTTTTAAGGTTGGTTTGTGGGGTTTTTTAACTGATAACAAACGGCAAAATGGAAAACAAACAATTTCATTTAGAAATAAAAATAACAAAGATCACAGTGCAGGGAAGAATAAACATATTATCATGTTTTTCTGTGTTTTTAAACTGATGTAGAACACTTTAATGCCTTGCAACACTATGGGAAATTATTTTAGTGTGGTTGTAACAAGTGTAAAGTATCATGTTTTCCCATGTGGTTTCCTAATTATAGCTGAGTAATATGATGGTCAATATTGCAAACAATTAAATGATGAATTAGGTAAATTGAAATCGGTGCAGAGTTAAAACAACCTTCCAAGATGAACTTACAACATAAGTAATAAAAGTATTTCATATGAGGATAATAATATGTCAGGCTAAAATGATGAAGATTATGATCCTTTTTACAGAGGACGGAAATGCTTTGTTCTTCCCTCTGCACCAATAAAAGTACCAATGTGCTTTTATATTGAATAAATGTATTTTATTTACACAGATTATTTTCGCATAATGAGTTGCTGCACATAGAATTTGTTCCTTCTCTTGATATACAATCCATTTTAACAATTATAAAGGGAAGCGCAAGGCATGGAGCTTTCTTCAATTCTTATAAATTAAAACCTTTATGCTCTTGTCCTGGATGGTAATACTTGATGCAGTTACGATTTAGTAGCAATTCAAAAATTATTAGTGATTTGAGGTAGATCAAGATGTTGAATTTTAGCAGCACTTCATCATTAACCAATTTAAAGGTTTACAAAGTGCTTCAACAAAATAATTGAACGGTGATTTAATTACAGATTCGAAGATGGCAAGATACACATAACTTACTATAAGGTATTCCAAATCGATACCTAACATGTAAGCAAAAGCACAGTTCTCAAATTAATACATACATACATATAAGCAAAGCATACCAGTACATGCACACGCACACAGAGGTCTCTGATTGCTAGGAGCAGGAATTTCTTAACAGCAGGCAACTCTAACGAGCCAA
>NW_009648332.1:9895665-9912862 GCF_000708025.1 Charadrius vociferus | reverse complement strand
CGCTCTTAAGTCCTACACGTGCACTGATGGACAGAAGAATATCCACATCCATAAAGCTAATATAACAAACATGGAGAGGTGGATGGAAGAGAGACTAGCCTATACTCAAAATTTCCCTTTCTTGAATTTAGGGTGAATACTCATGATGCATCGCCATTTCTCAATGGGCAGTAGTTGAAGCTCAAGAGGGATTCTCTCGCCCTGGTCTTCTAGTCCTCAAGGTGTCAGCCTGAGTGGCATCCCAACTCAGGGGAGATGCTGGCCGTAACCCGTCATGATCCAGAAGAGCTCAAAGGGTCTTTACTAGAATTGCTACTTATAGGATCTGAGATAATTGACTTTTGTCAGATATTTTTCCACTCCAGCCCAGCACGGACAATGGAATATTCCAGTACTTTCCACCAGTTATGTAAGCCCAGGACTTGCTAGGACTTGGGGTCCTGGTACTCCCTACTCTGTGGCCACAATCCATACGTTGTCAGGAATGATCGATTATAGTTATTATTTTCCCATGGTAGGAGCCATGGGAACCAAGTACACTAATGGGTTGCCATAGCGTTCCATTCCCTCGCTCTCCACCTTTTCTTTCTTTTATGTTAGACCATTCTGTGTCTTTCTGGTCCATTGCATCATCTTGTGGCCCAGGTGGGGAGGAAATCGCACCAAGTGCTGAGAGGTCTAAGGTGGAGGTGGCAAGTTGCCCCATTACAGCTCTGTTATACGTATGTCTGTGTGCGTGCGTATCTCTTTATGTATAGACAAACTCCTAGCAGAAAAATTATGTTTAAATAATTTGACCTCACTACTTCAATATTGCTGTTATGTTTTCATATTGCATATTTGTTACTATTATTTTGTGTATGATCCCAAGCAAGCATATATTTGTGTGATAAAAATATGAACATCCACAAATAGTTAAACAGATAGGATTAGTTTATTGCTAGCAGTTACAAGACTAGCAGTATCTTATGTTAACCTTACAAGTTTTTTTTATTTTGAAACAATATTGTTGTGTCTAAAATTAAAGACTTCTATATATTCTTAAATTTTTCTATATATAATCTGACTAAACTTAAATTCTGTTGAAGTAGTAAATGAAGGAATCAGAAAAATGTATTATCCTTTAAGAGCTAATAAGTATTTCCTCACCAACAAAAAAAGCTAGAAGTTTTATTAGGTTTTTGTAGTCTTTTGTGCTAAAAAGTAAGTTTCATTTCTGAAAAACAAATTACACTTTTCGCTTAAAAAATTTTTCTCCTAAAAGACGGAAACCAGTTTACCTCTTCATCATAACTGCATCAGTAGAGCAGCTCAGTGATGGAGGCTTTTCTGTTAGCTGCTATCATTTTTCAGTGTTGTAAGAAAAGGTATTCTTACACCACAGCCTGAAAGTTCAGACTTCCAGCAAGCAGGGCTGCAGGGATCACAACCTGTGTGCAGCTCCACACCACCTCATTTCCTACACAACACCTTAGTGCTTTCTCTCACAACCTGTCCCTTTCACAGGAGCTTCATACACCGTTCCCTTCATCAAAGGCACGAATGTGTTGCAATTCCAGAGAAAATCAGAATGGATACAGCCCAAAGAAAGACTATCTGCTTTCTGGCTGGTGAACATCATCTCAATTTATTTCTGACGGGATTTCATATTAACCAAGGTTCCAAACTTTTTACGAAGGCAAGCTTCTCTATCTCATATACAACTATTAAAAATCTTCATATGAAGGTTTCAAAGTTAAGCACTCAAAAGTTAGGAAATGCCTAAATTAGTGTTCTGTTTGCAGCCAAAGTTTACACTGCATGTACATATGCACCACAAAACAATCCTGAGCTATTTTTTCCCACCGGCTGTGAGCCAAATAACATATCATTCCCCAGTCCCATCTCCACAGACAGCTGAACTGCTTCAGTTGAATTTTTCCCAAAAAGACTCCCTTCAGGAAGCGATCCAACATGACTTTTTCAAGCAAAAGGTTAATGTTTCAAACTTCAGCAAATGCAACCGGTCATACTTTGATTTTTCATGGACTCTCACAGATGGTCCCATAGAGAAGGCCACCACATCTTTGCAAACACGGATATAGACAATCAACATCCTTTGTGAGGATTCAAGGTCACAGAATTGATTAGAAGAGGAAAGGGTCCAGCCATTGTGCAACTCATGTACCCTCCTCTGCCATACAGGGAACAGGAAAGGGATGGGACAGGATACTATGAATGTTACACTTGGGCCACAAAGTTATTTCAGGACTGAGAGTGCATTGTATGAATCCGATCCACGCATCTGCTCTTGGCACCAGTTTGAATGACTAGTATCTATCTAATAATTTTGAGGTCTGCCTCAGATTCTATGAATCATAGAATGGTTTAGGTTGGAAGGGACCTCTGGAGATCATCTAGTCCACCCCCCCCGCCAGAGCAGGGTCACCTACAACAGGTTGCACAGGTCAGCGTTCAGGCAGGTTTTGCATGTTTCCAGAGTGGGAGACTCCACAGCCTCTCTGGCCAGCCTGTTCCAGTGCTCCACTACCCTCAAAGTAAAGAAGCTCCTCCTCATGTTAAGATGGAACTTCCTATGTTCAAGTTTGTGCCTGTTTCCTCTCATCCTATCACTGGGCACCGCTGAAAAAACACTGGTCCCATCCCCCTGGCACCCTCCCTTTAAGTATTTGTAAGCATTAATAAGATCCCCCCCTTTCTCTAGACTGAAAAGACCCAAGTCCCTCAGACTTTCCTCATATGAGAGATGTTCTAATCCCCTAATCACCTTTGTAGCCCTTTGCTGGACCCTCTCCAGCAGATCTCTGTCTTTCTTGAACTGGAGAGCCCAGAACTGGACACAGTACTCCAGATGTGGCCTCACCAGGCAGAGCAGAGGGGGACAATGACCTCCCTTGACCTGCTGGCCACACTCTTCTTGAGGCACCCCAAGATGCCATTCGCCTTCTTGGCTGCCAAGGCACATTGCTGGCTCATGGTCATCCTGTTGTCCACCAGGACTCCCAGGTCCCTTTCCACAGAGCTGCTGTCCAGGATGTCAGCCCCCAACCTGTACTGATGCATGGGGTTGCTCCTCCCCAGGTGCAGTACCCTAGACTTGCCTTTGTAATGAAATATGTAATAATGAAAATGTAATAATGAAAATGTAATAATGAAAATGTAATAATGAAAATGTAATAATGAAAATGTAATACCAAAAAATTTCTTCCTAATATCTAATCTAAATCTACCCTCTTCCAGTTTGAAGCCGTTCCCCCTCGTCCTATCACCACATGCCTTCGTAAAAAGTCCCTCTCGAGCTTTCTTGTAGGCGTCCTTCAGATACTGGAAAGCTGAATCCCCAGATCAGTTGTGCTGACCTGTCCCAGTGTCCTATTTCCTGCCTGATCTCAAGACAAAATACATGGATCTGCTCAGCAAGCTTGGCTGCCACTGTTTTATAATCTGTACTTCTGCTTGATTTTTCCTTCCAGCTTAGCCATTCAACATTATACTGTTGTTTCATATTCATAGCAAACTAATAACCAAAGACAGGCGGGTTTCGTCAGCCATTTGAGCTGGGAACACGATCTAAATTCCTGCCCCACGTAACACAGTCTAACAAGTGGTCTGTATTAGATTACGTGAAAAGGACTTGCAAGCAAATCTTATCTCTCTTGCAATTATTAAATCTACTACTAAGTAATATGATTTTGTATCATTTATATGATACTACTTTGATGTGTGATTACATATAACTCTAGCATTTTAATTCCACTGCAATATAGAACCCCATTGGCCAATTTCACTGTATACTTTCATGTTCATTTGAACCATGTGCGTTTATTATGAGCCAATTTCCTGAATGAATGCAAGGCCACCTCCGGAATTCCACAACACCACGCATGCCTGCCTTGCAAAGCCCCACGCTGTGCTGACACTGTTTCTGGTACTCCCGCTACGTTATTTGAAGCTAGATAAGGTATCACTCCACTGCACACTGGAGCTTGAAGTGTTGGCATATCCTTAAATTGTTTACGGTTTTCACAATTTAAGCTCAACTTTCACAAACTGCTGTTACACAAACTGGGCTCTCCCCCCCAAGCTACTTACAGCTTAAGTAATGGAGATACAGGTCTGAAATACATTCAACAGTTTTACCTTCAAGGCATGAGAAATAAATATTGCTCTATTCACCAAAGAAACTTACTGTGCTGCACACAATTGCTACAGCTTGTGGTGGTAACAAGGAGGTGAGCTTTTCTGATGGAAGTTGGATGTCAAAGGAGTTATTTGGCCTTCGGAACCTTAAAAATACAGCCCTCCATTCTCTGAGGTATTTACATTTCAGCTATAAAAGTTCATAGGGCTTTTTGTGGCTGAGCTTGAATCATATTTAAGAAATTAAAACCATGCGAACCTCTTTGTCTATTTTTACTGCCGTACCATTAAACTTCTGTAGATTGGCATAAGTGGGTTTACTGACATATAACTGAAAGCAGATCCCTTTATCTTCTCACCAAGAATAACGACATTAAGCTGAGAACATTGTTAAAAAAGGTCTCCATGGCTCCAGTGCCCAAATATATTCCTGAACATTCAAGAGAATCAAAAGACCCATTTCTTTTCACGTTTAAAAAAAAAAAATAGGCATGGCATCGAACACAAAGGACAGCATTTGTATTTCCACACCAAATAATACGGGAGGAAATAAAATAAACTTTATTTCAGCCATCTTTGACTTCTGTCAAAGTCTCCATCGCACCTTTCAGGTTATTTCAGGAAACTTTTTCTATTAAAATATAATATAAATAAATAAGAACTAGGTGTTAGTAAAATAAAATCATTCAAAGGAATTATTACTAGTGCCTTTTGAACTCTGTGCCTCATTCCACATCTATGGAGAATCCTTAGATCCCACAAGGAAAAAGCCAAATAGATAGTTAGAGAACCAATGGATAGTTAGGGAACATCCTGCACTTGACATTTTACCCTGAGTGTTACAGTGACACAATGGATAGGTTATACATCCATTAAAAACAGTAATAAGTTAAAATTTTTCAGCTTCCACTGAACACAGAAATTTATTATGTACTACTCATTTGAGATTGAATAGCAATTTATGCCAATTGCTAACATTTCAAAAATAACCAGACTTTCATTTTCAATAAAAATCTTAATTTTCATTATTTTACAATTTCTCCTAAGGCTGCCTAAAAAGTCTTCATTCTGCCTTGCTTTTTCTAACCACTCCACAATCCCAGCTTTTTCCTCTGCTTAGAGTGCTATAACACTTTTAACTAGATGGACAAAAGCTAGTCATGTTTATCACACAAATAGTTTTGAATAAATTGGAAAGATATGCAGGCTAGAGAAATGAAGTTGGCTAGAAGCTTTGGGTGTTGAGATAACAACATCTAGTTTAGACACTGAAGAAGGCATCTGTGTTTCTTTGTAAGGTGAAAGACAATAAAGCCTTCTGATGGGCTAATTTATAGCCCCGGGATATTTTTAAAGAACCAAGTAGCTATTTTTATGTTTTGCCATGATGTCTCAAGAAGACATTTGTCAGGTTAGTCCTTTAATGCATCAGGGATTTTGTTTAAATCTTAATGAATTCAGAGTAACTGCAAAGATTTTGATAAATATTTGTCAGGTCTTTGTGGCCATAGGGAATTTTTAAATATAAGAACCATGTTAAATATAAATAAATTGAGTTCTATCTAGCCAAAAAAAAACTGGGCAGAGTCAAAGAGGCAGAGCTTCAAACTGCAAATGCGCATTTTTAACAGCACACAAAGAAACAGCCAGAAAAATGTGGAGCTTGTGCACTGTGACAACTTTTTTCTTGTAATTCTCGCATTGTTTTGGTAAGTAGTTTGTTAGTGGCATGTTGCTTCACACATATTGCCTCACACAGACAGAGTTATTAGCTAACAATGCACAAGTTTTGCATAAATGTATATATATCTGAGGGAACAGGGGAGGAAGCTACTTATCCATCTCCCCCAGATAAGTAGAAACTTTCTTCATAACCATAGGTGAAACGGAGTCCCACCTAGTAAGGATGAGTCCCTCTCATGCAAGTTGAAGAATTCGCCCCAACCCTCATTTCTTCTTGATGGCAGAACTTGAACATACTGTCTTCAGCACAAGTGACTTTACTGACCATTGTTGTTTTAACCCTACTCACACGTCTATTTTTATCTTAGGCAGGCCGTGTGGTTGTGGACTGTCATGTTTACTTGAGGCATTAGAGTAGGACTAGCAGGCACATTGCACTCATGAAAAACTACAACATGAATCATCACTGCTTAGTAGCGGTGGAATCATTCACCTCTACTCACAGTAAGAATAACTCATCCCCAAATCAGAACAAGCCACTCTAAATTAGTAGCAGAGACTATAGCAATTTGAAAAGACAGTGGAGAATGAACTTTTAGAAGTGACCACTATCATTTCTCATTTTCTTTGTAAGAAGCATTTGTTAATATTGAGGGGGGAGAGAAAAAAAATTAGCAAGCACAGCACATAAAAGTCATCAAATCAGTAGCACAGTCCTAAATTCCCCTCATGTTCTCATTGTTGTTCTTTGCAGAGAAAGCAGGTAAGACATAGCAAAGCTGGTCTGATTCCCTTGGCCAAGCAGACCCTCGTGGTGAGGGTATGGGGGCTGCGGGGGCTGTTCGTGTCCCCCCAGCAATGAGTTAATTCTGTTCAGCGTGTGCCCTCCAACCAAAAATTTTCTCAAAAAGGTGACAGTTAAACACCTGTCTTTATACTTGTTGATTTGCACAACATACGGGCTGAGAGGATGGCAGCTCCGAATTTACAGTACTGAGAATACAGCGTATTGCATTATACTCATTCCTCCGCCACATGCATTTGACTGATAGCTGTTCTCCACTTGTTTATTCCAGTGGAAACCAGTCTTTTTGCATCACTTGTAATCGAGACATTGATTTTGCTGCTAACCGGTAACATACAGAACAGTGGAGGAGATGAGTACTGTGTAGTCCTGAAGATCAGCTGTAGACCTCGGGGAAGGAACTGTGATATAAAAGCGTACCAGAATTGTAACAGTGTAAGATCTGATTATTTCTACCATAAATCCCTCCCACCAGCACAGAAAATACAAAGCAATCAAAAAGGAGAAGAGGCAGAAAAACTAGAAGGAGGATGAAAAATAGAAATGACGAGAGAGTTTGGCAATAAGAGTGCTGATAGAAGTGCTAGGGGCAGCTTTTCCTCTCTCTGTTAGTTTGTTTTCCTAATAGCTTCTTCTGTAGTAGGCTAAGATTACAGATAAAGCTGTTTTTCCATGTGTTCTGGTTTTGGCTGGGATAGAGTTAATTTTCTTCATAGTAGCCTGTGTTTTGGATTTGTACTGAAAACAGTGTAGATAATACAGGGGTGTTTTCGTTATTGCTGAGCAGTGTTTGCACAGAGTCAAGGCCTTTTCTGCTCCTCACACCGCCCCACCAGCGAGCGGGCTGGGGGTGCACAAGAAGTTGGGAGGAGACACAGCCAGGACAGCTGTCCCCATCTGACCAAAGGGATATTCCACACCATATGACATCATGTGCAGCACATAAAGTTCCGAGAAGAAGAAAGAAGGGGGTATCTAGCCAAAAAAAAACTGGGCAGAGTCAAAGAGGCAGAGCTTCAAACTGCAAATGCGCATTTTTAACAGCACACAAAGAAACAGCCAGAAAAATGTGGAGCTTGTGCACTGTGACAACTTTTTTCTTGTAATTCTCGCATTGTTTTGGTAAGTAGTTTGTTAGTGGCATGTTGCTTCACACATATTGCCTCACACAGACAGAGTTATTAGCTAACAATGCACAAGTTTTGCATAAATGTATATATATCTGAGGGAACAGGGGAGGAAGCTACTTATCCATCTCCCCCAGATAAGTAGAAACTTTCTTCATAACCATAGGTGAAACGGAGTCCCACCTAGTAAGGATGAGTCCCTCTCATGCAAGTTGAAGAATTCGCCCCAACCCTCATTTCTTCTTGATGGCAGAACTTGAACATACTGTCTTCAGCACAAGTGACTTTACTGACCATTGTTGTTTTAACCCTACTCACACGTCTATTTTTATCTTAGGCAGGCCGTGTGGTTGTGGACTGTCATGTTTACTTGAGGCATTAGAGTAGGACTAGCAGGCACATTGCACTCATGAAAAACTACAACATGAATCATCACTGCTTAGTAGCGGTGGAATCATTCACCTCTACTCACAGTAAGAATAACTCATCCCCAAATCAGAACAAGCCACTCTAAATTAGTAGCAGAGACTATAGCAATTTGAAAAGACAGTGGAGAATGAACTTTTAGAAGTGACCACTATCATTTCTCATTTTCTTTGTAAGAAGCATTTGTTAATATTGAGGGGGGAGAGAAAAAAAATTAGCAAGCACAGCACATAAAAGTCATCAAATCAGTAGCACAGTCCTAAATTCCCCTCATGTTCTCATTGTTGTTCTTTGCAGAGAAAGCAGGTAAGACATAGCAAAGCTGGTCTGATTCCCTTGGCCAAGCAGACCCTCGTGGTGAGGGTATGGGGGCTGCGGGGGCTGTTCGTGTCCCCCCAGCAATGAGTTAATTCTGTTCAGCGTGTGCCCTCCAACCAAAAATTTTCTCAAAAAGGTGACAGTTAAACACCTGTCTTTATACTTGTTGATTTGCACAACATACGGGCTGAGAGGATGGCAGCTCCGAATTTACAGTACTGAGAATACAGCGTATTGCATTATACTCATTCCTCCGCCACATGCATTTGACTGATAGCTGTTCTCCACTTGTTTATTCCAGTGGAAACCAGTCTTTTTGCATCACTTGTAATCGAGACATTGATTTTGCTGCTAACCGGTAACATACAGAACAGTGGAGGAGATGAGTACTGTGTAGTCCTGAAGATCAGCTGTAGACCTCGGGGAAGGAACTGTGATATAAAAGCGTACCAGAATTGTAACAGTGTAAGATCTGATTATTTCTACCATAAATCCCTCCCACCAGCACAGAAAATACAAAGCAATCAAAAAGGAGAAGAGGCAGAAAAACTAGAAGGAGGATGAAAAATAGAAATGACGAGAGAGTTTGGCAATAAGAGTGCTGATAGAAGTGCTAGGGGCAGCTTTTCCTCTCTCTGTTAGTTTGTTTTCCTAATAGCTTCTTCTGTAGTAGGCTAAGATTACAGATAAAGCTGTTTTTCCATGTGTTCTGGTTTTGGCTGGGGTAGAGTTAATTTTCTTCATAGTAGCCTGTGTTTTGGATTTGTACTGAAAACAGTGTAGATAATACAGGGGTGTTTTCGTTATTGCTGAGCAGTGTTTGCACAGAGTCAAGGCCTTTTCTGCTCCTCACACCGCCCCACCAGCGAGCGGGCTGGGGGTGCACAAGAAGTTGGGAGGAGACACAGCCAGGACAGCTGTCCCCATCTGACCAAAGGGATATTCCACACCATATGACATCATGTGCAGCACATAAAGTTCCGAGAAGAAGAAAGAAGGGGGGGGGGGAAATCGGAGTTACAATGTTTGTCTTCCCAAGTCACCATTACGTGTGATGGAGTCCTGCTTTCCTGGAAAGGTCTGAACACCTGCCTGCCGATGGGAAGCAGTGAATGAACTCCTTGCTTATCTTTGCTGGTGTGCATGGCTCTTGCTTTACCTATTACATTGTTTACATTACAAGTTTTTTCACTTTTACCTTTCCAATTCTCTCTCCCATCCCACCAGGGGGCAGGTGACGGAGCTGCTGCGTAGTGCTTAGTTGCTAGCTAAGGTTAAACCATGACACCATGTGAGTATAAAGAATTGATTCAGTCTCAGTGTGGGCACCACATGAATTTAATAAATCTGAAATTGAAGGGGTGCTGTTACTATATTGGGATTCATAGAACCCGAACCTGGGGTCTTCTCAGAAAAAAGTCCCACTTTCATACCAAATGAAATAAAAAACAAAAGTTTCTCCCATATTGGCTAGCAGAACATAACATCAGAGATACCAGCAAAAATCATACAGCCCTGCTTTGATTTGTCTTCCCATTCACAAAAGTAGCAATACCACTTTCTAGAGAAAATGCTAATGTTCCTTGAATTTATTTAGACTCTTTACTTCTGTGTCTTTGCCTCTCTCTCAGCCTGCTACACACTAGATGAACCCCTTGGCATGGAATTACTGACCATGTTGTAGGTTGATTTTATTAAGTTGCCCAGAGCAGGAAACCCAAGTGTCTCAAGCAAATGAGGAATTCCTGCTCTGCTGCTGCGAGCTGTACGTACCTTCCACGCAACCTTGTTTGAGAGATTTCCTTGCTCTGACTGCACATAGTCCATAAGGCCCGAGGTAGGAGGGAAAAATTATAATTAGTTATTGCTCTCAGGTGACCTCAATCTCCCTGAGGAATAAGGGTCCCAAGAAGAGTGCCTTATTGGAGCTGCCCTCTGGGTAGCATAATCTCACCAACCATATTTCAGTTGTAGTTTAAAAAAAAAAAATCCATTACAGGACTGTTTTTTCCTCCTCTTTTTCACAGTGAAAAGAACCCATATTCACCTCACCATCCTGGCTTCAGACCAACCTTTCTTGTACGGGCCAGAGTAAAACTAAGAGATTTCACCTACCTCAGAAATTGCATAGTGGATCTGCTGATGCTGGAGACTTGCAGGGCTCTCGGCTGCTCCACCCATCCTCCCGAGGACGCCCACACGTCACAGCAGCTGGGCTCAACAGTGTGCCCCCCGTCATAGGGCTTCCACAGGCCAGTTGCTGACACTGCTGAAGCATCACAACCCGACCACAGGAGCATCACCCAGAAGAACGTGGGGAAAGCAAGGGAGAATTATTTGAGGTATCTCCAGAGCGACCTGCAGCATAAAACAGATGGGGAAGCATTGCCGCATCGTCTTGTCTCCTGGCGAGAGCACGATCACGGAGGGTGACTCTTCTGGCTGGGATTCTGCTGACGTGTGTATGACACTATCATTTAACCCACTTCATATACTTTTCCTTGTCTCCAGCCAAGTTTTGTCCTTGTTTGGAGATATGGATTAAGATATACAGATATGGACTAAGCCATTCAGGCCATGGCACTGGATTCTGTTAAAAGCTATTTGGAAATCCAAGAAGTCTGCATCTGTAACTTTCCCCATCTGTTCTTTGCATAATTTCACTGAAAATAAGGATACCAGACAACATCACACTTGATATTTTTACCTTTTATGAAGTTTTACTGGCTTGTTTTTGTCATCCAGGATTTTTCCAGATGTTTTGTGATCTCACTTATAATTAACATACCCAAGATCCAAGCCTCACACTAGCACTGAGATCAGACAGAGACGTACTTACAATAGCCTAACATCATTTTTGATTTTATTTTACTTACATCTGAGCCTTTTCTATGGAAGAAAGTAAAATGCGTGGAAATAACTTCGAATAGCATCACCAACTCCTAATAATTTATTCAAAATTAATGCTTTATTATGTTTCACTGCTGAACATTTACACTGCAAAGTGACTGTAATTCTGTATTTCTATGGAAAATAGGCAGTGCACAGACACATACACCCTGGGCCGAGTCCCCTGTTATTCACTCCACAGCTCTGAAATTAAAGTGGCATTTCCAACGTTCATAGCTGAGAAAGTGAAATGAACTAAGCAAAACGTGGCAGCATGTATGACTGTACAACACTAATTACACTGGCAGGAGCCACCGGCACTCACGTATAACCTTAACAAGGTTTTGACTCAGAATGTTATTTTTCTACATGTTACCACCCTAAACTCAGCCCATTTTCATGAACTACTGGCATTTTAGTGCTAGCAGGACTATTTACAGCACAACCTGCTGACCAAAAACGAGCATATACTTTATTGACGTAGTAGGTGATATTCCGTTATTGGGATATCAGTATTACAATAATTCATGTCCTTTTATCAAAATAGCATCCTCTTAAATTAGTTACAATGAGTCAAATAATTCTTAGTAAAGAAGAGGTATGCAAGTTGGAAGAATCATCCCTGCTTAATTACAGCAAAAAGCGTAGTTCCTGACTGATGACCTGAAGTGTTTTAAAAAGGGAAGTAACTTTTTATATCTGAATGATGTTAACTTTCACTTGATAATTGCTTTTGCTTTTTTTCAAAACAGAAATATTTGAAATAAATTTTACAAAAGTCCAGGTGAGAAACCTGTTTATCCTAAAGTTATTCGCAAATCATCTACTACATTCCTTTCAGATCACTGAAAGCATATAAACTATTTCTTGGGAAATAAACGATTTCCCAAGACAACACTGAAGTGAGTAGAAATATACCAGCCGAACATCGCAAAATGTGAACATTTATCCAGAAGTGAAATGAAGCAGTGAGTGATATTGTGGGATTCACTGGTGTCAAGTTGCAAATTACTTGGTAGAAGGAAGTAATTTAAAAAATGTATCAGTATTTCTTCAGGCACTGAACAATTTCCTATAGCTGTCACATCTTCCAGAACTGAAAACTGTTCCATCAAAGTCAACGTGTACTCTGCCAGTGAATTCAAGAGGAACAGGCTCACAGTAAGCATACCAAAAAAATGTAATATTAAACATCGTGAACACTTTAAAAATCACTTTACTGGTTCTGTTGTACTGAACAAATGAAACACAGCCTAAGAATAATAGTCTCTCACTAAAGTGGTTTAATGGTTTCTTGGAAGAGAAGATTACTGAAACGATACGTACAAAGACTGATATTTCTGTATAAAACTATAAACACTTCTTAAATACATGAGAATAGCTTATTCAGCTTTGAAGGCTAAATCACCCAAACCACTATCCTTCCTTCTGGCCATTAGGTCCTGCTCAATATAAGGCTGACCCAAAAAGTAGGTACAGAGGAGATGTTGGTGGGTCACACGAAGCATACCCCTGAGCTGTAGCTATAATGCTTTGATTTGGCAGCCTTCAAACAGACAGCAGTAGGTAACAAAAAGCGGTGATTTCTCTTATATGGTTTATTTTAGAAATCTTTTTAATTAAATCATTTTACTTTAAAAGTGAGTGCATTTCTTGTGGAATTTTCTCCATTTCCCAAGACTCCTTGCCATTTGCACAACACGAGGCCTTGCGTGATGGTTGTATAGAAGTGGGAGGCTGAGGATCACTGAAATAGTAAGGTGTTATTCATGTCTTGTCAAATTCAGACATCTGCACTTCTTAACTAAAGTGGCAGAGGAATTTTTTTATGGTTATTTTCTAAAGGTCTCAGCAAGAAGAGAATGCATTTTCTTTTTTTCCAGCTTTTCCCAAAAAAACTTTTACCATTGCTCTTCCATGGGCTATTAGTCTGCAAGTTTCTGATTCTATGGACTGTAGTACAGCAGTAAAAATTATCTCCTGGTTAAATGTGTTTGCAGAGAACCATATAACATGCAGGCGCATTTGGAGGAGATCAATCAGAAGGAGATATTTAATTTTACATCATATAAAATCTTACATTGCCACCACATTCTCTTAAAAATCGCCCCTTCTCTTCTGGGAGACGGTGTAAAACCATAAACAAGCAATTTTAATGTGCTCTGTTAAGTTTTAAGAGCCAGGATGTGCAATCAAAGAGGATATTTGGCTTGGATTGCTTAAAGCTGAAATTAAAGGGGATCACTGCTGATCTCCCACAGTAGCAGGCAACATGGGCTGGAAGAAGGGTAACTACAAAGAACTTCAGACATCAGAAGTATAGTGTGCACCAAAGATTTTTTCAGAAGGCACAAATCTGTTGACAGAGTAAGCCCAACAACCAGAAATCTTGTTTCATCAGCCACAAATGCAGATGAGAGAATAAGCTGTACTGATGACAAGCCTGACTTGGGACACATGGCTAAGAATTTGTGCAACACGAAATAATTTAGGTTAGAAGTGATCCTGGAGGTCAACATGTCCAACCCCTTGTTCAGAGCAAGGCAAGCTTGGAAGGTGGGTATCACCTTGCGCTTTTGAAACTTGGTGGTACAGTTTCCTGGAGTTTATCACCATGGAAAGAAAAATCTTGCCCACCACAGAGGAGCTGGTGACAGCTGAGTGGAACAGCCAAGGGTCTCAGATATTGTCTCCACTGCAGTGGAAAAATACCAGAGAAAGAAAAGGAAAAACAACAGAGAATGTCACATCGCCCACATGCCAGATGAATGCATCAAGTTCAAGGTCTCATACTCACAAAGGGACTTGGTTGTCAGCAGTTAAGCAATAATTGGACCCCAGGGCTCAGCAGAGTTTTCTGTTAAGGGGTGAGCGCTCCAAACACGCATCAGAGTCATGATCCCTCCCTGGTGGGGGTCAGTCACACTGTTTTTTGCAAATCAATATATCTTCCCCACAGATGACGGATGTCAAATTACTGTTTTAGGAAGCAGGTATTGAATTGATTCAGGCAATTGTGGAATAAAGTTCTGTCTTCTTCATCTTCCTCTACGTAGACCAGAAAGAGCAGCAGGTAGCATGTGGTGTTTCAGGCATCTGGAGAACTTAGTGGATGAAAGTTTAGGCACCCTAGAAATAACTAGAAGTCACTACTCATCAGGGATTATAAGAATCAAAAATGTAAATGCTCAAATGGAGTTTAGATTTTATCCCTTGTACAAGTGACATTGCAAAAATCTTTGCTCTAGGCTACCAGGCTGCTTTGGCATGGACTATTGTAAATTCTCCTGCTGGAGCCCTCACTTCCACACAGCTCTGCCTTCAGTGTGTCTGAAGCAAAAATAGGCCTGAAACATGTAGTGAAAAAATTGTTTCAAATTACAAATATCTGAACTTGTAATTGACAATGGAACCTAAAGTGTTTTTCTTATGCTGGCTTCAGACAAAAGTAAATACACACACACTTTTGCTGGGAATGGTAGCTACTTGCTAGTGATGTTTTACTGATAAGTTTTTTGCCTCAAGTATTTTAACTTGTCAAACTACTACTGGCAGTAGATTTTTACAATAAGTGAAATGGGTTTATCTTTGCAAACTTCTGTAGCAAATATTTATTTTGCAACCATGGTGCTGAAATTAAACATCTAGATAAATACATTTATATTCCTACAACCACCAGACTTTTTTTAAAAAAAAAAGACTCCATAATGTGTTGCTAAGAAACAAAGTCCTTAGGCTACCTATGTCACTCTTTAACATATATTAATTATAAACATTTTGTTAATTGCACTTGAAATAATATTTTTAATATTTAACAATTGTCTAATCACTTCAGATATCATCTTGTGTACAGGAGGCAGTAGAAAAAGGGGACAAGTGAGGTCAATAGATTTTTTTCTTAAAGCATCATAATTTGGAATTGCTGAAGCATTCACAGGAAGCCTTTTTCCCCCACACGAGGAGGGTCAGGTCTTTTATGGAAAACAGTTGTGATGGACTGGACGTTTGCTATTTTTGTGTTATTAATTCTTCCTGTAACCTGCTGCAAGTATCACATTTGTTTTTCTTCTTTCTTATGAAGAAGTACTGAGTAAGACCTGATGTTTTACATTTTGTACAATTTTCAGGGTCTCCAATCAGATATATCTCCACCAGCACATGTATTCCTCTATTGCACTGCCTACCACTTCTAAACATAGAACCTCTAAGAAGTCAGTCTACTACATTTCTCAGGAGCTGGATGGGATTTTCTTCCTACGGTATTTCTCCCCGCAAAAAGAAAAGTTAGATGGAGAGTGGAAGACCTTTCTTTTGGTAAGGGGAGGAGCATGGACAACAGAGCTGAAAATACATCACATCTACATTCTGCTGCCCTGCTGTGGTTGGATCCTTTCTGCTCACTCCCCAACCCAGATCTCAGCAAGGGAAGACTGCTAATAAGAATTTGCATGCAGCTTGAGTTAAGTTACTTGAGCCAGGAACTGTGGATCATAGCTGTATATTACATCTATCTGCATAAAAGCATCTAAGGGTCACACTAAGGGTCAGACTGCAAATCTGTTTTGATTTGCCAGACACTATTAAAGTGAAATAAAATGGGAAAAAAGTATGGATTACTACTTATCAGGGAAGAACAAATAACAGATGATATGGAAAAGCCTACAATAGTCATTGCCTTTTTCAGCCCTCACAAAAAGAAATTAGTTGTGACCTCATTAGTTTATATTACCAAGAAAGCTTAGAAAAGCCTGAAGAAAGAATGAGTTAATGAATCCGTGAGTTACATTTAAGAATACTATAATGATAAGCAAGTGCAGGTCCTGCTCACCAGCCTGATCTCCTCCCATCAGGGGCATGGGTTCACGAAACAACTGAATAAAATTAACAGCTCCTCAAGAGGGAGATCTCGCAGCCTCTCTCTTTACTGATGCACTTCCCCCCACGCTCCCTTTGCTTCACCCTTGCAAAATTTCTGGTACTACAACATAGAGCAATTGCACTTATGCCTGTAAACAACTACTCCCTCTTTTGCTGTTTTTTTTTTGTTTGGTTGGTTTGGTTTTGGGGTTTTTTTTTGCCATTTTTTGCAGGGTCAGTCAACTCAGAGTGCATTCAAATGCCAAAACCAGTGCCAAAGCAGCAGCAGGAGCATGTAGCCAGACACCTCATCCTCCCAGCCACGGTTCAGCCAGCTCACCCCAAAAGCACCCCAGCAGCCTGACAAACATTTTGGTGTAGAGGGGATCATTTACTCAACACTCTGAATTGTTGTATTTACAACAGAAAAAGGTCTCCTTCCAAAGCATCTAACTGGATGTACCAATGGTCACAGGAAAGCGAGGTGGGATAGTGGTCGTTCCACGTAGATAATCAAATATGATATTTTTCCCATTGTTTACCCAGCTCCAATACCCAAGACAAGAAGCCATAAGACACACAATCCCTTTCACTACCAGTCTCCTGGTGCCACATCCACTGGAAAGGAGCAACCCATCTTTGAAAAGTAATTTATATGAGAATGAAAAGCATGTTGTTACTGAACCAATCAACATAGCACTAACGTGCAATATCTTCCACCTGAGATACACATTCATACTATCTGATGGCCATAAGTACTGGAACTTATAATTGGTTGTCTTTCTTGCAGCTATTCCTCATCACAAAGTAGTAAACTTGGGCTTATCTCAAGAACACAAAATACAACTACTCATATTAAGTAGGCCCTCTTTTATCTCATCTTTGGAACAGCATTATACTGTTAGTATTTAAGATTTCCTAGTAAGTATTAAAATTAACTCATATTCAGCAG
>NW_009648332.1:9872018-9895649 GCF_000708025.1 Charadrius vociferus | reverse complement strand
AGCAGGAAAACATCGTATGTTCAAGGAGTAAATACTTTCCCCAATATAATACAGTAAGACTGAACTGAAAGTCATCATTTGCTGAAATGAAACAACACTTTTGCCATTTTTAACATTGGCAGATCACAGAAGTTTGAAGTGAAAAGTGTCTGGATTTTTAAGGAAGCAACACAAGTCACAATAGGTGTTGTAAATTCCCTTGGGATTCAAGCACTTTTTCCAGGACTCGAGTGTTGAGCATTGACTCTCATGTCAATCAGTTAATCAGAGGTGTGCTGTTACCAGTAAAATCCTGGAGGAGCGTATCAGCAGTTGAGGCACATCTAATCCAAACACTTTGCCCTAAAGGATCACCATGGCTACAGAACTGGTACATATTGCTGCTCCTGAAATAATTCCTAATGTACTTATATACAAATATCTTATGTATAATACTCACATACAAACACACAAGGTGGACACTTTGACTCAAAAATCAGATCAAGACAACCTTGAATCTCGTTCTCCATCTTTGTATCTAGGTAACAAACTAGACATTTGCCTAATATCCGTGATGAGCAACTTGTTACTGATGCTTTCTTTGCTTCAGTAGGTTGATTCAGCCCAGGCTAGGATGCTGGCTTAGGATAATGTGCTTCTTTATATAGCCTGCCATTGCTTAAGATCCCGATTAGATTAAAATATTCTCCCACCTGAGGATTTCCTCAGTCATTAGTCAGAAATGAGATTCACTTTCTTCCCACCAGAACACTGACTGCCCCGGCCTGCTCTGGAGGCACTAATTACTGCCTAGCAATAAACAGGCAGCTCGTGACTGCTCACATCGTTAGCCAACCTCTAAAGAGATCATCAGCTCATTGCTGAGCAGACTGCCCTTTTCTCCCTGCCTGGGCAATACTCAGATCCTAGCGTGAAGCTATCTTATTGGTATTTTTATAATCTCATATTCCATAAAACATATAATTTGCTAATCGTACAACAAAGCACATTGCTGGCTCTCCTGTGAGATGAAATGCAATGACAATCAAACCACTTTCAGTGGTAACAGATCCTTGGGTGGCTGTATCCTGAGCTGCCTCTGCAGGCTACCACATCACTCAACAAAATAAAATATTAACATCAAAACTCATTTTATTTTCTGGACTCCTACTGTATGCGAAACTACTCAGAGTCTGTGTAGCATGTTGGCAGATATTTATATAAACACCCTTTAATTCCAAACACCGAACTACCTCAGCTCCACTTTTATTTGCATTTTCCAGGCATGGATCATCAGAACTTGACCTTGTCTGCCTTAGACCACCAACTGCACTGGGCTGCTCATGTGAAAATGAGGTGTACAAAAACCGGCACCTCCTATTTGAATTTTTGCAGTCCTCCTCTCTACCTTCACAACTGCTATCACACCTGTGAATGGCAGTGGCTGGCTTGAATCCAGTGTGAGATTTTTTGTCATAAGGATTATTTTTAACAACTTCAGATCTCCCTTATTTTGCAAAAATATCATAACTCTCAAAATACAGTTCGATAATTTTAATAAGGCTTTGCAATTTACATTCAATATGTATTACTACACAAAATATAAGAAATCACATATACATATAAACTTTTGTAGTATGAAGTACACAAGCCACATTTATTCACACAACAAAATGGAACGTTGATGAGCTTCATTCACCAATCAAATATCTCAACAATTTACAGACCAACATTTTTTTTGCAGCTGCTAAAACAATTATCTTCCATAAAGAACAAATAATTTATATCCACAGATACACTGGCACCACATTCTATGAAACAAAAAAGCCAAACTGAGCACTGACTGAACACTTCCAAATTTCAGCAGAACCCACACAAAAGCAACAGTGCAAAGCTTATACCAGCATCAAATCTGTCCATGGTTTATCAGCTCTGTGACTGAGGAAATAAATCACACACAGAAATTCTTCAGGATAAACAAAGCCATTTCATGTCGTTATAGGGTTATTTAACCCATTTATTTTTCAACCTTTTTAAAACAAAAAGGAAATAGCTTTTAAAACAAAAAATTGAAATATTTAAACCTTTGGGGTTTTTATTTTCTGACTTAAACTATTCTCACATACAACATGAATTTGTAGTTTGTGAATAGTTTTGGTCCCTCAGAATGTCTTCTTGGTGAATCAGTTTTTAACTACTTTGTCCAAATACACCAACATATTTGAAGTTAAGTAGGTAAAAATAACATTAGACATTTCTATCTTAAAACAATCCATCTGCTACAAAGTCTCTGGTAGTCTCATTTTTGCTTCTGAGCAAAGTACAGTCACAAAAAACAAAGCTTCTTTTAGCAGCATTAAAGGTGAAGGGCCTCCTGTGTGAAGTCCTGCAAACTTTCTGGTACCTTCAAATATACTGAATGCCCTCAGCTCTTCAGACACAGACCCTGCAAAAACTAAGTGTGCAGTCTGCTTTCAACAAACACAACCACAATCCCAGTGCATTTCCCTCCATTTGGTCACACACATTTTTCATGAGACACGTGTGACCTTTTGCAAGTGAAGCAGATGTAACTCCTGAGCATTTCAGTATATGCATTAAGGGAATGCTTCAAGAAACCTCCTTTAGTTTGGGGGAAAAAAAAAAAAAAAAAAAAAACAAACAAACCAAAAACCACCTACTCTTTTTACAGACTAAGCACAGTTTTATGCCTTTTAGTTGAAAGGACTAAAAAACTCACTGACAGATGTGAAAATGTAACTGTAAGCAAGCTGAGCTGATCTGCTTCTGTGTTCCCACAGGGAACCTCATGTTTTGCCAGTGATTTGAAAGGAACGCTTGCACTGATGAAGTTTGCAGCTCTCCCACAAATTCATGGAACAGTAAAGAATTAAGAGGTCAAGTCAATGAACCAAACAAACCAGATCATTTAATAAGCTGGGCACAAGCAAAATCTCTTGTACACATCCAATTGGGGAATTCAATGCCTCGAAGCAAAGAATGCCCTTATGGAAAGGATGCTGGACTTTACTCTAGGAAGTAGTGACTCTGAAAAGGATTTGGGGGTATCACTGGTAGATAAAATCTACCCCTTTTAAAAATTACCTTGGAGATCACTTTCACACTTGCATGTGATCTTAAGAAGCCTGCTAAGGTAAAGGACTTGGTGGGAAGTATTATCAGGAATCCTGTTCACTTTAATACCTGGAAGGGAGAAATATAGGATGATTTATCATTCTACTACCCGTTTTGGAAGGGATGTATTCTAAAGGGAATCAAAACATCCAAGTGCATCATTTGGAGTAGCAATATCAAACTGGTAAGCAACAAGAACAAACCACTCACAATTTAAAACAGATGCCAAACCACTGAGCCTTGGAATTCATTTTAGGGTATTGCCCATGTATGAGCGTTGCCTCCATCATCTCTTCATACACCGTGTTTAACTTTATTGCCCCACAGAGCTGAGTGGCTGTAGGTTTATTTGTTTGGAACTTACTGGTGACTCAGATATTGCTGCAACCTTCAAAGAATTCTTGATGGAGCTGAGTTCCCACATGTGTAAGTTTATGATATGCATGCCACAACATCCCCTTGTGATTTTGTACAGGTTTTTAAGTACAGCTTTCCGGAGAAGAATGTACACCCAGGGATCTAAAATCTGATTCCACGTTGCCATTCGGAGAGCGAAAAGTATTGTTTCACAGGTATCCTTTGAACGACTGTCATTTATCCCAATTCTGGCCATTGTCACCTGAAAATGGAACATTTTAAAATTATACATCAAAAAATACATCAAGAGAGCACTTAAATGAGTGAAATTGTTTCAACATTATCTCTAATCTTCACACCTTCACAGCATCAATGTATCCCAATTGCTGAGTAAATATTTTCAGACATGTAATGTTTATCATCCTAGAAATCCTCTAATGTTTTACACAGGACATACGTGCGTCTCTGTTGAACCTTGAGCAGAGGATGGCAACCAGGCAGATAATACCCTCCAAAACCGGGGATTGATTTGAGCAAGGAATAAAAACTTATCCAGAATTTGAGCTAACAAAGCATGCCAAGGCTGTTCCTGGGATGGATTTTTTTCAAGGATAGAGGCCACTGGTAGATCAGAAAATTTTTATGGAATTTTTTCACATTTTCCAAATTAACGCCCACATAAGGAATACAGCACCTTGATTTCATCAAGAAGATTCACACGTTTAAAGCTGCAACAGAACACAATTTATTGGCATCAGAGGGTTTAGAGGTTTCTAGGAAAGTTTAAGCCATGGTGACAAAGGCCATTGATACCCCTCCTCTTGCCAACGGAGACACAGAGGGTTTCATTCACCTGTGGAGATGCTGCATGTGGACAGACCTCCACCAACAACAAGCTGCCAGAGACAACAGTTTTACATGGGTGGAGGCATTAGTCTCCCAGTACAGCTCAGCAGAAATGCTTCTGGCAGAGGATGCCTAAGAGTAGGGTTGATGGTTGGACTTGATGATCTTAAAGGTCCCTTCCAACCTTAGCAATTCTATGATTCTAAGAGGTACCCCAGCCCAGAGAGCTGTGGCTGGCCTCCTCACTTTGCAGAGCTGCCACCTAGGCTTTCAAACACCAGCCCCGGTGAAACACACGCTGCTGGGGCTCCTGCCCTGCAGAGTCCTCCTCTATAGGCTTGCTGCCACTGAGGTTTCGTATCCTGAGTTCCTGTGTGAAGAAATCCTGACCTGCAAAGCCAGGAATCTGCCAGAGGGCAGTAAATTATCTTCCTCTATTACTAATGTTAAAAGCACACGAAGACTTTTTTGGTAGAAAGATGAAACACTATAAGCCTTTCAGTTCCAAAGCCTTTAAAGCGATACAGTTATTTAACTAAGAAACAGGATATTTTACAACTGATGCTATGAGTACTCTGATTTATTGGGCGATGAGAGGTAGGGTCAGTCTGTCCAAGTGCAGAGGGTCCTATTTTCAGAAAGATACGTTGTAAAAAAAGAAATAAAAAAAAAAATTAAGAGAGAAAACTACCGCTCAAGATTCCGGCAAACCAGTTACTCCTTTTTAAATGCTTCTCTGAAATCCTAAGCTACAGCTTAGGTACAGCTTGCAGGTCACCACATCTAAGTATAAACTTGAGTGGAACAGAGTGAACGCATCAAAGGAGTCTGTACTTGCTTGATTCAGCATTTGGTCAAGTGTTTCTGCATGGACATCTATGGGAGCAGCTGAGAGAGCCCATAGGAACATTCCTAAGGAAGCTGGTAAGACTGGCAGGAGCACAGCTGGGAACCGGTGTGAGGAGGAGGAGGAATGTCTGAGCACCGAGCCAACACAAACACAAGTCAGTTCTCTGAATCTGCTCTTCACCCCACAACCACTGGGCGCATTCCTCTCTGACATCAGCAGCCCACCCAAACTTGGACAACGCCTTTGGCTTCTGCATGGGATGTTTTCTCAGGACAGTCCAACATATTATTTATTAGAGGTTCAATACCACCAGCCAAACTCAGAGGGAGTACTCCTTACTCACGCAAGTAGGACTGGGCAGCAAAAGACAGCACACCAGAGCTCATAGACCAACATCCTTACCCAATATAGCCTATGCTTGACTTAACACAGACATACAGCTTCCTAATCTACCTCCTGATGTACTTCAAAATCTCATTTATTGTTCTTCTCTCGCATCCTGCAAAGTTAATAAATGCCAAACCCAATGGAATTTCATGCCAGGAAGAGAAGGCAGCAGATGTTGCCATCTAAGAAACATAGCTCCATCTAGACTTTGTAAAACTGTATTATTTTCTCACATGTTATCTAGCTAACTTGTGTGATTCCTTTCCATTTAGTCGTAATCACCTCTAAGTGAACGCACTCATCTGCTGTTCAGCGTTCAGCTTGTTGGCTCAACATAAAGTACCTCTGTTTTGATTATGGATTTACATAAAGTGAAACAGGATAACAAGGAAATTTGATACATAATTTTATGGATTCTGATGCTTGGAGAAGCTTCATCCAGAACACGAAAGTCACCTCTTCTGAACACTGGACATACAAAAATAATATATCTGAACTCACAAGTAGCAAGTACAGCTTATGTACGTAGCTAAATGCTCAAGCAACTCAGCTGTGAATCCCTGCATTGGAAATAATAAGATAAAATCTACGTTATCTACAAATTTTCTTTCCTAAAATAACAATTTTCTAGCCATATTACTTATATTATTTGGGAGTGTTATGCAGAAATAAAAAAAAAATGTTTCCTTTCTTATACCACTAATTATGCAGAAATAAAAAAAAAAAGTTTCCTTTCTTACATCGCTAAACCAAACATAAAATAACATCCCAACTTTCTGAAATTCTGAGAGGCTGAGGTTTCTGTATAGGCCTGGACTAAGACAGAAAATCTCAGTCCAACCCAAGCATGAGAGATTCCTAAGCATTTTTATCCTAAACACTTGTGGCAGAGCAGTGGTAGTGACAAACACGTTACCATCACATTGTGTGCGGGTATGAAATGAGACAGCTTCTCACTCCTCCAAAGAGCCTGCATTGTACTGGGAGCTCATCCGTGTCTTCTAAGAAAACATGTAAGAGGACTGCAGGCAAATGAAGCCAGCTGCAGGCAAAGAGAGGGCAAAGAGGACTCCGCGTCCCGGCTATTGAAGCCTTTCTAAAAAGTCATCTAATGATTTCTAGAACAAGACGCTAAAATCGAGCTGAATAGGGGTAGAATGGAGCGAGGTCAATATAAATTATTATTTCTATCACATTTTCATTTTAGATTTCTTTATTTAAATTTAAATTCTTAAAATACTATTCAAAGTCTTTTTGAAATCACAAATGATAAAAAGGCCTAATGCACTGCCAGCTGTTTAACAAAGCACTTCATTGAAGCAAAACATGCAGACAGTCTGTATTTGCTCCCCAGCTACGAGACAGTCACAGCACCGAACTGGCACGTCACTGGCTCAGAAACTGCAACTGCTAAGCTGACTTCTGACAGCAGGACCTCCTCTGCAGGCACAGAAAGGACACTTCTTTTCTTCTTATTTGACTAATACTGTTCAATAACTAGTTCAAAGTCAAGAATCCAATTCAAAGACTGACTTTTATTTTCCTTCCCTGTAGGTCCATCAGGTTGGTATGATGAAGGAATTCTGTCCTCTGTAGTGAGCAGCACACAAGTGGGGAAGAGGCAACGCGATTGCATCATATCTGGTTGCCTTTGATCTCCACAACTGAATTTAATTTTCCTGCAGATTCAGCAGTATGACTCAAAAAATTAATCCCCAGATGGAAAATGATAAACGTAACTCATGACATTTTCTAACGTATTTAGAAATGCAAAAATCCAAGTAGCATTTTGCTGAGTTATACAATGTTTATACGAACACAGCTGTAGTATGTCTCCCTGGTTTGCAAAAAAATGAAAGTATCACATGATGTAACCAATACAATTCAAAGTTTCTTTAGGAAAGTAACTGCAAAAGCGCAACTGTGACAGTGACTTTTTAAATCAAGGCTGCCTGCTTGTTACTCTGACTCATCAGTCCTGGCTGGTTTAAGGAAAGACCTGTCAAGCAAGGACTTGACACAATACATTAAACCTCTCCATCCTTTTTGTCCAATTTTAGGCTTCACTAAAACAAAAGCTCACTCTGCAAGATCCAGAAAGTCTGATGGAAAAGTTTTAAAAGCATTTTGAAATTGTTGACTTCTACAACTTTGCATCTAGCAGACAGCATCAGAGGATTGCCATTTCTCTTAGGGACAAAGCTCAGTGCAACAAACTGAAAAAAATCGCTCCAACGCTTCACACCACTCTCCAAATATAAACAGCATGCCTTTAATTTCCCTTCCAATTGGGTCTCAATTATATGAGAACAACTAATAAGCTAAATGGCAGTGCTGCTTAGTCACATTCCTGTTAGTACTCAAGGACAGCCAGTCAAAACAAGAATCACAGAATCACAGAACCACAGAATGGTTAGGGTTGGAAGGGACCTCTGGAGATCATCTAGTCCAACCCCCCCGCCAGAGCAGGGTCATGAAGCAGACTTCACAGCTAGTTGGGAAATAAGGCAAACTCGTTACTACTTTGATGCATTTCAGCACATCAGCTCTAAATCCAGGTTCTATCCTTGACTTCAGGAAACTGGATAAAAACCAGTCACCAAGAGATTGACACGGAAAGCAGAGCAGACAGACCAATTTTGTTAAATGCAAACAACTATCAGAAATTATCTTCCTCTGCGGCTCAGCCTTCAGGCTCCGTTTCCCTGTGGGAACCTTGCAGACCCTCCCAAACCTCTTCCTTTGAACTTCATTAAAAGCAGTTCTGAGAATTTCCATTAATGGAAGAAAGTCCATGGGTTTTTTCAGTGTTTGCAGAGTGCTTATATTTTGTCACTGGCGCCTGTGTCAAACCCTGAGATGCATATCTCTTTCACCTAAACCACACAGGACTCAAGGCGGTATTCTACTGACTATGTCCCACTCCATAGAAACAAAAAAAAATATAATTATTTTGAATTTCCAGAAGTTTTTGGAACTTCCATTATTCATATGTGCTACAAAGACGTTGCAGTCTGCTATAGACGAGGAGAAGCGTTAGAAGATGATGCTCTGTAGTGTTCTATAAACAGAGACTTTAAGAAAAAATATGCAAAAGAGGGGGAGAGACAAAACAAAATGTATCTATCTTCACATTTTATGTACCATTTTATACCTTCTAAGAACAGCCATTAGAAAAGAAACACTGACAGCAAATTGCCTATATCCTTGCTATATAGATATTGCAGTATATAAACCAAGCATTTGTTGCAACAAAGCTGAGTATGCTTCATTTTATTTTTTATTTGATTCTATATAAGTCAGTTTCAAAACAAGGGCTTCTGAGAGAAATATGCAGTGCATCACTTCAGCAATCAAAATGTTAGTACATGCACTGTGTTACTTATGCCACATAATGCTCCTTATGTTATAGATCTGCAACATGTTTTTCCCCTAATGTTTTCCTTTCCCCTTTTAAAGGAAAAACATGAACCATACCTTCAATTTTTATATATCAGATGATCACTTGGCCTAGCAAGTAAATTTTAACTGAGCATAGCAATGTTATAAAAAATGTGTATTTAAAAAGAAATTGGAAAAGACAAAATGCATTAGCAAGTTCTCCTCCACATTAAGGTCCAGCAGGTACTTTTAAGGGGGTACGTAATACTTCGATGTGTAAAGTTTTGCAGGATCAGCTCTTGACAAGTAGCAGCAAAATAAGGGAGTCCCCTTTTCTCTCGTGTACGTTTCTGTGAAAAAATAATAATGTCACTTAAAATTAACGATGGATCCACTGGCTCACTATTCAGCTAGGGGAAAACCACAGTGAACTGTGTCTACCTCCCAAAACCTAGTCCAAAACAGGTAAATCAAGGATGGTAACTACTACCTGCCATGATATGCATCCTCAAACATGCAAGTTTACTTCTTACCCTGTTAAAGGCAGCTAGTCTGAGAAAGACCTTTCCCCTATCAGGTTCACAGTCTCTCTCAGGAAATGCAGAACCCAAATAAGAAGCAAGCAGAAAAGATTCAGATGACCAAAGATAGCTGAAGTTGCAAAAACATTTTGTAGAAGTGTGTTTAGCCTCCGTGTGCTCCGTATTTACCCCCCTTAAAAGGGAGCTGCATAAATCTTTTGGCAGTATTGTAAAGCTAAAGGCACTCAGAGCTCAGAGGTGTTCCCAAAGCACTACTGCTGTGATAAAAGTCAAAAAAGTATAGAGAAAACTGGAAAACAGTATTTTCCATGAAGCAAATGAAAATAGTTTCTAATATTCCTTTCTCAGACACAGTTTACTCTGTGACCAGGCAATTTCCCACTAGCTGATGATGCTGCTTCATGAACGGGGTACCACTCAGGATATGCATGCCCCTTCTCACGTTGGGAAGATCAAAGCCTTGAAACGGTTATGTCCAAGCACCCCTCTGAATTGGCAGGGCAGATCTCACATCAGCGGAACGCCAAAGAAAGGACGGCAGCGGAGGAGCACATGCACAACAGGGCAGCCATGACATTCAATTCGGACTCTGCGGGTGTTTGGCACCCAGAAGCTCAGCTCCATCTGACCTCGCCGTACGACCCCTCCTCACTGAGGGTCTTCAGTTCTTCTGAGCTCTCTGCTCTCCTCACACAGGCTCAGCTCTGCAGGGGACCATCGCACCCTGCCGCTGTGCCATTAGAGTGCAACGTTTTCACCATCTGTGTTTTTACAGCTTTATGCATAATATTTATGTATGGCAATATATTTTCTGAACAAACATTTGGAAACATCATTTCAAATGAGATTTTTTTATGCACAGAATTTGTCAAAATTACGGAGAAAAAAAGTAAAGTGCCATGACTTTACACTCACTATTTATATTTTATTAACTGCCTTTGGCATTATCATGTTCTATATAAGGAATGCAATTATGAAGTAAGCCTCATAGAGAGATGGATTCCTTTGCGTGCATAAACTTACAAACACTAACTGAAAGTGAAGCTTTTCTTTTCTGTCAACTTTCCCCTCAGACACTACCCACTTGCATCTGTTTTGCAGCAACATAAATTCAGGCTGGGCTTCAATGAAGCATTCCAGGTCACCTCTCTCTGTTTCTCTGAAATAATCCAGATATTTCTATCTTGGACTGGTAGTCTTTTTTTTCCTTCTTTCCTTTCCACCCTCTCAAAATTAGAAATACTTTGGTTCAACTAGCAATGTAATTACTCCCACAGCTTAATTGATTAATTCATTCAAAAGGAAAGCAGAATAAATATGGACAGAGAAGAGTTTAGCGCTGAAAACAGTAGATGACTCACTTCATAATGAAAAGACACAGTGTCCATATCAAAGCCAAATAAACAAGCTGTTTCCTGTGCTACATGTTTTAAAGTTACAAGAAAGTCTGCTTCCATAGAGTGGGGAATGTTCTAACACCACTGCCTATAACAAAAATATCTTGTACAAAAAAAAAAATAATTTTACCAATAAAATTAAAATATTTTTTACCCAGCAATGCTGAGAGAAACTTTACAGGAAAACTGCTAGACCTCTCGGGACCAGAAAACAATAGAGTATTTCTAATACCGCATAATAAGGATCATTCTGAGAAAAACAATCAAATCAAATAATTGTTTATGGATTACATGTGTAGTTATTTAAGGACTATATGTATTCAGGATCCATTCATTCTTCCTTTAGGGTCAGTTGGGTAAAACTTCAAACCCTGGAAAGACCCTATTACTTCTCTTTCATTGCTCTGCTTTTTCAGGTTTTCACACTCATTTGCAAAAGAATCACATTTTTATTGGTTAAACAAATATTCTCATTGATTTAGGAGCAACAGAGCTTCTCTCACTAATACCCTACAAATGCCCAAACAAAGAATCACAAATAACACATAATACTGGGGAGGAAGAGAAGAACTGTCTGAATACAGAAAAAAAAAGATATTATAAACAGACAACCTGGAGGAAAAAGGAGCTGCAAAGTCCATAATTATGCAATGAACTCAGCGTGTAATTACTGTTATGCACAGGATCAAATCCATAACTTACAAGTGAACTGCTTTTTCAAACATCACCACGTTCACCCTGCTTTATTACTAAAGTCATCCTCCACTGTATTTACGTGTCTGAGGACAGATACAATACCCATTCAGCAACCAGAGGCAAATCTTCCACTTACGTCTTCAAGAGCAAGAAAATGTTCTTCTACAGGGAACGCAGGTTCTGCCAGTTCTTACCTGGCTGCTTTTTTAATTCTCTCAGATTTGTTACTTTTGTCTAAGAAGCCAAGAATTAGGCTGGATTCTCTAAGGGTTCTTTGGCCAGGTCACCGATTTCAGACGAATGGCACATACATGCAGGCTCCCAGGGCACGTACCACCCAACCCAGAGCTATCCACACATCTTACAAGTGTGAAAAGAAGGAAAAAGAATTTCACAGTGAGACAGTCATGGTATATAGTGGCCTTTTCACCCCTTCTAGAATTCAGGAATGCAGATAGCTTTGATGTGTGACCAAGCCCACAAGACCTCAAGTAACAACAGGTCTAAAAAAGTAAAGAAGCTACTCTATTGTCTACCAACAGAGTCAGACCTTATGAAATTATGGTTTTTATTACATGGGTGTAGAGGGAAAATAAGGGGGGGCAGGGACGGGACATATATTAATTTGTAATTATATTTTATGTATGTTTATGTTTACCATGTATGCAACATACACAGTGGAGGAAAATGAAATCTTTTTAAAGATGGATTGGAGTCACAGTCACCTAATGACTTGCAGTATTTACAAATCTGGCTGGAGGCAAAGGAGGATGTGATGTGTTCCTTTCATGTCATTGTTTTTAAAAATCACCATTATTAAAGTCACTTATTCTATATATCATTCTGGAGAAGTACATTAAGAAGCTATGAATAGTTATCAGGGCTAATGTATTAGCAGTATATTTAGCAAGTTGGAATACATAATATGCAATCATTTTTTTCTTTAATCTTGGCGAATAAATTAAAATGGACTGCTGCACAGCTGGACCACCTTTTAGGTAGAGGAGGGAAGAGAAAAATCACATCTCCATTTAAGAGTGTGCATATTTCTCACTGCTTCTGCAAATGCACACTCCTGGTAAAAAGTGCATTCCATTTTGTTTCCAATTCACTAATGAACTATAAATCCTCAAACAAATTGCTGTCACTCACATGGATCCTCAGCTCCTTCCTGCTTCACCTTCTGTTTTAACACCTTTCCACACAGCGAGGCAGAGGGGAATGCAGCTGGCCACATCCTCCCCAGCACAAAAGGCTTCTTCCCCACCCCCCCAGGTCCTGATGGTGGTCATTACGCGGGTGATGAGGTTGCTGATCGGTAAAGTCACCACATCCTTTACCTCCTGTAATTCTGGGCTGGCGGTGCAGCCCACGCGCAGGCAGCTCACCCGGGGTTCAAGCCCCCTGTGGCAGCTGGCAGCACACAGCTCAGGGACAGCAAGTAGGGGACCAGCTGGACATCAGTCATTAACTTCCATTTCTCCAATGACAAAGTAATCTTTGGTGTCTAGGAGTTTAGTATGGCGGCCTAATTGTCTTAAAAACCTCAGTTCAGGACACCCCTCACACAAAGGCTCATCTTCAGCCTTCTTCAGCAAATCACGCAGAAATGCAACTCCAATGCCATTCACACCCACGTTTCGGCACGCGTCTCTGAGTGAGGTCTTCACACAGCTCATTAAAAAGAGTTGCTAAGAAAGAGCTTATGAGCTGCTCTCCACTCCCTGCTCTGCCTGCAGCAGATAAAAGCAACCCTTCAGCAAGAGACAGTATGCTACTTACAGCGCATGGCTCAGTTCATTCAGCCACTCAGCTGTTTCTCCTCATCCAATAGGAGAATGAATCCAAAGGAATGAATCCGAATTACTAAAAATTCACTGTAACACCTGGTGTAAACCCTTTCTGCAACATTCCTGTTTCGAAAAGCACATCCACAGAACCCAGGACGGGCTCGTGCTCCTGTTCTGCTGGGCACCACGCGGGCACACAGCCAACAGGCACCTTCCTTCCTCCGGGAGCGGCAAACCCAAATCGCAATTCAGCAATTTCTGAATATTTTATTGTAAAACTTAAGTCTTCAAAACATGTGCAATACGAATTATTGCTCTGTTTAAAATCTAAACAGCATATTTCCCAGAAGAGTATCCAAATAATGCGCACACTCAGACATGAACTGATTCTACACTGCTACTGAGACACGTAACTTCTGCTAGGAAGCTTTTATAATCACCACGCAAAACTTAAGAATGTGAATTAACACCATAGGAAATACCTCGCAGAATATATGAATGTGTATCACACCCTGATGTCTGTCATGTCAAACCTGGTGGGGATGAAGGACTTTCTGGAGTTGTTCCATGTGACTGTATTTGTCCCAGAGACTTTTCAGCAACGTTACCATTTAAAGTCTTTAGTTAGTCAGGAAAGAGAGCTTTCCTAAAATAACCACCCAAAAATGGTTATGCCGTGTATGACGTTTTCCAAAAATGGTTATGCAGTGTATTACATTTTCAAGCAAGAAAGGCCTGAATAAGTGTAATATCTAGGAAACAGGGAGAATTCTGTTATAAAAAAAAAAAAAAAAAATTGAATGTATGTCAAATTTGCTTACTTTTTAATATCAAGCACAGAATCCAAAAACTTTACAAACTGGATAAATAAGGGGAGGTTATCAATGGCAAATTTATTGGGCTGAAGTTTTCAGAATTTTATTTTTTGACATGGCAACTTCAAAATTGAAAAAAAAAATAGAAAATTTTCTGTGAAAGTCACTGACATCTATTTGGAACAAAGTATTTGGTGTTTCAATTTATAGATCTTTATGGTTTAATTCCGTATATATAATATAAATTTAAAAATCAAGCAGCAAGCAATTTTAAAGGAAAAACAGGACTATGTTGTTTTGAAAATGCAATGTTCTAACATGACTGACAACCTGCCTTCCCTACTTTCTCTCTCCAAAACAAACCAATCTCATTGCATTCTGATGGCACTGCGTTTTCAGAAAGAGGCTTTACTGAAGTTTTTCCAAACCGCACATAGATAGATAACAAAAACTATAATTATGCTTCCCCCAAAGCCTCTGGCAAAGGACAGTCTGTCAATCTTAGCTCTTCTTCCTTCCTTGGTTCATATCATTACTGCAGGACAATACACTGACCATTGTCCATTTCTTCTCCAGAACTTCTTTCCTGTTGAGAGAGCATCTCGGCTGCTCAGCTCCCTGACTTCCATGAGAGGGAGGTAAGCACTTGAATTACAAATATAGCCACAATCAATATAGAGTTTCTAAGCACTTGGTGATAAACTACACCCTGGCCCACACTTCAAAACATTTTTTTAAAATGATTCATCTTTCTCAGAAAGGCTAAGGCCTGTAAGATCTCTACAAACTGTAAAAGATGAAAATAGGAATAGACCAATTCTGAACACTGAAATGGTACCTTTGAAATTCAGTATCATTTTAGTGGGTATACTCTAAAATGACGTTCATTCCATTTCTCATCTAACCTGGTGGAAATTTGCCAGCTGTGCCTCTTAAGAAACCACAATAAAAGAAAGATGTCTACAACCAATACTGAAAAAAGGCATTAGCATCTTATCCAAAGGTTTCTAATATCAAAGAAACACATCTGAATAGGTGGATTGAATTTTTAAACACATTGTATTAAACTCTGTTATTCACTCTCTGTGAACACCCGCAATTTCTTTCCACAGAATATTTTCACAGTGACATACAAACGCATGCCCGAATTGTCCAAGTTGCTGCTTAAACGTTATTCCACAGGAAACCAAGCTAAAATGGCACTTCCGTCTTGAGACTAACAAAAACTTCAATCAAAACGAGTGTTCTCTTAACCCTTAAAATCAGCTATTTATTCCAAAATGTCTTTTGGGCCATAATATTAGGAATGACACTTACATTTCAGCGATTTAGCCTTGAGTATCAGAAGCTCATTCAGAGGAACTCAGGCAAGAATAGTAATTGAATTTGCACAGTGTTAAAGGATGTATTGAGAAACTCGTCAAGCAATTAAAAGGCCATGACACGAGGGAGAGTGACAGCCCTTTTTCTAGAGTAGTTTGAAAGACAAGCAAACCAATATGAGGCTTTTTTTCTTTCCAGAGGAACTCAGGAATCATTTTATTCAGTCAAACTCCTGATCTGACTTCTTCTGACACAGCAAGGCCTGAAAGAGAAATAACACCCTACCGTTGACAACAACCATTCTGGTATTGATGCTTGGGACTAGAGATAAAGAGGTGTATCTAGCAGGTCTTCTGCTAGGAAAAAGTGTTTTTCTTTTCCCTACGAAACTGGTTCATTTATTAAAAGCATTATGGCAGACGTGGGCTCCTGCGATGGGCTTCCACCTGCCCCAAGAGATGCAATGAGAAAGTCCAATGGGTATTCCCATGGAGGTCCTGCAGCGGGTGGTCACCTCTCCTGTGCCTGTCAGCCTGCCCCAGGCAGGGGATGAAGCACAGCCCAGACCCAGCTCAAACCACATCACCTTTACTCTAACAGCACATCCCGTCTTTGTATGGTGTCAATAGACAACCCTTCTAGCAAAACATGACAAGAATTCAAAGACAAAAGGCAGCACAAAGATAGTAATTATCATTGATTATCTTCTCAAAAGTCTGCATCTTGAAAAAGACAGACAAAGTGTGTTTTTCCCCTGCAAAAGTAACTTTTACAACAGTGTTTGAAGCTGCAAGGTTAGCTAAACCTGTTTAAGAGTATCTCCAGCCTTCAACAACAGATGACTGGGAATTGAAAGCCTAATTTATTCTTTTTCAAAAGAAAAGATTGCTCTCCTTGTTGACAGTGCCTATGGAGGCACCATGAGCTCAGGGCAGCCGCAGCTTCAACTAACAACGTGTTTTGCCAGTGGCTATGGAAGAGCATTCGCTCCTGCAGAGCAGCCACCCGGCAGACGGGGGGTGGCTGTCCTGTATGTGGCGACATGGGCCGCACCGGCACAGCACGGACCTCCATCTTGGGACATCTCATGTCCGCTTCTCCTCAGCTGCATTTTCTGATTATGAAAATCACCAGCCAGAGAGCACGAGAGAAGGGAAAAAATTTTAAGTAACTTATCTTGTTGTAGCGACAATACAACCAGCAGTATTTGAAGGCATACAAACAACACCGATAAAGCAATGAGCTGATATAAATGATGGCCATTGCACACATAAGCATAAGGCAGTATAACAGAAATTTAAACGGCCAGCCTGTTAAAGAGTACAGAAAACAGGAATGGAGGGAGACGCTTCAAGGGCGACAGGGGTATGAACTCCTGGCAAAGTGTCACTGTGCAGGTATATACATGACCGCACATACAAAAATGCTAAAATGAGATGCACAACTTGAACAACAAAGTACCTTACACTGTGTGCAACTACAGAGCCTAGAATTTAGTGTAAAACCCGCAACCTGCTGACCTCCTTCAGTACATGCCCACCGTGCACCTGTCTCAGCACCCGAAATACCTGGTGGAGCAACCAGAGTGGGGTGGGCTGGGGTAAGGGTCTTCCACCCACAGCATCCCCATGAGCACAGCGCTGCTCTTCTTGCCTCCTCCGGCAGCGTAGTCACTGAAGGACCACTCAGGCTGGCTCCGGCAGCTTCCAGGTTGGGATGAATCAGCAAATTGTACGCTAAATGCAGCCCTATGTGCACGAAAACCAACCATCAAGCCTCGTTGCACGAGACACTCCAAGGACAAGAAGACGTCAGAGCAAGTTCAGAGAGACACAATTAGCATAACAAATTGGAAAGGAAGGAAAGAGATGACATGAGAAGAGATTGCTAGAAATTAACCTAGGCAGTAAAAAAAGCAACTGAATAAGAGCTGATTTAATCATATGAAATAAATAGCTGAGACCTTTAAAAAAACCCAAACAAACAAAGCGGCTAGTTTCTGCCGTAGAGGGGAGGTAAAACTGGATTAAAGTAATCCGATAACTGCATGGAAAAAGATCTTAACAAGAATAATTTGAATGTAAAAGTATTTTTCTCAGGCTAAGACTGTGTTCCACACATGAAAAAGATTAGACATTTCTCCAAATCATAATTTGTTCCCATAGATAAATTCACTCTGATATAAACCCCTCCCATTCATAATTACAGGGAGTTCACTTCGCTACTCCAAAAACAAAATTTAAAATACGTTTATCCCTTGAGCCCCACAGAATTTGACGTACTAAAGTCAGAATGGGCTCATACAAACACAGCTCCAAAAAACAAGCTGCTTCATGACAGGCCAGACATCAAGTCACAGCCAGAAACCAGCTTTATATAACAATCCATTTCATCAGAGATGTTTGTCACAAAATGCTCCAGCCCAACTATTTGCTTTGGGAATCCAACCCCTAGGGACCAAATTTATCCAACAAAATTCACGTATCCTTAGCAAAGGGCTAAGACTGTAGCAAGGATGAAAAAAGATTACTACACAGAGAAGTTGATGTTACTATCTTCGGAACATATTTTCCTGGAATTACCCATCAAAAAGCAAAATTATTTGGACTGTCAGAACAAACGTGCCTCAGCAAATCATTGACTAAATAGATTATCGGAAAACTCATTAATTTCACTTGTTGCTTTTTTTGTGATTTCCTTCCCGCTCTCAACTCCTCAAAAGGAGATAAATGTTCCCCCAAAAGGCAAAAAGCAGGCGGTAACCCTCATTCTGGTACTCCATTAGGGACAGATCCCTACAGAGTGGCAGAAAACTTGAAAAAGCTGCGCATTTTTTAGGAACAAATGAGATGGAGCTTCAGGAAAGAAAACAGAAGGAAGAAATCAGAAGATCAGACAGAATCCCTGTCCAACAGCCCCAGGCAGAGCTCCACAGGAGCCATGCCATGGGCTCCTCTTCTGAGAAACACTCCAGATCTCCAGGAGTCTTAAAATAGAGGTGGTGATTGATTATAACACTATATATTGTTATATATAATATTAAACATTAGATATAGATACCCATATACACAGAATTATTAAGGCATCAAAACACATTCACTACCACTGAGCGGGTGCAGAAGTCAAGTTCAGTTTCACAGCAGACACCATAAAGGACAATCCAGGGTCTTGTTTCTCTAATGTCATCTAAAGGTGATTTTAGCACAGGACAGTGACTGAATATTTAACTCCACTTGGAAAAAAAAAAAAAAAAAAAAAAAAAAGAATTAAAATCTAACAGTGAAGTAAATCTGCAGTTGGATTACAGCATTGGATAGACTTGATTTTGGTAGCCCTGCACATAGGACAATTGGCATAACACCAGACTGGATCAAAAACAGAAGAAGAATAAACAAAGCAAACCCCCTTATCAGATGGAGAATCACACCAAATAAATCCAAACTCTTGTATCTGCAAACCACATGTGGCATAAACTGCATCGCCCTCCTCCGCTTTCTCTTCCAAAGGTTTGTTTGGTTTCTAATCACTTTGGTTTATATCAAGGTAATTCACTCTCACATAAAAGTTTGTTCTGTATACTCTTTGGAGTAGAGAACATGGGTAAAATTCACAGTTCAAAGATTGACACTGGCTGCTAGATTTTGCTTGGAGAAAAAAATAAAAAAGCAAATGAATGCAAAACAAGCATGTATTTAGCTACTTTGACAAATAATTTCACCTACGAACACCTACTCACATTTCTTTCAAGAAATACTTATTTTGGTATATGCTGATTAAATTTTAGAATCTAAACAATTCATTTCACAAATTAAAAGCCCTGAGAGGTTTCAGATAAATCAGACAGAGTTGGATCAGCAATTCTTTGCAAATCACACGCCTTGGTAAACCCTGGATCTCTTTATTGTAGCACTTTAGCAGTATGTTCCTGGCACAGCTTTATTCCACGGCATCTGTATGCTCCACTGCAGTCCAATAAAGCTCGCTAAATTAACGCTGCGCTTATGATTTTGTTTGTATTCAGTGAACTAAATGCTATCAAAACAAAGAGTTGGTAATTCAGAGCATTAACTTCGATGTCAACTCCATGATCCTAACAGCTAAGGAAGGTAACACCTACCAAGGACCCCGTCTCGTTACATTTCCCAGACTATCCAACACTCAGGCTAAAACACTAATTGTTCACTTCCTTCAAACTTTGTTTCAAGAAGTAAATCCCACCTTACACAACTTTTTTTTTTTTTTTAGCTTCTCATCTCAAACATAAATTTATCCATATTGCCTAACTGTTTTCCATATTTCCAGGGTAATGTTGGTGGTAGTTTGGATCATCTCATTTCAAAAGAGATCCAGAAGCGAAGCATCGTGAGTCGGGAACACACAGAGAGCACCGGCAGATTTGCCACCCAGTGCACCAGAATTGTTTGTGTATCACGTCCCGCTGCAACACAGTCCCGAAAACTATCACGTATAAAATTAAGCAAGAAGTCATTTACCGGTCTGTATCACCCCCTAATGAAAATGCCAAACACTGAAAAGGCTCTGAAAAAAAATGTTGCTGCTGGAATAATAATTCATTGTCAATTACAACTTAGATGAATTTAAATACTTTAACAAAAGTAGTGTTGCAATTTCATTAAAGATTGTCAAGATTTTTAAAATTATGTTTTTATAATTAATAAAAATTGAAAGGCATAACAAAACTGCCAACACTGAAAAAACAACCACAGTAGCTGCAATTTAGTGTTCCTTCATATGCTGAATAAATGAAATATCTCTTTTGAATTAAAAAAAGTCTATAGCTCTTTTGATACCCAAGGGCTTTTTAAAAATCAAATTAATTCCAACCTTTTAGGACGGTTATTTTATCTGAAAATAAATGTCACCAGAGGATAATATACTGTTTTTTCTTGAAAAGTAAAGCCATCATTTGAGTTGCTCTTCTTGAAAACCATTCTGTGGCTTACCCCAGACAAATTTCAGGAGGTGTCTGGAAGTAACTGGAAGTAAGTACACTACAAAAGTTTTCTATACTGTTCTGATGACTTTATGCTCTATACACTACAGCCAGGACACTGACAAAAGCCAGTTTGAATTTAAACTATGCTGCGGAGCACGTCTGGAAAAATCAATAGAGAAGCAAGGAAAAATTCTCTGTGTGTTGAACAAAAGTGAAAGAGTTTTTGTGCATTTCAGTGATGCAGAGATTTATATCCAGGCTTTCTCCTTGAAGTTTGTGATACTGGATTAATTAAATGCTACCTGCCAGATACACCCAACTGCTGCAGCGAGGCTAACATCAGTGTCTGGTTTAGAACTAGTTCAGGTAACTCCATACCATAGGCAGTGAGTAGATGAGCTATAGCTGGATCTAATTCAGACCTCAGATTTAAATTTGTAGTTTTGTAAGCTCAAATCAAAATTGCTCCTCATTCACATCAGTGTTTCTAGGAAGGAAATTAAGATTCCATATTACTTGTGTCTTAACCTCTCTCACCCTAGTAAAAAAAATAAATTTTCTTCAGTCAGGTTTACTACATTAAAAGTTAATATCAGCTTTTTAATGCCATCATACAACAGGAGCTGTCAAATTATTTCCCATAATAATCCTGCTTGCTTTGACTCCGCTCACTGCCAGAGCACGTGCCAACATGACCAATACTTACCGCTTTGGAAGAGTCAGAGCAGTTACCAGCAAGCAGTCTGCACTTACAGCCGGGACAGCCCAGAAAGCGCACCGACTGCCCAGAGCAGCTTCGCTAGTCATCTGTTCAGACTACAAATCCAGCTCGGTCAGGTCTAAACCAAATTTTTATTTTAACCCACTGCCGACCACTGGTTTTTAACGTGACTCTCAAGCAAAGCCTTTAATACGCTGTTAATGGAGCGGAGAATTTTTACGTTCTTAACTGTTATCTTCCATAACACAGTTCGCAAGAAGCAGTAAACCGTAATAATAACAATGAACAGACTACCATAAATAAAAAAATTATATGAAGCACAGTACAGACTAAACAGACTAGCCACTCCAAGATTTCACTGAATTTTTGGACAAGCTCAATATTTGTTCTGATGTATTCTAATCACCATTCTGCTACCACTGTCTGCTTCACAGCACTGGAAATAAGTCCTCACAGTCCCTACACATTTTGCTTACTCAATCTACTCTGCTTACGATCAAAAGTGGAGAATAATTACCATTTTTGTTGTAGATGCACAGGTACATACATTATGGGCAATATGCTGTAAAATTAATACATTGAAGAGTGAACGGAGCTGTTACCACAGCTAAAGCGCCTTAAAACCTGGATATAAAAAAGTATAACTTTTATACAGTGACGTGCATTAAAAATTGGCAAACACGTTAGGCTCTTACCAGGAATGGACTCCAGCAAATGCAAGAAACACACATTATAGCCAAGAGCTGAATGATCATTTCAAAATGATGAGATCTGCCTTGTCTTTGTTGACTTTTAAATTTGACTCTTAAGAGGGTAATTCCTGTGACAGCATTGCACAAGAATGAAATAGCAAGGGCCAGTAACCCAAGGCAAGAAAAAAGTAAGAGATAAAATCTGTCTTCCCAGTCCTCAACATGTTCTGTTTTATAGAAGCACCAGGTCCTCGATGCTTGAATTTGATAGGCTCTAAACCTAAGAATAGGCAGCAAAGCTATAAGAACAGCAAACAGACATACCATAGTCAACATCATTTTCACATGTTTAGAAGTCATTTTTGTAGAGTGAAATATTGGCTTAGTGACTCCAATGCACCGTTCAACAGCCATCACGCTGCCCAGGAAGAGAGGGCACAAACCAAAGAAAACCATGCAGATGCCAAAAACACTGCAAAGAATGTTGGACTGGTTAAATCGAATCCAGTCTTTATCTGATGCATACACAAACACTGCAATGGCTCCATTGATGAGGTGGCCGAAGAGATCTGTGACGACCAAACCACTAGCAAGAAGCAAAAAGGAGGCTTTCGACTTCTGCCTAAATCTCTGATACGCCTTCATGAGAATTGCTATTGCAAGGCTGTTGGACAAAATTCCCACCGTCATGAAGATTATTGAAAAGAAAACTGAAATCTTCTTCTCCGTGTGGCAGGTCGTGTTTTTTAAGATTCCAAATCCAGCCAGCCCTGGTGATTTTGAACCGTTCATGGTTAGGTCAGGAGAGGCAGCCCTCAAAACATTTCAGCAGTCTTGCAATCAAAAGGCATCTGCAATATTAAAAACAAATATACACACCCTGTGAAAGGCTACCACTGTTCAAATGACATTTGAAGCAGAAATTCCATAATATTAGTCTGTGGTATAAATCTAATTTTCCAGTTTTCTGAGAGATACGATAGCGTATTTTAAGTGCATCAGTCACAGGATAAAACAATTATCTGCATGCATTACACAATGCAGATATAGCATACGGTATCTTTATAATCTCTGCACATGTGAGATAGAGAAAATAATGTATAAAATACATAACACGTGCATATAATCAGAGAAAGCATACAAAGCATTCTGGTGGTTAAACTGCGTATATAAACAAATGTTTGTGCAACATATTCCTACAATGAATGTATTTATCAGCCCAACCACAGTCAAAAGTGAAATACTCAAACTGGAATGTTTTGAGATGATAATCACACTCCATTTTTCTTTTCACTGTTCAGCATTTATTTTCAAAACAATATCCTAACATCTTCCAAGTAATCCTCTTCTCACAATTCAGTGTTTTAAATCTTCAACACAACCAACGCTGAAGTCTCCAACCCCAGTTCCCCCACCGAGGCGCAAACTTGGATTTCAGAGGCTGCCTTATCCAGGAGCCAATTCTGCAAGTTACTTTACACTTTATCTCCCATCTCTACTCTCAGGACCTTTCTGCCCAGAAAAACTTCCCATGCAGAAAAAAAAAAAAAAAGAAAAAAAAAAAGAAGAGAGAGAGCAGGCTTTAATAATGCATAACACAGAGAGGTGGTCAAGTCTCTCAATGACTGAGCTACACCAGACACCGGGCACACCGAAGCCGAAGACATTTCTAGCATCCAGGATGACTGAAAACGGCACCGCACTCGGCAAACCCCACCACCACCACCACCACCACCATCATCATCATCATCATCATCACCACC
>NW_009648332.1:9842699-9871319 GCF_000708025.1 Charadrius vociferus | reverse complement strand
GGGGTCCGAGTGCGGCCGGGGACGCGGCACCTGCCCTCCAACACACACACCCCTCCGAGCCCTTCTGCAGAGGGCTGCGGGGCAATTCGGGCAGCCCCGGGGGCGGCCGGCCGTGTCCCAGGGAGGAGCAAGGAGCCCCCGTCCCTCCCGCCTTGCTGTGCCGGGGTGCAGAGAGAGGTCCCCGGCACGGAGGGCCAGGATGGCTTGTCACATCACAGCGACAAGGCCACCCCAGGCAGGCAGGAGGCTGTCCGCGGTGCCCCAGCCAAGGCAGTGACATCTCCTGGGACAGCCAAGGGACCACAGCTGGCCGCAGCCGTCACCGCGTCCCTTCACTGTCCCTTCACATGTGCTTCTTTCTGCTCAACCACCCCCATCACCAGCACACGGGGAGCTCGGGAAGGGGTACCCCCCAGGAGTACCGCCGGGGGATGCAGCTGTGCGCATCACTAGACACATGGCCCTTGCGCATACCGCATCGTGTAAAGCTCCTCGGACCATCACTCCGCTGGAGCAATATGATGAGAACGCGGCCAGACAAGGAGTTAAAGATACTGTGGATCAGGCTGGAGATCCAAAGGTTCTTCATTTCCCATCACGTACTCAGGCTGTTACAACTTGAAGTTACAGATAACTTGGAAGTTCTCTCATCCACCAGTGTCCAGAACTACCAAACAGGGCTGAATGGGATTTTTTGTTAAAAACTCTTTCTACAGAAATAAGCCAAAATATAAAATTAAGGTTGAAATATAAAATCAAGGTCGAAATATAAAATCAAACTGTAAAATATTGCAGAATTTTTCATAGGTAAGAATGATGGAGAACTTGTATTTACTTTCACTGAGACACAGCCTTGAGGTGTACTACTCCCAGCTCCACAGGCAATTATTTAAAAATCAAAATTCTCAAACATGTTAAAGTTTTTGCTTACCTTTATGTCTTGAATACTAAAGATACAAATTCCCTCTCCCTAATCCAACAGTGAGGCAATACAGGCCAACAAAATCCATTCTTTCAAATAGTATCTCAGATCACATACATAAACAGTTAAAAGCACCACGTGATGGCCTTCTTCCTGAAAATGCTTGTCAGATTTTGGCATTTTATCATACAATGAGCAAAAATAGTCATTTTGATCTGATTGGGAGCTATAAATTCCCAGAAATTCTTTTTTTAAGACAACAATAAAATATAAAAACATCTCAAAATGCATTATTGCCCATTAAAGTTCAGAGGAAAAGAGTTTATTTTATGCTTCCCTGTCCAGAAATAAATGGAGATGGAGATCTCAAACTACAAACAGCTTGAGCTGTGCCCTTCTTTCCTAGCCCGGTTTCTTCACCATCTCTCCTGAAATGGGGGGCAAGTCTGTTTGTGAAGAAGCAATGAAGTTGGTACTTCAAGACCCTGCAGTCTGGGAGGTAGGAGCTAAAATGTCATTATCAGGTAGATCAAGCCAAAGAGAAGAACAGAGAAATCTCAGGACAGATGTTTCAGTGTGCTTGTAAAAACGCAGTTAGAGTAAGAAAGGAAAACGCAGGCTTGCAGAGTGCATCCTGCGAAAAGCTCTGGTCTGCCAAAGGGAGGGAAAGTGACATTTCAATTGCTGTAGAGATGGGGATAGCAGAGCAACAAATAGTGTTAGGAAAGTAAATATATAGACTTCCATCTCTCGGACAACAGGTATAGAAGAGTGCTGCTGCACCTGTACATCTTAAAGAACCCAAAGTGCCAGGTTGTAATTTTGTACTGTTAGCCCGCTGCAAAGCAGCAGGTGTGTTAAGCATCGACATAAGCAGGGCAGATATGGCGCAGCCCAGCGCTGCACGCCTTCATGTGCTCCGGATACAAGAATAACTGAAATAGGGGCTTCTGTGGAATGAAGTGGTTTTGTGGGCTTACGGCTAAGTAGGATGGTGAATTCAGAAGGTTTTGGAGGAATGAAAGCTGGCAATGACACCTGCAGAACTAAGCTTTTCATACTGACTGATGACCAGCTATCTTCATTTCCTATTACTAATGAAAACAGGAGCGACCAAAATTGTCACATCACAGCCTCCGCTGTGCATCCTGGCTGGGGAACCACTGCTTTCTCAGCGGGGAGCAGTCTCTTCACAGGTCGTAGCCCTGAGCCAAAGCTGCGAGAAGGGAGAGGAAGGATCAATGTCTTCTGCTTTAGGACAGTGGCTCTTCCTTTCGTCCACAGTTTGCCACTTGACCGATATGGAGCTGGGCTTGATGGACTCCCTTATGTGACCGAAAACAAAAGCTATAGGTGCAGGAAGGACATGGGAGTGTTGCTTAGAGTCTCTGTGTTGCTCTGGCTGCTCAAAGGCTGCAAAAGACTGAAAAACTGCAGTATTGCCGCTGGCTTGGCTCACTGAATTCAGCATCTCTGAATGTGTTTTGGAGCCTGTGTTTGTTGTAAAACTCTGGACTCCTGAATACTTCAAGAATCAAGAAGATAAATACGCTTTTTGCCCGAAGTTTCAACCTGCAGGAGTAATCAGCATTCCCTGCTCATATTCAATGGGTTTAAATTCAGAAGCATTGGTATAACATATATGCTGAGATAAAAAAGACAGTCTGCACCTCCATGTGCTGTGACAATTGCAGTCCACCTGTTGGTTATCAAACTCCAAACAGTGGGAAGAAAATGAAAAAGAAAACCTCTTCTGGACAGGGAAGCATGTTGCTGGTTGGAAATGAAGTGTACAGTAATCAAATCCTCCTGTTATAACTCCAGGAACATGCTCCAATGTTACACTAATTTTTCACTAAAGACCAACTCCAGACAACTTTGCTGTAAACAAACAGGTAGACATTTCCACAGCACCATCAAAGGTGGTAGAATGCAAATAACAACAAGATGGCCTCCTCTTTTGTCATCTGCTCTTAAATTTCTTGCGCAGCCTTCAATGACGGTTACAATATACTTTTCATTACATTATTCACAGCTCTTGCTGGAAAACATTGGAAACCTTTTTTTTTTCTTTATACATGACAACAGTAAATGTCATCTTTCCAACTAATCACATATAGTGAAATATCAGTGATATAAAAGTCTTTATATTTAAGAGATGAAAGTAGTAAATCAAAACAACTATAGATGGAAATTAATAAAATGGGATCAGATTTGGGACACCTCAGTCAAATAAAACTGTCAGTGAAAATCCTTCAGTTAAATGGCACACTGTTTGGCTTGTAATTGTCTGAGACAAAAAAGGACTTCTGAGGCCGCAGACGTTGACAGCGAGTCCTACAGCACCCATTGCCATGAAGGGTTAGAGTTACTGGCTTCCACCTCTTCTAAATTAGCAGACCTTCACGACTTGATTCTCCTCTGGAATTAGTGTAATCCCTGCCATCCCCGTGGGGCAAGTTCTACGAAAGATCCAACTTTACAAGATGAATGAGGTATTCAAATAAAAAATCAGATGTTCAGGTGAAGGTAAGAAAGGAGGTTTAGAGTAGATGGCCTCTACATCAGGCAGTACTGCACATTTTTTGATGCATTTTTGATGCATTTGATGCATTTTAGACCATTCTAAATATTGTATGGCTGGGGAAAAAAAATGAAATGAACGCAAATTCCAATAGCCCAATAAACAACACTGAGAGGTGAGTTGGGCAGAGGCAAGACTCTTGCTCAAAAACCTTGCTCTGTTCTGAAGCCAGCAATAGGCAGACAGTAGAAACATGGGGGTGAAAAATTACAGTCTTGACAGTCTGAGTCATTCCTTAAGAACCCCAGCATTACTAATTCTTCTTGTGTTTTTAGTGGCATCATCTAGTATTCTCATTATTAGAAAATGAGGAATAATTACATGCCTGGAGGTTGTTAACTTGGTTTTACAACAGATTTTCAAAGAGATTGTGATTCTAAATCACATAAGTGAAGTGCAATTTGCAACATCATTTCATGAAACAGTTAAGACTGATCAAGGCTGGAAAATGGAAGCAGAAAATGAGATTGGTAATGTGGAAGGTGATGATGTACATAGTGAAATGGCAATAAGTGCACAATAAAGGTTGTCACCTACTCTTAAGCATTTAAAGGCTCATATAAATTTAACAAATAAGGCTTTCTTAAAAGCCTTGTGCAACTGTTGTGCCTTCTTTCAAAATCAGGTATAAATTCTGATTTAGGTCCTGGCTTGATAATGTTAAGACAAAGCTATATGTTTCTGCCCAAGCTAGAAATTAGATGTTTTATAGGAACACAGGCATGATCATATAGGTGTGCAGTTAGACAGTGCAGGTACACAAAGTAAGTCATGGAAGTTGCAATATATGTCCTCAAAATCTGTTCTCAGGATCCTGGGTTTGCTTGATTCTTGAGGAGGGTGGAAAAAATACATACCCTCAGTATCCTGGCATATTCAAAATACTAATTTTAAAATATGTTAAAACACTTATCCGATTTAAAAAAGTATGTTTCAGCAGAATGTGCTGAACAGCTCCTCCATGGTTTTGTCATTCCAATAACTGCCACTCTGACCTTCATGTCTCACCCTGAAGTAGTTCATAATGCAGTCACCAATTCTGGCATAAGTACTGCCTGAATTGGGACACTGGCCAATGCAGTTAAAGGAAGAAATTCCTAGGTAGTTAAATATAAATTAATGGTGTTTTGATAAGTCCCAAATCAGTTCAGAAGGTTAAAAACACCAACACACCAGTAAGCATTCGCTATCAGAGTGGAATAAAAACAAGAAAGGTCATCAGGAATCATAACAACAAACAGGCATCCTTCTGCTGAGATTTCCACCTGCTGACATCTAAAAAGGGGACTGTTTGCTCTTACTGGAAGTACAGCTGTGGATAATGGTGTTTTATTTTCTAAACATCCACATCAACAAGGAAGTTCAATTCTTCCCTTCTTGATAATGAGACGTGCCTCCTGGCACATGAGGTAAGAGTTGCTGTAGACATAACAAAAGGGAAATATTCACAGTTTCTCTGCTGAAGTTTGGAGTGTGGGGGTGAGAGCGAGGCACAAGGGTTTGCTATAATTTGTGACATTTTATTTGCATTGTAGTTCTTTCCACTAGGAGGGTCCTGATCCTGTCACAAGAAAAGTCCAAGAAGTCCATTCAGGGGCATTCCTTTAGCCAAGCAATTTGGCTATCAAATGGCTGATGGGCCTACCAGTACCAAGTAGACAGATTGTTTCTGAGATACCAGCAGACCTGCAAAGCAATTCCTTGATGAGGAAAATCATCAGCTAAGCTTCTGAAACAGCTGAATTTGAACTAGTCATCATGGCTAAACTGTGTCAGCAGAGGAAGAGAGAGCTCAGACATCCATCATCCTGCTATGAAACACGCAGACAAAACTTCAAGTGGAAAAAAATGACTAAACCCAGAAGTTTCCAGTCTAAGCCAGAATACTTGCAATACACCAGGATATGCAATACAACAACAACAAAAAATATTATTTACTGTCTTACATTTGTTCTTAGCAATGTTTGCATAAATATAAAAATGAAGATGCTGCTTACTGGGCAAATGATTCACTAACAGATCATGCCAACCAATGCTAAATATGAGAAGTGGCTGCTGAAACCTTTCATTACATCAGTTTATCAATTTGCATTTGTTCTTACTTAGAGATACACTTTCACCTTAATCACCCACTGTCACTCTAAAATGATTTGATTACTACAAACAGTGCCTAACTTGGTTATAACAGAAAGAACTGGAGGACAGTAATTCCCCTTCTTTCTTCATTTGCAAACCTGATGTATCTGGTACTTTCTTGGTACCTTTTCTTTCTTTCTATTGTGTCACTATAAGGCATACATGGGAGTTGGTTAGGATCCTTCTGTGTGTAGTTTGCTTCATGCTTATATATAGTTTGTACAAGTTTGTACATTTGCCTTAGAAATGAGGGAAGAGGAACTGAATAATTACAATGTGATTATACTGCAGGTGTGTCACTGGAACGCCTTTTACCTACTTTTTAAATATTGACTACAAAATTATCTGACAATGATCTTCCTGTAAATCCACCAATTTGCATGCATTCCCTTCAAGAGTTTCTAGGAAGCTTCATGTTGTAATTCCGTACCCATTTGCCTGGCTTTAATCAATAGTAGATTTAATAGTCAGAAATATATTTTTTAACGTTCAGTGTGACATTTGAGAATCAAGGGTTGTCTTCTTTATGATTATATAAAGCATCTGGGTTTTGTGCTACCATAGACCCAAATTTTTAAATGGACAGAGGAGACTCATAACACCACTACTGACATGAACCTTACTTGTTCAGGCTGGGGTAATTTGTAGTGAGTGGGCTTAATCAAGACTGGAAGTACTGTTCTACCCATAACAATAACAGTATAATTTTCTTTTGTTCATTTTAAATATGTGGGACAAAATGTTCTCTCTTATGACTCACCTCTTTAATATTCTGACACATATCAGAAACAATCCACAAAGTGGTACTAAATGCTGAGCCATATTAACTCTTTTCCTCTTCTTCCATTCTCCAGAATGGAGACACTGCAAAACCAAGTCAGAAGAAATCTTTCATCAAGTATTCCTTTCAATCATTCTGCTCAGGTCAAATTAAATAAAGAAATCATTTCCTTCAAATTGTCCTAACCTATTATATTGATGTCATGTGACATAATGGCCAAAATAAGTCAACTAAACTAATAAATCTCATTAAGCGTATGCCTGCTGTACGCCTTCAAGTTGTGTGGTATTATTTATTTGGTGTTTTTTCTTGTACATGTTTAGAATTTAATATGTGAAGTTTTGATAGATTAAAGACTTCTAAAGATTATTTTGAAACTAAAGGGTCATATTGTTCTATTGGTTGCGAACAGAATATCCACAGTGACTTCAAAGAAATAACGTACTTAAAATCAGTGACCTATAGCTCACTGAGTTCATTACAAGTTCTAACAGTCATGCAATCTTACCTCGCTGCTTCGTTTCTGGTCTAGCTGACAGTTAGAGAACTCTCTCTTCAGACCTTATCAGTTTCACAAACAAAAAGTTCCTATTCTCTCAAAATTTCCAGAAATAGTTGCAGAATTAAAACACAAAAAAAAATAAATGCACCAGTTATGATGCTGGTGAGGGGTTTAGAGCACAAGCCTTATGAGGAGCAGCTGAGGGGACTGGCGTTGTTCAGCCGGGAGAAAAGAAGGTTGAGGGGAGACCTTATTGCTCTTTACAGTGACTTGAAAGGAGCAGATGGGGGTTGGACTCTTCTCCCAAGTAGCAAGCGATAGGATGAGAGGAAATGGCCTCAAGTTGTGTCAGGGGAGGTTTAGATTGGATATTAAGAAAAAATTCTTCACGATAAGGGTTGTCAAGCATTGGAAGAGGCTGCCCAGGGAAGTGGTGGAATCACCATCCCTGGACATATTTAAAAGAAGTGTAGATGTGGTATTTAGGGACATGGTTGAGTGGTACCTTGGCAGCGTTAGGCTGATGATTTGACTTCATGATCTTAAAGGTCTCTTCCAACCTAAACGATTCTACGATTCTATGATCAGCAGTTTTAAAGAGACATTCTTAATTTCTCTTTTTAATCACGCGATTCTGAATGCCTTTGTTTGGCATGTGTAGTCTATGTGTTGCATTTAACTGTGTCTCTAAAGAAGGGTGAAATTCTGTTAAATGGATCAGCTTTTCATGTAATGAATATGATAAAGGATGATGCTATTGATAAAGGTAATTCATCGAATTAGTTACTAATCCAGGAGACTTCTAATTAAGAAGTTAATTAAGAAGTGAGGCGAATCACATTGTAATTACTACTTTAGGATTTTATTTATTTTTCTTTAAAGCCAGAATTCTAAACCATTTTTGTGGTCTGTTACCTTTGCAGAAAGGTGGAAGGAAAATCTAACGATCTACTGCTAGGCAGCTTCAGTGGCCTGCAACACTTTCAGGGAGGTTTTAGCAGCCTCAGCCCTGCAGAAGGCACGGCTAAAGGGTGTAGAAGCCCTGTACGACTCCACGAGATTTATGATCATGCCCCACACCGACTTGCATGTCAAGTAATTTGCTTACTGAAGACTATGTAATACTCCATCTAAAGTTCCTTACTGACTGCTACTGGAGAGAAGATGAAGGGTTTGGGGGAGGAGATAGGGGAGGGATGCAGCTAACGGGAGAAAGCTTGACAGCTTTACCATGGTCTTTTCTCACAACCAGGGCATAGTCAGGTGGTATGAACAGTCACAGGACTGACCCTGCTTCTGAAGGATTTACGATTTGCATAAATAAACAGATAGAAGAGGCTGAAGCAATCTTCTCCCCAGAAACATAAAAGCAACCCTTGCACCTGACTCTGTTGAGTGTTGTCTTCCAATACGCTGTGCTGGGCCCTGACAAGCATTTCTTTCAGGCAATTAGCATGAAATATGATGCTTTCAGTTTCAGATGCATCTATTCAACTTGATAGAAGAATAAAAAGACATTTGAAACTGATAACTAGCCAAAGAAATTAAAGATGCGATCCGTTGTTTCTTGTGAGCAAATACTGATAGGACAGTTAAAGCCGTGACTGAGTGAAATTCTTCCTTTCTCCTTAATAATCTGTAATTAATGCTGCCGTTTCCAAAGCGTGTGTGCTTTTCTGTTACAAAATCACAGTCAGATTAATATTAGTTGCTTTTGATTATCAAAAGTGTCAGGAAACAGAAAACAGCTACATTTAAGAACAAAAACAAAAGTACCTTTTTAACATAGAAACCTTTTGCATTTGCAAAGGTAAAAGGGGACAAACTGATGGAGTTCTGTGGGTCAACAATTTCACCACTTATCATAATCACTTTCTAATCATACATTTCATAGTCCACAAAGATTTTCCAACTTTTACATCTGCTACCTGTGATCCCGGAATCCTGTATCTTGTATTCAAAGGCTTTACCTTTTAATTTATATTCTAGAAATATGCCACCATTTCTTCCACATCAAAGCGAACTCAACCTTTTGACATAAATTCCGTTTAATACATCAAATGTGGAAAAGAGTTAAAGAATACTTGCAATTTTGAATCCATGGGTTTAATTTCTGAGACATAATGGAAAGCTGACAGCTTCAAATCTAACATTGCCAATTACATATGCTTCTCTTTTATAATTGTTTGGGAGGGAAATATAATAGGTTAAAATAAATGAGTATAAAACAAGCATTTCTGAAAATGGTCATCCAGTTGTAAAGCTAGTTTCCAGATAGAGAAAATAAAATTGTGGTCATAACTGGAAAATTCCTATAAAAGTCCGTGAAAATGATGGAACACTTTAATCTGGAGTCAACCAGCATTGTAACCTTTACATTTTTATACCATTAGCTAAATTATTTCATCCTCTTTCTTCCAAAATTCAAATTTAAGAAATACTTGGAATGGTAGAGGAGTTATTTATATTTTAATAACGGGACAAAAAGGTTCTATCAAAGCAATTATTACCCATCTGTTTTACAGTGCACAGCACTGAGCTTCCTGGCAGCACAGGCTTGGCAAAACTCAGTAGTTTCTGCAAGCTTTAACCAAGAGACTTTGACAACTTTACTTTTGTTAAGAAAATAGAAGGATGTTAATAATCCCAAAATATGACATCTTAACTGATGTAAATTCTCACCAAGACAATTTTCATTGAACTATGCGGTAGCATTTTTGTGGATTTTTATCAAAGATGTTAACATAGTCCCTTCAATTATAAAACAAGCTCAGTAAAGTCATGACGCTGTTAACTAACGTTAACCATGTGGTGGTAGCATATTCAGAACCCTTTTGCTCTGTCGTAACAGTGGAGAATCCATTTCACTCCAAATGACAAAACAGTTCAAAGGAGCTTCTAAATACCAATGAAATTTCCCCAAACAAGAATGTATACTAGCAAGTAGGTACGCTGAGTTTTATTTTCTGGGTTTTTTTCCTCTGATTCTCCTTTTATCATTTCTCATATTTTGAAGTAAAACTATTTCAATGTTATTTTTAAATATATCATAAAATACAAATGCAAAGTCCATTAAAAAGCAATAGGAAGATTTCCATTAACATCAGGAGGCTTTGCGTTGCAAACAATATAAATGCCAGCTGATTAGCAGAAAAAGCAGCCCTAGAACAGCCAACTATTGCATTTCAGAGATACAGTTCTCTCCCTGAGCCATGCCACCATAGCTAGAGATCAATAGAGATGCAGAAATATGTGATTGCTGCACATAAATGATAAAAAGTTATCTCTATATATTATCAGTGAGGAGAAATAAATTTTATTTAATATACACCAAAGTAAACTAAATGAAATTAGAATAAGACAACCGCTTGGGCAAGCAAATTTAATTTTAGAATAAGCTTCATGTTTTCACAACACTTTTTTCTTAGAATCGCTAGTATCTTAAAGCAAAGTGTGATCTTTAAACATTAGACTCAACAACAAACCACAACCAGAAGCGGGCCCTCAGCTTCAAGGCTTCCAACTAAGTGAAAGTGGCTGGATTTCCTGGCAGAAGATAATTTTTGATGGAGAAACAAATTAGTCTTAATGAAAAGACAAAGCAGTCATTTATGATGTGGAGACGTCTCTCTGTGGAAATATTTAATTAAGAATGATCTCATTTTAGTAATTCTGACAGTGTTGGCTTACCTCAAGTAATATCTGTGCTAAAGAAAGGTGGTAAACAAGTTTACATCCTTAATTAGAAGGAATTTCATTTTCAGTATGATAGGCAGCCATGTAACCATCCAGCTCTTCCTAAATTAATACAATCTGTACAGATACAGCCTTAAGCCAAGCAATTTACCTCTGAAATCTCAATAAAACAGTTGCACTTGATAAACAGTAGGATTTGATAAACAGTGGGCTAATGAAAGATAACGATATTTCCAGTAATAGCATTAGTGGAGTTTCACTGGAGAGAAAAGAGAAGAACAAAAAGGTGTTCGGAGAGGACCTAGACCATCAAAGCCTGAGAGTATATTATGACGGAAAAGAGCAAAGAGGAATTCACATCTAGTACATGTCAATACATGTAGGGTAGAGTGTTTGGTTTCTAAGACAAAGGAAGCGTTCATGTTTGGTAGCAGACCTCCACATGGTTGGGTTGACCAAACAAATCTCAGATGCAAGAATTTAGTAATCACATGGGCTCATGTGTGTCTAAAGATACAGTGGTAGAGACAAAACATCTGTGAATCGTAATTTTGCAACCACAGTCCCCAGGTACCCACACTGGATGAGAAAGTTTAGCTTTACATATTCAAAAGAGAAGCCTCTCCAGAAATGTAAGAAAGGTTCTTAGAGGCCAGCTGCACGCACTTGTACATAGATATTAGATAGAGCAGATCAGATATACAAGTGAGTGCAAGCACAGAAAGAATGACTTTGACTTCTGACGTTTAAAGACTTAAAGACTCTGGGCTTTCTTCAGCACCTTGTGACTCCATTAGTAATGGTACATGTGTAAAACTAAACTTCAACCTCACCTTGTCACTGCTTAGGATTTGATTTTACTAGGTTTTACCTCGGGTTAGAGTAATTCTGAAAAGAATTTCCATGCATGAGGAACAGCAATTGACTTTAAAATGGGCTGAGCTGGATTCACCATAGCACATAAATAAGAAACCATGTGGCATACAGCTGGAGACAGAGAAGTTGAATCTGCTAAGAAATATGAAATGTACACATATTAAAACATGATAAGGATTTTTTTAAATTCTTTACATTAATTAGTAACAAAACAATTATTAGCATTTTAACATTCTGATTGCCTGAGGTTGTACCTAGTTAATAGTAAACTCAGAAACGATGTATGAGATTTCTACTTTCTAGCTTGGGAAAGTGGAGCAGGCACAGAGCTGTTTACTTAGCAGAAGTAACACAGATGAGAAATTAAGGAAATGGGAAAAAAAAGGTACAAAATTAATCCATAATACTAGCACTATGTAGCACTGCAGTAAAAACAAGACAGCCTTTGAGTAGCCTGATTTGGGTTAGAGAAGTGTTATATGTCTGTGAGGCTGCTGGAGAAGTCCCACGTCCGTTGAAACTTGACTAACTCTGATCAAATATCAGGACATTCATAAGAGGACATTCCATCTCATTCTGAGTAACAGCTTTGATTCTTTTACCCTTCGTTTTTAACATTAAGTAATTGGCCAGTCTGATGTCAAATTTATTCCCTTCTGAGAATTACTTTGCCCTTAGGATGAAGGGCAAACATCAAGCTCTTACCAGTTCAGGTCCTAGTGCACTTCTGCTGCACTTCAGGAGTAAAACGTCCCAGTGAATTTCCACATTTTGAATGGCTCCTAGCCCTTTGATTTATTTTTCAAGAGGATCCATCTTTCCCACTGTTTTTTCTTAGCCTTCATAAATAATTATCCACTCTCTTCTGACATCTGAATCTGAAGATCTTCCGTGATGTCTGGTAAAAGCTGACTGGCAGAGGAATTTTCTAGGAAAATATGTTACGGTTTCCTCACGGCTAGAAAAATTTAGATTGCTGTACCTTGCTGCACCTTGCTGCCATAGATGACCAAAAGTTTGGAACAAATTAAGTAAGTGGAAGGATTAAGGGGATGGAACCACAACTGTGCATTTTGAGGAAATACTGTAAGTAAATCAACACAGGCTGGCTAAACAGAAATTATACAGCAGATGTGATTATCTTCTACACGAACATAAATATCAGAAACAAAAGAAGAGGAAAAGGAACTGTTTAGCGTGAAGCCCAAGGAGACATAACTAGTGCTAACCGGACTAGAATGGGCAATAGAAAATCTCAGAAGAGTGTGCTAAAGATGAGAGGTGGGTGGTTGTGAAGTGTTCTGGTACTGGTGCTGGTGCAACCCTGAAACAGATAGCCAAACCTGACAGCCAGGTTCAACCACATTAGTGTTATTCAGTAGATTTTTAAAATAATTATTATTAGTAGTACTTTACATTTGAACAAGCTTTTTAAATTTTTATTATTTTCATGTTAAAGGCGAAAAAAAAAATATAGTGAGTCATTGCAGGCAAGATTTGCGTGACTAGATTTTTTTCATGAGAGAATGGAAAGGTAAAATTTGTAGAAAGACAGTGTGGTTCACGGCAAGAACACAGGCCACTGGGCTTTCTGGAATAATACTAGCAAGCTGTGAAAGACAAGACAAGAAATGTCAATGCTTGAAAAAAAGAAGAGGCAAGTTAGATTTTTATTTAGCATTTCCCACTTTCTAATAAAAAGCACTATCCATTTTTTAAAGATCTACATTTTAAATAGTAACAGCTACCTTGTAAATGCACTATACAGAGTGCACAGGCATAGAAAGATCTCAATTAGGAATACAGAAATCACCAATAATGATATTACCCTTTTAGAGTGATTACAGAACTTGATTTTCTTCCAAGAGTATGGATTTAAAATTGGCTATTTATTGTTTTTTAAGTATACTATGTGTAATATATTTGCTTAGCAGCTATACTTTTCAAATCTATTGATTGATCAGAATGAATGAAATTATGTTTTTTATTTTTACCGCACTATTACATCCTGAGTTAATCTGGGACTGTACATCCCATGATAACATCACACTTCATACAGACCAATGTTCAATAAGTGCTTTTAAAAATTCCACACCTGAGTAAAAAAATAAAAAGGAAGAAATTGTGGCTGCATGAAATCACTGTCTTTTTCATGACACCTTCAGAGTTGGAAGGCCAGGAAAAGTTACCATTTCCAAATCTCATGTTTCCATGTTTCACTTTGAAAATACTTTTTTCATAACATGAATGTGAAAACAGCATATCCCAGCAGCTCCAGTAACCGCAGTAAATGTCACAGGCAGAGGAACACATATCATAAGCAATATACAGTATTAAAAAAGAATAGGTCAAGTGACTCAGAGTGTTGTAAGGGTGCGGAGCACAGTATCCTTTCTTTGCCAGAATCTACTCTGATGAAATTCAGTGTGGTCTGATATTTGTCATCAGCTGTGTATAGCAAACAATATTTAATGTTTTGCTTAAGTTGTGTGTCCTTATATTTGCTGAGCTACATTGACAACAAAATAATAAACCAGAGATAAATCGTTGAGGACCTATTTTACTATACAGCAATTTAGCTATATTCAGGGTTACCCATGGGTGGAATGCACTGATATCTATGAGCTGTTAATATCTCCACAAGATGCATGTTATCTTTTGGGGGAATATATAAACTAGCTGCATCCAAAAATACAGAAAAGTTTTTCTACATGGGACAACATTTAAAAAAAAAAAAAAAAGACACACAACAACCAAAAAATCCCAAACACAAAAAACCCCAAACAGTAACAGGTATTGAGACAATCTTCTTTTTAAAAATTCAGATATAAAAAAGTTAAACCTAAGAAAAAACTAATGACCCAAAAGATAATGGTCATACTATTGGTTAATCATTTTAAGCAAAGAGGAAATTAGTCTGTGTTTTCTATAAGCAGTGCCCACAACGGGACCCAGCGTTCACACTGAGGCCTTTGGAGGACCAAGTAGCGACACGCTTGTTTTGTGTGTGGCACAACCCTCTTGTTCACAAACGGTCACACTGCTGACTCAGGTTTTCAGGTTAACCACAACAGTTTTAAACATGCTAATAGGAAAAAAATAGGATAAATACTAAAAATATTAAAATCTGTCACAGAATCAATTTCCTGAGAATCAGTGGTTTTCTGATTCAGAGGGAAAATGAGTTACAGCTTGGAACATGGAATATAACCATGCAACAGCATCACCGTTGATTTAGGTTTCGCTAACTGAGCAATTAGGTTATTTACCATTGCACAATTCAACCCCCACTGAAACAGAGGAATACCATGGTACATTTTGCCAGAATGTTTCTGGGGACAAACTGTGCTCGAGTGTTTTGCTGGTGTAGAAGGTAAAAGAGAGAGACTGTAGTTAAAACTTGCCTCATTGAAATGCTAGCAAGGAAGTCAGCTATGCTACTAAGTTTCAGGTGTGGATACAGACAATAAAACAAGGCCTATAGAAATAATCTGGTTTAACAATACAGGACATCAACAGCAGCTTTCTAACATCAGATAATTTAGATTAAGCAGTGAATCGGTGAAAAAAAAATTAAAACTTATGGGTTATATAAAATTCACCTACATGCCCAGAATTTCTCATTTAAAAGTTCCATCCCACTTTATTTTTGAAGAAAACAATTGTTTGGCATATTTCTGTGCAAGGTTTAAGAACTCAATCAGCTGTCTTCTAGAAAAATCCTGCTCCAAGCTAATGGATTTTGGCTAATGAAAATGATTCTTTAGCAGAGCAAACACTTTTGTCACAGGTTTTCACGCTTGCATGCATAACCACAATGAGGTGGCTACATTGCAGTGCCCTGATAAACTACGGGATTGCCGGATATCATTTTTTGGCTAGATTTAGGACCAGGGTTTCCCCAAGGACAGTGTTCCAACTGTGCTGTTCAGATGACCCTTCCCTTGGCTTATATCCAGGCTCAGCCAACGCATCTCCCAGCATTGGGTAGGTTTCATTTGCTCTTTCAAATGATGCTCATTCAATACCACTGGCTCCTCAATACCACCGGCTCCAAAACTAGTTCTGACTCTCATTTATTAATAAGAGCATTTGTTAAACACACTCTTTTAGAATCAGAGAAAGAAAATTTATCTAGTGGGAGGTGTCCCTGCCCATGGCAGAGGGGTTGGAACTACATGATTTTCGAGGTCCCTTCCAACCTAAACCATTCTATGATACCTGCTTTGCAGCATAAGAATACTTAGAAATATTTCGTAAGGCAGGAGAGCACAGGAATAGAAAATCAGGAGCAATACAGGCAAGGAAACCACGTCTTGCTATTTGACTTGACTGCCTGCAGTGAAACAGGATTCTGTGCAGACTCAGTGTGTAGATCATCTCTGTTACATTTAGCTATAAACCAGACCTACCTCTGTTCCTACAGATCTTAAAGTTACACAATCTTAAATACCGCTTACGCCATTGTTCACATTCTCCTGGTGATCAATTAGACAAAGTGGTAGGGCGGGCTACCAAGTCCGGGGACAGCTGTAATAATAAGAAACAATTTGTTCTTAGTTTTGTAAGAGAGTTCAGGCTTGAAGAGCAAAAGAAAAAAAGGAAGAAAAAAAGAAAAAAAAATCACTTAAAACAAGCAAAATACTAAAAATCTTCCCCTGGTTATAAAATTGATTGAAAAAATAGCAAGGGAAATGTGCAAATTGTATTACTTGCTTTAGTAAACTGTAAATAGCAATTCTTCATGAAATATTATGCCTAAATCAGCTCATACTATTTGCAATTATGCTGAAATATAGTTAACTCAAGCTCAAATTCATGCTACTACATATTTGTCCCACATATACAATGTTGACAGGAGCATATCTGCGTCAGAAATTGAATTTCTGCCTTTTTTTTTTTATTTTCCACTGGGCTTGAATTTGACTGAGTAATTCACTCAGGAAGGAAGGAATTAAACTTCTAACACAGTCCTAATTTTGCTGCAACCAGCCACTGTTACAGCTGGCATTTATATTTTATGCTCCTTGTTTCCTTTACACAAAGTTTTATCCTACTTTGCACAAAACCTGATCCATGGACTGCAGAGAACCTAAACATTTGTGTCCCATTCAGAAGGCTGTGAATCAGGTACTCAGCAGAGAGCCATTAATGACTTTGGAAAAGAGTCATTCCAACAGGTTTGAGCAGCAATAGGCTACATCTCATCCCTTTGTGCTAAAGTTTGATTAAATGTCATAAAGTGCATGATCTTTGGTGTTCAGTATTGATCATAAAATTAACCTTCATGGGGGTTCACAGCTTGGCAGGCTGTAGGTTTTCCTGTCACAACCACTTCATCATAACACATGAAAACAGCCAGAATTATTTTTTTCTAAAAGTGAAGGGCTGCCACGGGGGTAACTGACATCCCTGCATCTGGGTGTTGCAAATGTTTGATTTTCCTGAGTATGGGACAGATTTAGGTCCCCTACACAAAAACCTAAATGCAAAAATAACTCTGTTATGTCCAGTTCCACAGTTTTAACCAAGCGTTGTCAAAGAATAGATTTATCTCAAAAGTGTAAAAGACATGGCTTCTGTAAGTATAGGAGTTAAAGATGCTCAGTGCTTGCCTTTCTGATTCTTCAAAACTGGGGTAAGCACCTTTCATCAGTAAACATAAATGGTACTCACATGCTGTTTCTGAACCTTCTACCAAAGGCGCTGCAGGTCCTCTGGATCAAAACAGTTGTCTGGTTCTGCCCCTTCTGCAGGGAAGGAAGTTATGTCCAATGCTTTGCCGTGGCTGCAATCTAATTGAGTGCAAACAGTATCCATGGATTATCTGACTCATGTTAGCCATTTTTTTCTGTGTTTAAATCTCCATATTGCCTCCTTGTGATAACTTCAGACATACTCATTGAGAAAGCCTCTGAATAAGTACTGTAATTCCTATTTACCAAATTCCTTTACTTTATTTCTTTTTTACAGTCTAGTGCTGGTCACAGTATCCATCTCTACCCATTTTTTTTTTCTTTAAAATTTTCTCCCCTGGATAGAAGTAACTATCAAATGTTGAGGCATGAAAGGATTCCTGATTCCACCTCAATGATTATTTCAATGGGTATTAACGGTTGTCATCATCACCTGCCTACTAAAGTGATCACTGTCACCACTGGATCTAGAATGTCTGGTTGAATCTTATGGAAATTAAATTATTGCTTCAAAATAATGGGAGCCTCTTATTAATTGCCCCTCCAAATCCAAAAATTTTCTTCTTTTTAATGAAACCTATATAATTTCTTGGATGATCAGAAATGGTGTAAGAATGGTAGCCTTTCCTAGAATTTAGTTCATTCTGCCATTAACTTTTCTGTCTCCCTAAGTGGTAACCTAATTTTATCTTCTGTGAAATTATTTCTGATAGGGAAAAGTTCCTTAAAAAAAAGAGAGAGAATAAAATATTTAATAACAGCCTCAGTGGAGCCTCTTTTCCCATGACGGTTCTTTAAAGTCTGAAAAAAGCCCACAACAACTGAGATATCACCTTCAAACTGCTTTGGTGTGGATTTCTCGTGAGTTTCTTTGGCAGTCATTATTAGACTCCTGATGTATTAACCAGGAGGAAGTAATCCAAACTGACTTTTCACTACCTACTTGAAAGCTGTGCGCCAGCACATTCTGAAAGTTTAGCCATGAGCTCAACCTAACTTTTGCTACACCTGAGCGGAATCTCCATTTCTCCATCAACATGACAGCACCAATCAAAAGACACAAAATGTCCAAACCAGTCTTACCAGAAAAATCAAAATCAGGCTTATTTTCAAAAGTGGTCGAGTAGACCAAGGACCTTACTTTCCTCGTAACTGATAGCAATAAAGTGGTGAAATCATTTAAACACTTGAAAAACAGCTACTGTTTTACCAGCCCTATTCTAGGCAGCTCAATCATATCTATTTATTGAAACAGAGTTTGCAATACGTGTTCACATTCACCCTATTCCCAGTCCTGAGAAGTCAAATTGCAATACATTGTAGGGAACACACTGAACTAAAGAGCACAAGGAAGATTACTGGTGGGAAGACACTTTGCTATCCAACAAAAATTGCAGGTTTCCAATTCCAGCCCAACCTGTTTGCAGCCAGTGTTGCTTTACAGGTTTTTCTGCCATACAGCAGAATTCTTGTATGAGCTGAGGTTTCCTACTACAACTGAAAACGGAGTATGCATTACAACATTAGCGTCTTGGTTGATAATTAATCTTTGTAATGAGGACCAGTTTTGCCTTTATCAACAATATAGAGAAAGATCTGATAGAAGAAAAAGGGTTGAGACTGGACTTAGTTTTGGTGTGGGTTTGTTTTTTCCACTGGCAAAGGCACACCAATCGCACTCAGATATTAGAATTATCGCCTTTAAACACAGCAGAAGACCCATCTTGACAGATATAGCTGGACCGCAAATTATTGGGAAGTTTGATATAAAACAAGATGATGGATAAAATCAAAAAAGAATATTCTGGTATTGCAGCCTATTCTAGTCTTGAGGACTGATGATGCATGTCCAGAATTCTTATTCTTTGTTAAAGGGCTGAGAGAGGAAAATTATGCAAGTACCAAAGCTGTAGATAAGGGAACAGGGTAAACAGCTGGCCTAGAATAATCACCACTTACCTGCCAGAAGACAAGACAGTGTATTCCTTTGCCCAATGCATCATGCTGCCTTCCCCTAAGGATTTCTGAGAACAGCTTTGGGATGCAGTTCCCCTGTGATACATCCTGTTGAAAAAAAAAAAAAAAAGTATATGGAGCTGAAAGCCTGGCAAAGAAAAGATCATTGCCAGACAAAACAGAAGAGGGAGTTAAGAGAAGAACAAGCGGAGGAGCTAAGGATAGGAGGGATGTGTGTGGCATTTAATGAAGAGTAACAGAGACCAGGAAGTACATAGAAATATTTTGGTGAGAGGAATGTAAAGACCGTAACCAAACAGCAGAGTCAATACACCATATGCTTTGAGGAAAAAGTTAAGGAAAGGGAATGTAAAGCACTAAAGATGTTTACAAACACCGTATCTCCCCTTCCTAATGGACTTATGATGGCAAGATAAGTTTCCAGTGTTGGGTGGAAAGGAACGTGTGTACGTGTAAAAGAAGTTTCTTTCTGATAGACATTAAACAAACAATTAATGTTCTTTTGGGCAGCAAGACAAACTCAGACATTTATTTTAAGGAAGACAGATGTTTTCATGACTATGAGATAGCAGAAAAGGACAAGATGAAGTACTTTCACCCGTTTCTCTATACCTAGATTTTGACTGCTGAATATTAGTCCTAAATAATACAAAAATGGACAAGAAAATTTAGAAAATGTTTAAATGAAGGGTATTACCTTCCATTGTCAACAGTTTAGGAACAAATCCCACATTTGGAGACACTTATATGCAACTACCATTGGACATCCACGGGACATATTCACCTGTCTCACCACATAAGAAGAGCTGATGGTATTTCCAGCGATGCCAGCTTTGCAGAACACATTTAGTCAAGACAAATCCTGAGGCTTTATCTGCTGTCACTGGGAACTTCCTCACACTCGTTTGAGGCACAGGCTGCAAGTCAAACCTCATGGAAGTCAGAGACAAAACCCCCATTGACTTCAGCCGGACCAGGACTGCCCTCAGCCAGAGAAATGAGTGGCTGTTCACTCACAGTCGAAATACAGACCAGACTGCACGGCTGTCACTCGAGCAAAAGCCATGGAAGGAGTAATACTGGCAATACGGAGACCTAAATTTAGTGCAGCTAGGAAAATCTTCATAGAAAGATGAGGAAAAAGGCAGAAAACATTTTGAAAGGGGTATGACAAACACCGGAGTGTGTAAGGGCCTAGGAAAAAAAAAAGAATATAAAAGACAGATTGGGTGAGTCTGTACAGTTACCATATCTAAACCATAACCTGACTTATGTCCAAGAACAGTAAGAGACACATAAACACAGAGTCATTTGTCCTGGAGATGCGGTACAGAATGCACTCCCCCTAAAAATGAAGAGCATCACTACAGTGTATTCAAGGTGTTAAGCGACACTTACAATGTAGTAAGGATCCAGGATGCTCAGCATAAACAGTTTTCTTTTCTTTGTTTTTAAAGCACAGTTTTTTTCCATTAATGACTTGAGCAACATCCTTTGTGTAGGATAGCAGCTAGGCGACAGTTGGCCCTTGCAACAGTATGATCTCTGTAAGTTTAAGAGCATTGCACAAAAGGTTGAGGTTTTTTCTTTTTCCTTTTTCTTTTTTTCTTCTTTTTTTTTTCTTAAGAAAGAACTGGGAAATGAGGGAAGTGAGTAAAATTTTTAACACTGGCAGATTGTTTTCCTTTATGTAAACAGCCCCAGGGGATTTGTTGGGACAGAGTATTCGAACAAGCAGATTTTATTTCATAATAAATGAGCTTTTAAATTATTCTGGCATATTCAATCACAAAAACAAGTTTTTTCCCAATTCAAAAAAACTTCTCAAAGCCTTTTCAATTCTTTTTTTCTTGCACCAGCAAATATCCTTACTTTTCTCCTCAGATAACTCTTACTTGCTTTTTTTCTGAATCTTGTGATCTCATTTTCATTTACATCAGCAGCCAATCCTATCATTAGGATTTAGAGATTTATTAAACAATTCATGGTAATCTTGATAATGTATTTGTGATGTATTGAATCCAGTCCTAATGAAGGTTTGTTTTAAAGAAATGTAAACAAGAGGGACTTGTTCTCGTCTAATGCAATTTGGCAGGAGAAACTCCCATGGAGAGGAAATGAGCTGTCCCACGGTTCGTGTACTGGAACTCAGAAATTCCTGGTTTAGTTCCCTGTTCTGCTGCAGACTTCCTGGATGACCTTAAATAAATCTCTCTCTGCCTCTGATCCCCATGTGTAAAATGAAATAATACCTGTTTCCTGGTTAACAGATGAAGGAAAATGAAACACAGCTGAAAGGAGCTCAATGTCGGTCAGCCCAGTTGAGCCATTCTTATTTAGATTGTGGATTTGCTCACACTGCCACCTCATCTCTATCTGCAGTTTTCATGTATGAACAGACTTTAACCATTTAGCAAATGCCTTTCCTGTCCTTTTTTCACCCCAGTAATCTTTTCCTGTCCCTTCTCTATTCTCTATACAGCCTTGACTGCCTTATCCCTGCCTGCTGCACGACTCTTCTTTCAGCCCTGAACTAGCACCCGTCATTGACACCTGCTTTCAGGTACAAAACCAGGTAATTTTATAGTCTAATCAAGGCAAACGATTCACTCTGTTCTTCTTCATGAGACTCTGGAAACTATAACTTATCTAATACAAAATTAAACCCTTTAAATATGGTTGGACTTGATGATCTTAAAGGTCCCTTCCAACCTACACAATTCTACAATTCTATGATTAAATCACTCTCATAAATTCCACCTAACCTAATGCACATTTCACTTGGGATGCTAGGACCAGGATGTTCTTTCAAAGACAGCCCAGGACAGAGTGGTTAGAAATTTGCAGCTTGCAATGTGCCATGATAAAATGTAAACCACAGAACTTGAGAATGCTTTCTTTTAAACACTATTAACAGTATATATGCTGTTAATAAATATAGGACTTTTTACAATATAACATAAAAAGAATCCTTATAAAGTGTTACCAGCGAGAGAAGATGGAAGAAATATCTGGAGTAATTAGCACTTTGAAAAGTATTCTTTGAGATAAATCAGTGGAGCTTTGGTAATTCAAACTACTGAAAACCAGACAGTTGATTTTTTAAAAATAATAATAATAACAATTAATATTTACATTGTCACCAAATGTAACACTATTCGTTATAAACCCATCTGCTTTCATTCTGAGATTACTAGGGAAATAAAACACAGATTCACCAACACCTATTTTGTAAAAAAAAACAATGGAAATCCATTGTCAAGAAACACATATTTTGTTCTATTCTAGACTTTGATTCATGTCCATGCATGACTAGTTTTTGGGATGTTTTTTACATTCCTAATCCCATCTTCAAAGCCATTGTATCTGTTAGCCAAGTATGTACCAAAGGCTGTACATATGGTTACTGCCAGTGGAGTTCAGAATTATAGTGGAAAGTGATGATTCAGATCAATGGTTAATATTTCTAACAATCCTATCATGTTAGATTAATATATTTCAACTCTTTGTCTCAGGACAATCAAATTATTTTTACAATATATTCTTGATGAGAAAAATCCAGGGAAAGCTTAAGGATAATGCCTTTCAGAGTTTCAACAGTTACATTTAGAGGTGTGAATATAAATAAACATAGTTTACCAAGAGTCTGTTATTGTTATAAAACAGTACTTCCATTCTTTCTTGCCTGCATTATATGTAAGGGCACATTGAGTTTTCATGTTACATTTTCCATGAGTGTTGCTTATTTAATAATTCCTCTTTTCCATTTTGAAGTCATAGGTACTGAACCATTGAACATCATCACTCACCCTTTTTTGGTAAATGTGATTCAGCATGCAATGCCAACCCCAAAGATCCTAAATCAAGATGTTTCATTGAATCAATATGGAAAAGATCAACTTCAGCTGCCTTATCGGGAATGATTAAACACACAAAAAAGTCTCTGATTATTCCCTCTGCAAAGAGACATCAATTTGATTCTTAATCTCTCATTTTCCTTACCAAAATCCCACCTTGCATTTTTTTGCACATCTCACTATAGTAGGCAGGAGGCTTGTATTCAGTTTCACATAATTCTATTCAAAGCAACATTTATACTCAGTTTCTACTTTGTCATATGATTAAACATTTGCTGCAGGAGGCTAAGTTTTTAAAGGAAACTATCCAAATTCCCGTATTAGACAATTATTTATATTGCTTGCCTTTTAAGATATTGTCTGTTTTAGGCAACGGGTATTTAGACAAACTGCGAAGCTAGAAATCTATTCTCTTTTCTGTTCTATGCACTAAGAATAAAATCCATGCACAAGATGGAAAAGTTATGATAGAATAGTCAAATTATTCTCTTGACTTTTTTGTGAAAATAATATTGGAGCGCTTAAAGAAAAGATACTCCAAGTATACTGAAAAAAAATCCCATATATTTATTCCAGCTGCATCACGTTTGGCCTCCTAGTCATGATTTCAATTTTGTTTAACAGTGAAAATAGGAAACAAAGCAGAGACAGATAGACTTCACTTGAATTACGGTAGCATGACTGTAGGAAAAAAAAAAATATATAAACTAATCATGTAATTTACTTGGAGGGTAGAAAGTTTGGGACTTAAGACTGAGTAAATCATAACCAAGTAAAAGGTGATGAGTTGGTATCACCACATTGCCCTGCCGGTGTATTCCAATCCTGATCTGATCACCTGCAAGAAGGAAGCACAATCCAATCCTTGCTCTCTTTTGTAAAAATAACAATAAAGGTGTTAGAAACAACTAACACTAGTGAAAATTATTGGCAGCTGAAAACCAGAGTACAATAATCGAATGGCCGTTATGTTGCACTTGTATCCCAATTGTTTTTTGCATTACCATTATAAAAACAATGTAACTATTGACAGGAGAGAAAAATCTCCACAACTTCACAAATTACCGACCCAACTTTTTCCCAACCATTTCTTTTCTTTGTTTCCCCTTACATAGTGATATCTCATCTACCAAGAACTAGAGAAGGTAATCTGTATAGTACATGTAGAGTGAGGCATGTGACACTTGGTGAGCTAGCCTTTCTTTATTTTATTTTTTTTTAATAGAACTGTTTTCACAGGAGAGGCTAACAGAAAAACTTGGAGAAAAAATACCAACTCAAGCTCTTAAGACAACCTTTTCTCTGTAATAAATAGCTTGCAGTATAAATGTTAAGTGGGGATTAGTTTGCAGGCAGTTTCAGAGGAGAAAAAGAAGTTGCAGCTTCCTCTCCCCATGCCTCCAATATTATTGCGCAGCACCACTTTGTATCAAAAATATGGCAAGGCAGATGGAGAGTGGATAATGCTGTGTAAGGACCTCATATCTTACAGGCTAAGAAGTATACACAAAGCTGCAGTTAATGCTGTGAAACCAATGCTTGCAAAAGGGTTTCAGCTCAGTACCCAGCTTAGCAAACCCATCAGCACCGCCAGTGCGGGGCGTTACGACATCCTCTGGCACTGGGAGCAAATACTGGCCACTAACAGTACCTTCAAACATTTCAATACTACCACCAAATCAACACCACAAAGATTCACTTGTTCAGAGAAATTTCACTTCTCTACCATATAAGATTCCCTTAGCTGACTAATTTCTCCTTTTTTTTTATGAAAGCTTTCCCAGAAAGCATGGCTACTGACTCACTCACTGTTTTCCACAGAACGTGTGCATCAGGTTTTGTTTTCTTTCAATTACATTCCAAGCCCTCCTTGCAGTTAAAAAAACTTGAATGTGATCTGACACTGTGGATTTGGAAACAGACATGCGTGGTCTGATGGGAAGTCTATATTATAACTAGCAACGTTTTAAAAGTGTAATTCAGACTGTTAAATTTTTCACTTTAGCCTTTTCAAAGTTATGCAGCATCCAATTATGACTTTTGGCTATATTTTCTGCATACTAAAATAATAAAAAAAAATAAGAAAAATCTGGAAAAATAATAATATTGATGATTTATCAAAAATGACCCCTGTACTGATGGTAATGACATATCTAGCTTACCCAAAACATCACCTTCTAACTTGACTTCTTTACTTCATATTCTTTACTCTATTCTTCATATGAGCTAGTCTTAGGAGGTATGTTCTACTTAATCCAGGCTGAATTTACTGGGTATCTGCTTTAACATTGTTCCTGTGACTACAATGCAAAATAACAGTATTTGTGTGCATTTAATCCAGTTGACAACATATCAAGTGACAACTTGAGGTAGTGGAGAGCTTGAAGAGGAGGAGAAAGAAGAGACGGTGAGTGCATCCATAACCAGCAACTAAGCAAGCTATTTCCGTCTCTCCGTTGCCGCAGCAGATAAAGCAAATTGCAGTTACTTAGTTTGTGCTTGTTCAAAGGAGAACAGATTTTTTTAATTCCTATTTTCCACCTGAGAATCAACCACTTCAGAAGTAAATGCAGCATAAGGGGCAGAAGAAACCACAGCCTCTGCTCAACTCTACGGGAGAGGTGACATGGGTTTTCCATCATGCAGCTGATTCCTTTCTGCAACAAAATACAGCCAAAGCTCTCATTCATCTCCCTAAATCATGTTTGTGTTGGATAGTTTCTAACAGTGCTATTTCCATTCCTATTCTCTACTACATTACTGTAAGACAAACATGAAAAATTATTTGCCTGTCTTTCATCCTGTCTCCTTCTCCACATTATATTTTACCTTCACTAGCAATGTACCTGATCTGGAAATCCCATTTGAAGATACTGAAGCTCACACTGGCTAGAAGTTGTAACTCCGATGCTGACTTAAAATATTAAGGCCTGGTCCAAAAAACTGCTGACTTTTAACAAGTTGAAAACCTGTCATAATGTTCTGATGTAAGCTTGCTGCTCACATTACTTACTGACAAGTGAACACTCTCCTGAAGCAGAAAGTGTGCATCACCTAAAAACAGATTAGATTCCATATCTACAACTGACCTTCTAGCTCTATTTCTGTACACAATCAAATAATCTCAAATAATATCAACTTTTGTGACTCCAATATGAATTCAGATTGAACCCAAGTGTATCAGAAAGACAGACATATCTAAATCAGTAAACTACCCTCTTTTTTCTGTCCTGGTTGCTTCTCTGAGCTTGCTTTGATTTTGATCCATAGCTTCACATTTCATATTGATTTTCAGGTCCAAACAAAGGCATAACCCCACCAAGTTCCTCTGCAGATGATGTTAAAACAGAAACCATGTAAATAATTGATTTTTTTTGTTTGGTAGCCAACGGAAAAAAAAAAAAGTTAGTGGTTATTGTTTTGGATGCATCCCAAACTGAAATGTTTCCATATACTCAGCCAATTAAGGCAGATCATTTGAGATTAAACAAAATATTTCATTCAAGCAGAAACAAATCAGACATACTTAATAATGCCAGCGAGCCAGAGTCAGAAAGCAATCAAGAAAAAAAAAAACAAAACCACCACTTCATGTCTCTGACCCTGTGTACCAAAGGTGGCGATCCTGTTGCTCTTGGATGGCGGATGACTTGCAGGCGGTCCAAGGACGTCTCCTGTGCCAGGGCTGGGTACATGAGGGAGCAGGGCTGGCTTTTGCGGGAACATGCTGGCTGCCTCCTCTGAACTCTTCTCTGGGAGAAGAAAGCAGCCAGCTGTGGCCAACACTGCTTGCCTGGATCAGTGACAAGTGACATGTTCAGCCTCAGGGAACTGTTGTCAGCTCCTGCCTGTGAACTTCTTTCAGTTTCCTCTCCCCAGCTTTTGAATTACGATGTTTTGGTGCTTGATTATGTGAAATAAGGAACATAGCTCACAACAACAAAAAGTTTCACCTTTTTCTGTTGGAAAATCATCCAAAATATGGGTTGCACCTGAGCAGTAATACAGCCCTGTTCACTCCAAGAAGAAATTTCACCCTAGGTCTTCATGCCACAAGCAGAGCAGGGCAGTAGACCAGGACATCGTGAGACCAAACCCTGTTCAGCAGACTTCAGTTCTATGAATGGTATCCAAATCGCTCTGTTAATCAAATTCAGATATCAAATGTTTTTTGGAAATATTACAATAGTTTCCTGGGGCATATTTTTCTTCATCTTGTATTTTCTGAAATAGTACATCTTGAGAAGTAAATTGTTCACCAAAAAAACAAAGTTAGTCAAAGCTATTAAAAAAAACCCACACACATCTTTAGTTCTACTGGGGTTTAATGTAAGCTAATATAATAGTCCAGGTTTTCTCGAATGTTTGTCAGGAGATATTTAAAATTCTATATAATTACGTGCTTTTGCTTTTTTTGAAAAGAATTTGGATGATCATGCTGAAAAAATGAAGTAAAACAATCTTTAAGCTTAAGTATAACTATGAGACTGATCCTCTTCCTATACAACTCTTTCTAGAGAAGAAAAACCTTGAATTTTAACATGTAAATTAGTGACTGCATAGACAAAAAGTAAACAAGATTATTAAGACCGGTAATGGAACCACAATCCATATGAAGTGTACCTGTGTGAGACACCAAAAAAAGAAAAAGGTTCGTACATCTGTTCTTTCAATACAATAGAAGACACTGTTCTTTATTGGTTACTCCTTTTAGAAGTACTTCTGACAGCCAAGTTTTGTCAAACTGTTGAATTTAATAAAAACAGGGGAAATTGCATTTTCAAAGTTCGGTTAACACTCAAAGTGAAATGCAGATGTTTAACTCACCACAAACATCAACATTTTGTTTATTTAACAAAGAGCTGGAGGACTTCACGCGCCTCTTCTGGAGTCACGTTGTATGCTCCTTTCTGAGACTACTCCCACTGATGTCAAACTCTCCTGGCTTGTAACTCTGGCTTGAGGCTGACTGCACTGCACTAATTGAGAGGAGGACTGTGAGGCTGCAGGCCTGTGAATAAAACAAGGTGAGCCTTCACATCCGCAGATAGCAGTTGCCTAAAAAATAACAGCAGGGAGATGAAGGAAAGAGCTAGAATTTCCACAGGAGATTGAACCTTCTTTTGCTGGTACAAAGAATAAATTCATTTTTCCCCTTCTGAAATAAAATTCAGTAGCAATTCAGAGTCGTATAATTAGAATTATCCAATATCAGGGTAAGTCAAAAGGCACGCAAAAAAGGTGACAGTTGTAAAAATACAGGCAAATTTCCCATCACATTTCACCTACCAGAGTCTTTGTGAGTCTTTTCTCCTATAGATTTTCTTTTAAAACCTTGTGTAGGAAAAATCAAGTCCTACACACCCTGCTTCCTTTGGACAAACTGCTTCTGTTCTGAAGCCAAAAGTATATGAATCGCACATTGTACTTATTTCTTTTATTTATTCCCCATATCTATCTTTAGCCTGGAACCTGGAGCTACCGAACATAAACACTAAGTCAGAGGAAAATGCTAGCGGGATTTTCATCGTTTAAAATAAATGAATAAATGGTCCCTGATCAGGACAGCCTGCAACTACCCAAAGCGTTTCTG
>NW_009648332.1:9838353-9842632 GCF_000708025.1 Charadrius vociferus | reverse complement strand
AAGGTGATAATGCCACTTCACAACTGTGAAGATCAGTTACCAGCATTATGTTCCTGGTTCGTATTCATCTTACAAAGGAGCTGAGAGTAAAGCGGACCAAGAACAGCCTCTCAGTCACAGCAGCAAGTGGATGCATGCTGGAACTCTACGCGCTTTTGGTTTTGCTTTGCTCATAATGGAAATGTTGCTTAAGAGCTGTTGAGCAACCTCCTGTAAGGAAATTTGTGATTATGAGAAACCTTTTCCTAAGGGATTTTCTATGTTTTGGAAGATGTTATATGCTTTGATTTGTGAGGTGTTTGAACTTGCAAATGCATGAGGGTGGGGGTAAAGGCTTTTTTGTTTGAGTGCTTGGTTATTTTGGTTTTGTTGTTTGGGAATTTTTCTGCCCCATAAGCTTCACAAGGAGTTATTTCCCTGGTTTTTTCCCCCAAAGAGAGGTAGCTACTGTTTTGTTATGGCCTCCTCAACTGCACTGATAATCTAAAACCCAACATAAGTTGCTTATTTGTACATTGCACAATTTCTGGCACTTTTGGGATGCCACCAGACTGCAACTGATTCGGAAACAAATGAAGTCACTGGGAACCTTTTCCCTGACCTCACAGGGCTTTGGGAAGGCCAGTGAAGATGATTTCATTAATCTAGTATTTGCCCTGAGAACATCACCGGAAAAGTTGAAGCACACAGGTATTAAGATAGCACATTTCATTTCATAAGGGTACTAGAGATTAGGGGTTCACTGGTCAGAAAACTAACAAACTGGAAGATAAGGAAACTTTCTAGTTTCCTCTCCAGTTCCTCATGTTTTGGGAAACTAATTCATTTTTGCGGGGGTTGGTTGGGACTTTTTGTCACTGTAGGGTGAAGTCCCATCTGAGAATTGTCCAGCATGAAACTGTTTAAACAAACACACTTCTACTTTGTCTGACAAGTGCTTCCTCTCAAAGAGGTTTATTGCCTGCTTGCAGCATCTTAGAGGCAGAGTCCAATTAATACCAATTTAATAAAAGAAAGATAGCAGTTATGTTTGCAAAAAAAGTTGCGAAGCATTTTTTTACCTCTTAAATTGTTTTAATCACTTCCTTTCCTATAGCATCCTTCCTTACCAACAATGCAGTAAAGCTCATAAAACAGTAAATAAACTCAGTCTCTTGTCTACTTGGTAGAAAAAAAATATTGGAGTGCTGCCATCTTTTGGTTACACTCTATGATAATTGCCGTCAATTAGAGGTTGTTTTCTAAACCAAACACACAAATAAATTATTCTCAAGACATTTATGAGTTTGTTGTAATAAAGGGAAATCTCTAAATAAATACAAACCCAGGAACATTTTCTCTGTAGTCACTAAAGTTTCAGAATTTAGTGTATTTGTACAAGGATCTTAGGAAGGGCTGCTCAAGGTAACAACATTTTGGGACACTTGAAAACAAACAATAGATTTTAGAATTTTTTTTAATTACAGACTCATCACTAGATAACTTGTGGTGCTTGGTTTTGCATTTCATTCTTCGCTTTATAAAACTATTCTGTATTTCACCATTTCCATGAATATATAGCTGTATTTTCTGAAGTCTTTACTAATCTGTCCTAATGATGTTTGGGACTTAATATGCCCTCACAGACCTGAATTATCAGAAGCCTTGAATGCTGACTTCTTTGATCCATCCAAGTTAAATGGCAACACGTGGGCAGGGTGAGAGACTAGAGAGAGAGAGTAAGCACATGCTCCCCATTGGTTTTGCCTTTACGTCAGCCGATGAGCGATGACTAAAACTGCAAGCTTCTATCACTGGTCCAGCTTTCTCGGGCTGTAAATACACCCACAGCTGTTTCATTTACGAAACCGGAACACAATCGATGCAAGGGATACAGTTTACAAACAATTTAGCATCTGAATGAGCATAGCTAGCAAATTATCATGCCAGCTGGAGCGTTTCAGAAAGTGTTCGGGAAGATGTACACAAAACTACTTCTCTTAATTTCAGTGAGAAATCAAGATGAGAGTCTCCTACTTCTTGGCAGTCCTTTGATAAACAGCAGAAGAGATAAAAAAAGAAATTATTGCAACAAAGCTGTGGTTTATTGAGATTCCGTGATAATTCCTCTAGTCCACACTATCTGCAGCTGGAATTTCACAATATAGGGATAGAACATGTCTTTTCATGCTCAAGGTGCAGAATATTTTCCACATAACCTTTAGCAATATATAGTCCACCATGCACCCAACAGGTAGCTCTGATTCACCTAGAAAGATATAGGTTTGTGGTACCTATATCATAGTTAGATAGCTAAGGTAGTATTGACCCCAGTTAAATACAGGCACATGTGGCCACCCAATACATCTTTTGCACCCAAAATCAGCAGGAGGACAAGTAAGTTAACATCATTCAGCACATAAAACCATTTATATCATTATGGGGCAGTTCAAAAGAACTGTTCATTGCCAAAAGGATTTCAAAGCTATCTTTTTAGTGTGCCTGGAATATGATGGAATTAGTTTTATTACTGTTATTAAATATACATGTTAAGTTAGTGCCCAAAGGTGCTAATCTAATCAGTAGTGGAGATGCTTGTGTTTGGTAGTGCATAAATACAGGTTGCCTATATCCTGCCAGGTTTACAGTGCATTTGATCAGGACATTTTAATTTCATTCACGGAGCTATAAAATACAGTATATTAACTAAACCCTTCTGTCATTGATGGGGAACCTGTGGCACACAGGTCAGAAATGACTGATAGTGCTACAGTCATTGCTACGCAAGCACAAATAAAATGGCTACAGCTGTGGAACAGCCTCTGATTGCCAAAAGGAGCAAAGGTACAGAGAACAATCTGGAGGAATTAGCATAAGAGGCAGGGGAATATTTTGTGTGGACGTAAAAAGTCTTCTCCACCACCGATTAATTCTCTTCCTTCTCTCTGGAAGCTCTCCCAAAACTGACATTCAATTTCAAGGCTCAGGAAATATGTTTCTTTCTAGGTAATTACTTTGTCTAGTAATAAATGTAATAGTAATAAAGTTAAATACAGCAAAACATCTCTAAATATCCCCAAAAGTCGGCAGGAAGCAGGCTTTCATATATGGCTCTAGATACAACGCACTGCCATATCCCAGCCTGTGTGGAGCCACAGAACTCACTCAAAGCTGGGTGTTGCACAGAATGTCTTTAGGAAAACACAGATTGAAAATATTTGTAATATGCCAAATTACAGTCCTATAATATGTTAATTGTACTTATTTCAGTGTATGTAAACTCATGCGTTTAAAATATGTCATCTACTTGACATTTGATGGCTGCACCAAGTATACATGCAACATGCCACAGCTAAACCAAGGTGGTTGGTGGTGACACGCAAACAGGAGAGAACTCCAGATCCAGATGTCTATGCCCAGTAGCAACACCAGTTACTAGAAAATAACATCTTTACCCTTTTGAACCGGGCAAAATATGCTGTATAATGATTAAGAACATGAAATAAAGACATTTGCAGTGGAGTTTTCAGCACCACTTCTCAGGGTATAGCTGTGCTTGATATAGTTGAAAACAGTTCTACCAATGAAAGAAGTTTGATATAGCGGCTTATGACTCTACAGAGGAATAGACAGCCCGCACTCGCTGTCAAGCTGTGATATGTTATTACAGTGCACCACATTCAAAGCGCAGAAAACCGATGCGCTATTAATTTCAAACTTAAAGAAGGACAAGTTGAATTCCTCTCAATAAGGGATGAATGCTTTAATGATAGTTTTTCTCTTTAATTTCAAGGTTCTGGGAAAGACTTATATGAATTTTCATAGAAAACAGAAGAGGCGTTTTGATATCAACGTGGCCTTTAATTTAAAGTATTATTTAATTTGAAGTATTACTCAGCCAGCACTGCAGAGATGACATTTCCTTTAATATGAGAGTGTGTGTGAATTTGCCAGATTGTATTGTGGTTTTCTGCATAGTCCACACCCGCAAGGCTCACGCTGGCCACAACTGGTGCAATGGACTGTGCCTCAGCATGGAAATGAGATGGATGTATGTTGAATACTAGAAATAAGGCAGTTCATAATGCAATTTACACTACTTCAGACTGTTCAAGTGTTGCCTACAACATCTCTTCTCCACAGGTCTACGAATGGTCACTGAGATGACAAAACAAAATGGCTTTGTCACGCATCCCTGAACATGCCAAGCTTAACCTCTTTGTTTCAAGTAACCACAGCTGATGTTGATGAACTGGCATTACTGATGAGGAAAAGCCTCCCAGATGCACAGCAGCAGGAA
>NW_009648332.1:9837197-9838334 GCF_000708025.1 Charadrius vociferus | reverse complement strand
TACACAGCTTAGGATAAAACGGGGAAAACGAACCATTTGCAAATCTCAAATCTTTAATGTGGTCTACAGCCTGATTTGAAGCAGTGGCCACATTCCTCTCCCTTACCTACAGATACCAGACACTGGGATGAGGAAAGACATTGCTTAGGGCAAATTATTTTTGTTATTATGGTGTTAAGTACCTATTACACCAGCTGAGAGGACCTGTCAACTTTCCAGTTATCACTGGTACAAAAGGACCAACTGGGGCTCCCAAGCAAATCTCAAGACTTTATAAAACAAACAAGCAAAAGCAAAGAAAAACATATAAATACACAACATTACTCTTCTCAAGATCTCCCATATTCTTATCACCTTGACAAAAAATAAAGGTTTAGACACACATGCACTGCTGCAAGTAGAGGGTGCTTTTTGGTCTACTGCTACTCACGGTAACTGATCTATTATAATCTGCTTAGCTGGCGCATAAGCACTGGTTCCGCACCTTCGCCACCTGCTTTCCTCCATCTACATCTAGAATTCACAGATGCCTTTGAAGGTTTTGGTTCATTTGCCTGCATTTATAACAGAGCAAATACAAGTGCACCTCATGTGTATATCATATGAGAAGTCCTCTTGCAAGGGCATTTGAACCTGTAAAGTTTGAGTTCCTGGTGGAAACTCTCTTCTTCGATAAAGGAAGTTCAAAGTAAGAGCAAGGTTTGACTCCTTGTAGATTAGGATACTGGAGATGGTTGCTTTCAGTTTTACTCTTTCTCACTGACCTGAGACAGATGCAGAGCAAAACTGCTTATGTTGGTTGATGGCCAAGAATAAAAAGGAAAATGGAAATTAATTCACATATGGCCCTCAGAGTATTAATTTTTTTGTAGAAATCTTTTCCTATATTAGATGTTTTCTTCTGCTGATTTACTGAGACTAAACCACAAGCTTTAGCGAAGTGGTTTGTGCCATGCTATGAAATCACAGTGACATACAATGGTCTAGAAACAAAAAATTGTCTAGGAACACAAAGCATTATACAAACTTCAGAACTCTTTCTGACCGCAAGTGAAAATCCACATTTCTTCCTGGTGACAGCAGTGTTATGCATCTGTACTTACAGAAATGTGTAAGAAACAACTTTAAAATTTGGCT
>NW_009648332.1:9804980-9837183 GCF_000708025.1 Charadrius vociferus | reverse complement strand
GGGGGAGGGAAGAGAGGGGAGGAACATCAAAACATCTTTAACTGTTGAAAGTACCAAAAAACTCAGTTCTATATCCTCCCAAAATGTCTGGTCTTAGTTAACAGAAGAAAGACAGGAAATGGATCTTGGGAAGACCACAAGTGGTCATCTAGACCTTCACCCTGTGCACCAGCTCCATGGTGACTCAGAGTGGTGTGTCTCATCTAGCAACATGTTCCTAGCACACCCTGGAACAGATAGCCGCTTCCTAAAGATATCCCAGTCATGACCGAATTAGTTCTGATCTTGCTAATTATAAGATATTTTTGACTGAAATGTTGAGCTATAAAGAGCAGAATTTCAGCAGTGAGCTGAATTATACCTTCCTCCACTAGGCAATTCTCTCTTTTCAACACTCCATCTTTTAAAGTCGAGGGCCTGTCAACTTCTGGAAACCAGTTATGTCAGAAAAAACAGGAATGAATCCCCAAGAGTTCTAGTGAGTGGACCCTTTCGCAGTCAGGGTTGTTTCTTGTGTCAACTTGAATGAACGAGAGAGGTTTTTTTAAATAATCCTGTAAGCAAACTATACTGACAAATTCAAAATGTCACAGAGAATGCCAGTGTATCTAAAGGATGCTATTAATGCAGCACTATGAGAGTAAAGGAAAAGAAAGAAAATGAAGAAGTAAAGCTGCAGAACAAACAACAAAGGAATAAGGAAGAAAACATACTGTCAGAGGATGAAGAATTTTGTATTAGTAGATCATGATTGTTCCCACTTGCTTCTGAGCAAAGCAAGATCTTCTGTGCTTTCCTCCAGCAGTTCCTGCAGAACTGCAATGCATCTTCCAGAGCCGGGCTCTGCAGAGCTGTTTGGTATTTTGGGCGGGAACACAACGCAGCAGAAGGCAAAGGAGGGGATCACGGGAGCTGACCCAGCATCCTGCGCTACGGCAGTTCAAGGCCTCTGAGCAACCCCAGGCTGAGCCTTCATCTAGCTCAGACCAAAGGCTGCAGCAGCTCCTGGAGCAGAATTCAGACAGTCGGAAACACAATGATTTTATTGTTACGGCAAAGGATTATCCCATGTCTTCCAAAAGCGCATTTGGGGCTCCTGCTCCCTTGCACGCACTCCCTCTCAGCACTGAGCAGCAGACCTTACTGGTAACACACCGAGAAAGGAAACTGCTCCAAAGACAGAGCATTGCACAACAACATTCCGCTTATGTGGTACTGATCAGATGCCAATTATGTATCATTAACTATTGTGTTTGGATAGTAAATCGGGCAGACTTAGCTAAAATAACACAGCTTGTTTTACTCAGTTTTTATGTAAATAAAACTATTGTACTGTTCTTATTCCATACTTATTTCTTCTCCCTATGGGCCACATTCTGCCTTCCCTCTGCTTGGTAGAAACCGATTTCATAAGTTTTTCATTAGTTTCACAATGTACATTTCACAACATACAATAGTCACCAATTTGACCTTTCTCCAGCCATTTTCTGCAAAACTTCTCCCATTCTCTGCAAGCTACAACCATTTCTTCATCACTTTCCCTGAAGGCAGAATAAAAGAGACACAGATCATATGTCATTTACTTCCAGATATACGAAATGTTTCCCCAACTCCTAAACACAATGCTGTGACATATCAAAGATCCAGAAGGACTAGTGATGCTGTTGTGGGCTACCAAAGCGCAAATGGAGTCCAAAGTCAGTGCAAGCTGTAGATACGTGATATACAGACCGATTTTGTAACTGAGCAATTAGACATCAATCGAAAATTAAATCCAATTAAACTTAAATTAGGAAGTCACTCACTAGCAACTATAGCCAAACTAAGAAAGTTCTCATACATTCCCAAAAAATCAACAGGCATGGAAAGCTAATATCGGTACTAACTACTTTCTCCAAATCTTGGCTGAAAAACAAGCATAGCCAGCTTTTTGGAGGGGCTGTCTTTATTTACATGAGTCAGTAGGCTGGATCAACCAACCAGCACAGAACATGTCTTTTGACAAGGAGACTTGCCTATGCAGATTTCTTTAAGTACTGCCAACAGCCAGCTAGGAAAGTGTGCAAGAGCTTGCAGAATTATGAAAGTCTTAAAGGAACGCAGTGTAAAGAAATCTAGTATCAAGTGACTGCAAACACAGTTTGCACACTAGTTTGCACACCCAAAAACCATCAAGAATTTGCAAGTACAAATATTTCAAAAATATGTGTTGAAGAAATGTAGGAGAAATAAATAAATGTTGGAGAAACTATTTGCATTTGTCTTATACCATATAGAGCATTACTGAACAAGTACCTACCTAGTGTCTTCAATAACTGTCCATTTGTGTACACCGTTGTGGCAATAGATAATTAGCGTCTCACTGTGTGGGTGCTGCTTTCCAAAGGGAAATTTTGCTTTAAGGAGTTTGGTGATGGAAATGCAGGAGACATCACAAAACATAAAACGAAGTCCTTCAGCACAAGTATAAACTTTAAATTGCGAACCAAGTGACCACTTTAGGAAATGAACAGGACTTGGCAAGAGTGATATTTACAGCTGCGATGTAAAATTAGACCTCAGGCAGACTCTGCTTTGTATCAAGAATCATTTGTCCCGTTTGTCCACTGACAAGACTTGGAACAGAAGCATTGCATTAGACTCACTCAATCTACTCATAAATCTCATGAGATATGAAGAAAATGAAAAAATCACATTTAGTCAAAATACTTGCCATTTGAGAGGTATATTGGGGTACATCCTTAGATGCGCTCTTCAAGCAGAAACATGGGTATACATACTGCATACATATTGTTAGTGAACAGTAGTGGAATCCCCCGAAAACCAGCTAATACACAAAGTTGGTTGGACTCATTAGAGGCACATGCAGAAAAGGAAGAGATGGAGAAAATAAATGTCCATATGCTTTAAAATACCCTTTTCCAGCTTATCATGCATCAGTTCAGATTGACTGTTACCCAGATGAAAAGTAAAGTTACTTTGACACCTATTCCCTTCTGCATGTCTCTGTCTCAAACACTTCCCCTTTCCTGATCACCAAATCTCCAGTTATTTCACTTTCAAGCTCCTCCATATTAATTAATTTTCAATTAATTTTCGATATTTTTTTTTACTTCTATTCACCACTGACCAGCCTTTTATTTCTTTTTCCTACATTCCTCCTGCGTTTTTTCTTGCATTACAAAAAAGTGTTACAATGTGCCACTTGTAAGACAGTAAACACCTCATCCGAATGCAACTTGAAAGGGAATAAAAAATTTTCAACACATTTTAGAATTAGCCTTTTGGACAAAACAATCTTTCCTGAGAATGCTTTGCATTACGAGTCAGGTCTTTAGGTCTCAGTCAAAGACCTTAAATGTGTGACTCTCTTCAAGTCCAATTTATATCAAGCTAGGATCTTGCGTCATACACAGATGCACCATTTTTTGTATAGACAGCGGTCCAATTTATATCAAGCTAGGATCTTGTGTCATACACAGATGCACTTTGCACCATTTTTTGTATAGACAGCAATACTGACAGAGGAAGGGTAATGATTCTCAATTTCACTCATGCTATGTCAGGTAAAGAGACTGTCTTCTACACAGCTGCTCACAGTCCTCGAGTAATTACAACAGTTCATAATAAGCAGTAATTGATGTATTTCAAACTGTTCTTAGTGCCATTTGGCTGTTAGGAAATATGGAATCGCGTATTTCCAGGTCACTTCAGGGATTTCAGATAGACCCATTTAATTCTGGGTTGCTGCTAGAGATTTCAGCATATCCTGTGCCCAGATGTAGTATTTCTAGCAGAGATGATGAAAACATTCCATTTTAAAATACGATATTTCTGCATTTTGGGTATTACTTGGTAAGCTGAACCACATTAAAATAGAATATATGTTTTAGACAGAATTTAGCTGACATGCTTGCCTCAAGAAGAGTAAATAGTCATTCATCTTTTGGAAATTTTTTTATGGACAATGAAGAAAACAGTTGTTCCAAACTGCAGGATGAGAAATGAGGAAAAAAACTACGAAATAAAATAACAGAAAGGTCAAATTTAAATGTATCTGAAAAGAAGTCAAAAGAAACTTTTAGCAGCCATTTACGGCTACTGGATGTAAGTGATAAATATGGCAAAGCATAGGATACATTGGTAGATACTAGAGAATAATTTTTCCCTGTAAATACTCACCTTTACGAAACTGGCATTACACTCATTTCCTGACACAGCATCCTGAGCATCATCCTGAGTAGATATAGGAAACAGCTTCTACGTGAAGTCCAACCAAAAGCATGCTACATATTACCAGGGCTTAAAAATCTGGAAGTATCTGCTGCCTCCCATATGCTGTATCACAAATTTTATTCCAGGAGCCTACAGAGCACTGGAGAAGTCACCCAAGAGCAGAGCCAACATTTGCTGCAGGCAGCTACAGTATTTCCACGGACCTTAGTGGGCACCACATCTGTTTACAAAGAAGCCAGCATCTGCTGGCTACATTGCTCAGAAACCTGGCGGCCAAGACTTTCTGGAGGTGGGAGTGGGGTTAAGAAGTAACGTTGGCAGCTTTATCTATAAATTGGAGCTAATGGTACACACCGAGACTCCCTGTGACGGATCTTGTGAACACATGTTGGCTGATGGTGGTAAAACAGTTGAACTGGATGGCAGTAAAAAAGTATAAGACATTACTTTATTGCCCAACTTCCAGAGAGTTTTACTGAGCTTCTGCAGTGATTAAAAACTCTCATTGTAGACCTAGGCAAAGAACCCCATTAGTGTTTGGAAAGAACATGTGTCCTTTAAATTCGTTTTCATTTTGTTTGACAAATGTAATCCTCCTGCACTGTTTTGTTGTAGTGCACAAATGAAACTGGTGAAGCAGGAGGCTCTTTTCATTAGGAAACATGGAAAAAATTTCAGCTGAAAAAAAAAAAGTTATTCAGACAGCATAGTCAAAACCCCTATTCAAAGGACAAATAAAAAGAAGAAACAGAAAAGGTTAAAGTGAAGTTAAAATCTAGCAGAAAAATTCAGGATCACTATCTTTATGTCACGTATTAAATATATGAGATATTCAAATGCTTTTTTTTAATGGCTTATACTATTTAATTTTATGTGGGGAAAATTGTATTTATTTTTTTTAGAGTGGAAACATTTGTAAACAAAAACCCAGACTCAGCAAAAACATCCATCTGGATCCCATGCCGCACAAGCCTGAAGCTGGATGTTCATGGTTGTGTAGGTTTGCCCAGAACAGCAGACAGTGCCAGACAGCAATTGTATTCCTGAATTGGCCTTCTCAAATTAGACATTTGCTTCTAATCACAATTGCCAAGCTGTAATAAAAGGAGAAAAATAAGAAAGTTTAAACAATACAGCACAGCCATGTAAAAATTTTCTTTTACTTACAGAACTTTGCCCTCAAATCTTCCCAGGTAAGGTAAAGGAACCAGGACACCGGGGGTTTTTAGCTGCCTCTCAGAATAACCAGTTGTGTAAATTTTCTACCATGCAAGTCGTTTTTTAATTTGTGCCCCTGTTCCCCAAGTTGTAACATCCTCACATAACGTTTGTGGCAGATCTGATGGGTTTCGTTAGGTTTATGTCCTCATGTGCTGAAAAGTTTAGAGAGTTAGACTCGAATGACACAGAAAAGGCACCAGAGCAACAAGTTCTATTCATATAAGGACTGAATGCAGCAGTAAATAGAGCTCTTTCTATGATCCTCTCAAAATACATGGCCATGAAGACGCACAGACCCATTAAAAGGAAATTATAACTTCAAACTGAGCTACACTTTTTCTTTGAACATCTCTTGCAATGAAGAGAATGAGCACAGCTTGGGACCTTGCCATTCTGACATCCTCGGGGGGGTAGGGCTGGGGGGGGGGGGGACACAGCACAAAATTATGTAAAGTTAATTCAAATATCAGGTGCAGGACTGAGAAAGATCATGGTGATATTTCTTCCGAAAGGCACCTGTAGTGGAGGAGAAGCCAGATTGCAGTTCATTTGCTTTGCCTTGTGCTGCTCAGTTCCATGGCTTGTAGTGTCAGAAGAAAGAATTCATTCCGGCAGGCACACATCCCAGTACATGCAACTTCTCACAATATCCTCACTGCAACCACCAGGGGAATAAGTAACAACTTACTTGAACATGAACAGTTGTAAATTAACATATAGTAGCCAAGCACAGCAGTAACACACTAATAACTATCTGTTTCACTGTCCCAGTTACTGAATTCCTGAGGGCAAGCAAAATAGCTTGCAGCTGATGGAGGTCTGAAGGATGCGTATGAATCATTCCCTGTCTCCTGAGCACCCTGAGTCATCTTCATTGTGAACAAAACAATGTTATTTATTTATTGCCCATCACTGTAGCATCTGGGTGCCACGCAGGGCTTAAAATCAATATGCTGGCAGGCAGAGCAGGACAGCACAGGCTCGAGACTATGTCAGATGGCTGTTAGATATCATTGTTGTTAGCACCAGCCTTTTCTGCTTTGCTTTGTCTTTTCCTTCTGCTGCTGTCACTCTGGCAGTTGCAGTAAATTGCAGAATCTGTCCTTGCTTCCCCATTGTTTGGGACCCTGGATGAAGTCAGTGACGATGCAGAGCTGAGAGCTCAGCCTTGCAGATAAGCAGAAAGCAAGAGCTGGGGAAAACGGGATGGGATTTGTTGGCAACGTGGCTCCAAAGGCTGTCATGTTATCAGCAACCATTTTTACATCATCAAAGCCAGTTTCTAGTGTCTTTTGTTTCTAGGTGTATCATTCACACATATTTTAATGGGAACTGAGTTTTCAGACAGTGATTTCCAATGCATTTACCTTTCACCAGATAATCCTGTTATGCATTTAGTAATTCACATGATTGTGTGAGTAGAGAGCTGCTTTTTTTCTAAACAAATCCTTCTGCATTTCCTTTGGCAATGCTTCACTCCTACATAAACAAAGAAAACCATGTAGAGAACATTTTACTTACTAAAAAAAGGCAACACACCATACCAAGAATAAATTTCAGGACTTTTTCCCAATTTGACATCGTATTTGTTGGATTTAAGCTTCTCAGCCTTCAGATTTCAAGGTAGAGATGTCTTTAAAAAAACGTGCTAAGTATCTGCAAAAAACAAGCAGCAAAGAACAATAGGACAGTAACCTTTACAACATTTCTAATAGTTCTTGCTTCTAGCAAGTCTGAAACTTAATCTCACCAACTTTCAGTAGCTCACATACTTGGGGTATCTGAATTTTGGAGTGCTCTGCATGAATATTTATGATTTGTTTCCAGAACTGCTCAACCCTGCTGAGTTTAATGGAAATCCGTAAGTACTACATTCAAACATGTCAACAGATACCCCAGTTAATCACACACACACACATTAAAAAACTCAATACACTCCACACTGGAGGATGCTCAAAAAATTTGGACGTAAAGTCATCCAGTCCTCAGAAGAGACACTGACAACCCACAAATATGAGGCCATTGGAAATGCTGTATATGCAAATAATGATTCCCACATAGAAAATGCAAGAAATCTTACTGACTCTTCTCTGTGATTTTGAAGCCTGGAAATCCAGCAACTATTTAAAACCCTTAAGCAAAACCAAAATTTCAACAACAAAAGAAAGAATTCCGTGAGATTCACAATGAGAATTTTTTGCATATTTTTTTCTTTTTTCTTTTCTCCTGACTTCCTTGCTTTAAACAGCATGGCTCCATTCTCAAATGGTTTATTACAAAAATGTAAGAGCCAAATGTTTCTCCTGGTTATCTTGGTTAAGAGCTTTGAAAAGGCACCCAGAAAAATCACAGCTGGAAGAGCCCTGAAATTCCTGTGGAGACGCAGCAGAGATATGGAAAAGGACTGCATTGGCAAATAGCTCCATTAAATCTCTAATTTCTGTTCCCCCATGAATACATCATTGTATAACTTCTCTCACAGAGTGGAGTACAGGGCCCTAGTTGTAGGATTTATTTGTTTTAACAGTGGCTTCTGTCTGTATTTAACTATGTTAGCACATAAAATATACTATCACCTGAAGCAACAGTCACCCTATCTGTTGGTTCTAAAGGCAACATAGGGGACTGGTTGGAAATAAATATTTCTGTAACCAGCTATTAGGCAGGGACATGAGAAATAGAGATTTCTGAAGAATACAGTTACATTATACAATCTTTTCCATCCTTTCATCAATGCATCTCACATGAAGGTAAAATAACACATAAAGAGCACATCAAGTTAATATACTTTCAGAAGAGCCTTCTGACTTTAAACCAGCTGTTTCAAACTGCGAGTTCTCCCTTACTGTCAGGCATCAAAGCAAGGGATACCACTGTGACCCTAATGCCAGATGAGTAACATCAGCAAGAAAAGCTTTGTCAGTATGTCAAAATATTAAGCCGTTCAAATTTCCATCTAAGGGAGATGGAGCAGGGGGGAAATTCCCTGACCTCTTTGCATAAGATGCAACCACTCCATGTTCCTGCACTCCAAAGCTTGCCTAAGGAACTGGGAGAAATGGAACAAGTTAGAAGCCATGGTAACAGAATATGTATGCAAAGCTATATTTTCCTTAATGATTCCCACCAAGTCTATCAGCGTGCACTTTCTACACACAAGCCAGATACCTGGTATCAGAGACTTGTTCTTCTGCATATCTCCATCCACCGTTTCATTCTTTCGTACCCAGGTACTTGCAGCTTGGACCAACAATGACCAACACTGTTCAAGGGTTTCTCTGCAGCCAGGGATCCAGTTCACAGGGTGCTGTGTGCATCAGTGCTACCACATCATCCAGTTTCACAGTTCGTTCAGGAGCTGTGCAGATGCAAAATCTCTAGAATATTCTCATTTCTGCTGGTGTCTCATCCATTATCTATCGGGCTGAAGTGGCTCTAATCCACTCTCCCGGTCAAAAAAAAAGGAAAAAAAAAAAAAAGGAATCAAGCATTCTTGGCATTCTTGGGGTCCCTCTGCAGAATTTGACCTCTTCAAAATGACCACTTCACCTCCTTCAGCCTCTGTAGTGCTCCAGGGGAACATTGTCCTCAAAATCAAAGTATATTAGAGGATCCCACCAGAGGACCGTGCCTGGGCATGCACAGCTCGCCATGGCTATGCCTTGCTGCCAGCTGTTCACACTGGTAACCCGTACAACACCGCTCTAGTAAGGTTTAAGGTCAATCCTTGAAACCTACCATGAAGATCCAAAAAGAAGCAGCCATCCTGGGCAAACTTCAGCTCCTCACATGCGGTGAATGGATCGACAGAGACAGAGGAAAAGCTCGAGATGAACACCCAGTATCTGAGGAGTGGTATGGAATTACTTCCTGGACCTCTCATCCAGACCTCGCTCTGCAAAGGCTGTCCTCTGTGCTCCCTCAAAGTCAACCATCACCCGCAGTTCAAGCTAGAAGCAAGAATTTACACAGCCAATTTCTTTGCAGCCTTTCAGCTGTGAATCAGTGCCTCCTAACTGAGACACGTGCCCCATGTATGCCTGATACTTTGGACCAAACAACTGGCCAGGAAGCTTTCTGACCACAATTCATGGTCACAATTCGATTTAAAGGCAATCTTGCAATGGAAGTTTAACCTATAGCTATGCTTTGCCCTTTTCACTAGGAGGAAGACTGAATTATCTTCCATTCAAGCCACTAGCAAAACTGAGAAGAAATCTGACAGATTATGTATTATTTGCTGGATTGTCATTTTTCTTCTCTTCAATGCACCTTGAATTTTTTCTTTGCTATTTTTGCGTCATATTTTGAGTATAAAAACACCACAGAGCACAGAAAAAAAAAATTACAAAATTAAAAAAAAAAAAATTTTAAGTTACCATAGTTTCAGAGCTATATCACATTCTGTTATATACACAGTAGCAGCCAAAAAGTGAACCCAGTGATTCTGTATAGTCTTCAGCCAGCTAAACGAAGTAGTAGGTGACTTGAATTAACAATTCAAAATTTATTTTCCAATCAGTTTCAAGCTCAGGTTAAGGAAACCTTCTATTAGGAACATCACAAAGTAAATTTTATTCTTTCTGAGAAAAGAACTTCCTGTGCATGTTAAAATATGCCAAACCTCTAGTAACTCATATATCCTGTTCCCACAGTTTGAGGAAATTTTTCCTTACTGTCATTTAGGAATTTGTTGTCTTTCAATTGTTTAATTGTATTCAGAGGAACCACATTTTGGCAATTTTAATTCCGAGGTTTCTGGAGTAATTTCTTATAGGGCATACCAAAGGAGAAGATAAAATAAAAATTTTTAAAAATGCAAAACACACCATTACCTGACAGAAGTCAATGCATAGTAAAGGGGAAGAATTGCTGCTGCACGTGCGTATAAGTGAACTTGACCAAAGGCAGAAGCAGGGAAGGTAATGTAATGAGACATTATTAAAAAAGACCTCAAGAGCTTAAAGACAGTTGGCAGCTCATACTGATCTGAGGTGAATCTTCAAATGAAGCTTTATTGGGCAGTTTCTCGGCAAAAAATTTCCAAGGGCCAGAGAAGGTAAGGCTTTTATGCCGATTTGTGAAGACAAACCAATGATTAGCCAGAAATATAATTTTCCAATTATGTAAAACATGCTGAAGTATCCTAAGAGACAAAGAGGCAAAACAATTGGATTATTTTGCAGAACAATATTTTAATGTTTTGGGCTGATCTAAAATTGTCCGTTTCATTTTCATCTACTGACACTTTGTGATAAATTCTATTCCTCTTAACTGACAAAAACAAATCTAGAATTTCCATTTCAAAAACATTAAAGAGCTGGCAAGCAGCTACATTTCAAACTGTGAGTGCCACTGGATTTTTAATTGCATGTAAATAAATGCAAAAATACCTCATTATCCGCACCTCTGAATAGAGCGTGCAGTTTCTGGGATCGCATACATGTGGTAACTGCACATGGATATGATCAAAGAGCTAAAGAGCTCTACAGTAGAGTGCTCAATTACTCACTGAAAAAGCGTGATGTAAATTGGGCTGTGTGAACCACATGTACCAAGAGCTTGGCTCAGACCACGTCTCCTGTTCAGGCACTGTTTGTACTGAAACATAATTAGTTTGTTATATTGTTCATCTTCTAAACACTGTGTGTCCGTTACAGAGTTATGCCCTCTACACTCAATGTTCTCTTATCTGTTGTGCTCTTGTTCTTTATTACCAAGTCCTGAGCACTCTATTCCATCTGTCAACACCAAATATTGTGTTATGTAAACCATAAAAGCAGGTTCAGTCCTTTCTGCATTCACTGTCTGTATCCACTTCCTGATCTATGGATCCACTCAGAAGTGGATTACGACTGAATAGGTTAGTGGTTTGTGCTGCCTTTCAGGGTATCTGGATGGATATCTCAATATGTAATTTGCAAACATACACTATGATAACTTACATAAGATAAATATGTTTTTAAAAACAGGAATTTAAAGGAAGGGTATTCAAAGGGAAAAAATGAATATAAACAGGCTATTTATATTTTAGCCGTTAGTAGATAAATAAAAAAGTAAACATATAGTGCTGAAAGTATTTTATACATAGAATTTTAGTATTATATGTAAAATATAGTGTTATTATAGGATGTTACTTTAAATTGCTTAGGAAGTTTAAATCTTTTTTTAAGAACTCACTGAGTAATTTCAAAATTATTGTCCTTTGCTTTTATACAAAAAAAACAAGTTTGACATAGTAACACATTAAAAACCTGATGAATGGCTTAGTAATGTGAAGGAAAGCATGCTAAGGAGTTTGCAACTCTTCTTTATCTTTAAAAATATAGATCTGGAGGAGCCAGATCACCTGAAACAAAACCTCAGCAAACAAAATAGAGTAACAGGTAGAGAAAAAAAGTAATACAAGGTCACATTTCCACTTGATTTATTCAGATCATCTTTAAAGTCACTTGACTTTCAGTTAAAAAGAGTAGGCAGTGTACGGTCACTTAATTGCACAGAAACTAAGTAGATTAGCATAGGCAGTATTTGATTGTGAAATCAAGTCATGAAATAGCATTAGCCCTTGTTATGTGTTCTTAAATAAGAATAGTGGCAAAACAGGTAGTTTAGCAACAACGCAAACGTTGCCAGACAGAACCCAGACAAAATTTCCATAGTGCATCATCAGCCTTTATGATATAAGGACTGTGCTATCTGGGAAGAGTAGCTACCCTTGGAAAGGAACAGTAAGTAAAGGTGTATGTAAGAGTGTTCTGCAGCGTCTGCTTAGACGTCTGCAAATAAAAGCCAAATAGTCATGAAAAGTCGCTGCAAGGATATTTCTGAAGTTTGCCTGGAGCTGGTTCCTCAGTAATTGAGGTGATAAAGGCAACTGAGAAAGCAATGAAAAAAGTAATGAATGCATTTAGAAAGTGCATTAAAATTAAAATTATTAATTAAAAACCTGAGGCTTCTCTGTACATTTCCTAAGTCTGTCAGAAAAATTTATAATAAAGGACTATCCATCTTCTGTATTACCATGCCCTGGCAGTTAAAGGTTGCAAATAACACTGTGATACCGTTGTCCATCCTCTGCTTCAGGTTTCATTATTATTTCAGTGTAAACACACAAGTCATTACTATATGCAGTAATAATAAAAAGATGTCTCTAAATTGCAAGGTAAGTTTCCCTCTAGTAGAAAAATTCCATCTTCAACTCTAGCAAACTCCCTGACGAAGGCCAGCTGCCCTGCGGCACCCTCTCCCGCCAGTTAGCACATCTTGCTCTTACTCAAGCTTGGTGATTATTGATTAAGCTTTTTTTTTATCTGATGAAAGGACTGCTCCAGCACTCAGCAGGCATCCCCCCAAACAGGCTTCTGTTAGAAGAAAGGGACAGAGCTGTGCTTTCTGTGCTAATCTTCTTCCACCACTCCGTCACAGTGCTCGAAGATCAGTGTGCACCGGTTCCCCCGCTGGCGGGGGCTGCTACACCGCCCTGCCAAGCCCTTCCTCAGGGCTGGTTCCCCAAATTCTGGCACTACCTTGGCACAAGTGAGCACAGCAAACCAGTGCTGACTACTACTGTGGCCAGAGAATTAGACACAGCTGAGCTGAATACACCTGATATGCCTGCAAAGAATAGCTCTCCAGCTGAGGACCCAGAAGAAAACCTGTACTAAGAGTATGCTGTGACTCCCAGTGCTATGAAGCCCAGTATGGTGTATCTGACGGGATGCCTACGGCATCATGCTGCACTGCTGGCCACTCTCAATCTATGAGGTCTTCTCCCTCGTGAGTACCAGCTCACAACCAAACATTTCACTTTGGGCAGATCTTAGAAAGGAATTAAATCCAGAGACTATGCAGGATGAACAACTGCACATTTCTTGGCTATTCACACTATTCTGCATCCAGGAATTCTCTGCAGGAATAGGTGATTTAAAACAGTGTTTTCATGAATAACACTGAACACAACAAGGAAAGCAAAACAAAACCACAAGAGGGATAGAAATCCTTTGCTAGCTTAAAAATGCATGTGTCCCAGACTGGTTGGTTAAAGCTTCTTTTCCTTAGTTTCTGGTGTATTTTTAAATGACAAGGCAGCAGGCTTTTTGTGTTATAAGCTGGAGTGTCAGCAGGAGAAGCCAACCTCAGATTCATTCTTTTTATCAGATTTGAACAGAGTACATTTCTGTAGCTTGTTCTTTGAGTACAAGCAGGTAAATGCCAGGATGCTTGCAAATGAAAATTAATTTCATGCTGTATTCTGTATTTATAGCATCATTTCACTTGGAGAAAATACTTTCAGTGAAGATGTCCACTTCCATAGAATCTTTTAGAACACAATTTCAGTGACTGCATTTCAGTGGTCTGTCATGGGCTTGAGTTTTCCTTTCTTGACCTGAGGATATATGATGTCTCCCAGCTTTCAGTGCTGGACTATAGTACCTGCAATATATCTCCAGGTGCTCTGACCATTTTTTCTGGAAAGGCATACCTTCAACCCAAATAGGCTAAGCAAAGTTTGAACATAAGTTTCTTCACTTGCACCAACTCATGCAGCACCTCCTCCTAATCACGCCAGAGGAGAAAAGCAGCGCAAACGCAGAGAGCTGAGCAGTATAGTTGGGACTGCGCCAAACCATTATAGAATAAGCCTGGTGAAGAAGCTAAAGGTGGGCTTATCCTTGATTTCAGATCCAGCTAGGCCAGTATGAGAGATAACTACCCCAGCTGCCTGTTGGGGCACGGGGTTCTGCAGTGAGGGGAGAAGCTTGCCTCCAGGTGCTCCATGATTAGTGTCAAGCAAAACCAGCAGTGGTTAGAGTTATCTTGGCATGTGTGCTTTAATAAGACAAGAGAGCAATTACATTACCTGCTCATCTGACAGAGAAGTCTAATCAAGAATGGAGTCAAGGACCAGAGAGTTCTTTAATTGGCACAGCTGGACCAAGAAAAAAGATTGTTTTATGCAGGAGTAGAGATGCCTTTGATCCCTTCAGCGTTTGTTCCTGTTGAGTTAGACAGATCGTAAATCTCATTTAAACTTAACATTTACAACTTCCGCACTAGTCAAACTGAAGTGTGAAATCCACTGCCTGAAGTCAAGTAGGAGGCTGAATGCGTATCGCAAGGGGAACTAGGATTCAATAAGCAGATGTGGCTGTGTCAGCCCGGGAGATTGTACTTGTTCTACCCAAGACAAATATGGAATCAGTGAAGTAGCAATGGACAATCCAACCATATATAAATATATTTATAATATATGTAAATATATTACAAATAGTTATGTGTAATTATTTTGTTATTGTTTTGATAACACATTTTTTTATCAGAAAGGTCCTTTCTTAAAAATGCCTTTTTGACTAATTTTCAAATACTGTTGTTTGTAAATAATTCATTATTTCTTTTTATCAACAATATAAATTTAAATTTATTTTTCTAAATAGCTCTCAAATATATTACTAACCTACTACTTAGCTGGTAATAAGAGAACACTGTCTTCTGTAGCCCTGTCCTGCAGAGTAAAATGAACAGCCTGGAGAAGAGAAGGCTCCGAGGAGACCTTACTGCAGCCTTGCAGTGCTTAAAGGGGACTTACAAGAAAGATGGGGACAAAATTTTTAGCATGGGCTGTTGCAATAGGACAACGGGTAATGCTTTTAAACTAAAAGGGGGTAGATTTAGACTAGATATAAGGAAGAATTTTTTTACAATGAGGGTGGTGAAACACTGGCCCAGGTTGCCCAGAGAGGTGGTAGATGCCCTGTCCCTGGAAACATTGAAGGTCAGGTTGGATGGGTCTGTGAGCAACATGATCTGGTTGAAGATGTCCCTGTTCATTGCAGAGGAGGTTGGACTAGATGACCTTTAAAGGTCCTTTTCAACCCAAATTTTTCTATTACTCTATTGTATTAAATAAACTTTAAATATGAAAAAATAGTTGAAAATAGTGAATGGGAGTCAAGAAAAGTATTGCTGCTATGGAGAGAGATACAGACTTATCATTTTACTTTTTTAAATCCTTTTTCTCAAACTTAAAATATATTGGAAAATGTAATATTTTAAACTAATCAGGAATTCACACTGAGAGAACAAATGACAGGAGCAATTCTTTCTATTCCTGAAAGGGACTGAGTATGAGACAAAACTGGAGGTAGAAAGAAATTTAGGCGGGTCATACAGCAGGAGAATTGATATTCATTTAAAACAAAATTTGGGGGTAGACTGTATTTTCAAAAAGAGGAAGAGCAATTCATCTTCTCCTTTGTTCTTTGTTGAGAATTAATCAGAGTAATAACTACACATTTTTAGTACAAGCAAAGAACAGGTATTGTGTGCAAAATGTCCTGGAGACTTTTGCACCATGAGTGACGGCATTAAAAAAAAAAAAATGCCTAAGCCTATGTTTGCAAAGCAAACTTCCAAAATGCAAATAACAACGTGGACCTGAAACAATGATTCAGGACCAATTCCTCATATCAGTCTCAGCAGAGAAATTCTTTCTTACCGAGTAAAACATTCATAAAAGGAGCAGAACAACCCCTTTGTGTTTCTCTGTCCTGCCTACTGCTACTAGAATCCCACGATGGTGTCAAGAGTAGACAGAGCTGAGTTTGTTTGGAGCAGGAGAGTACAGTTTATTTTATTATTTCAAATTTGGTTGATGGTCAGAGCAGTAGAAAATTACATTGTCCCTACCTGTCATGTGTTTATAGTAAGTCTAGGACTGGGGATGAGGTGAGTTTTAGCCTAATACCTCAGATAACGTAACCTTTTTAATTCAGTCGGTGACTGGTACCTTTTATCACAGCCAGTAAGTGTCTGTCTTTCTTGAAACTTTAAGTGATTAACATAGTTTTAAGCATATTTCAAAATGGCGGAAATAAGATGGAGTGCTATGACGATTATGGAAAAAAGCCACTGACTGGATCTTCAGCCACACCTTATAGCAAAAATGGGCATCACACAATCATTCCAAAATATCAGCATAAAACCTACACAGCAATGAAATGTAATTCAAGCCATGTGAAATCACAGGAACAAACCACAATAGATCATACACCATATAAAAGAATTCAAACCATTCTATTGGCTTCATCACTACTCAGAAAAACATAGCTGACTTTCTTAGAATTGCTTAATCTAACTGTCACATCCCTGAAGATGTAGCCACAGACATCAACATGTGCTGGCAAACCCTGAGACAATCTAAGCTGTCCAAGAGAATTGAATCCATAACCTTGATGCTGATACGTGGCAAAACATGGGTTACCACATCTCCGCTCTTATTTTGTAAGCCTTGCTCATTAGATGAAACTACTTTGTGTGCACAAAACCTTTTTACCTCACACCATTGTTTTACTGGGTAGACAGCTCCTCAGATTGATTATCTGTGGTTACACTGCCTGAAACAGTCACACCATCGGGTACTTCTTCCTTTTTACCTGTAACAGATCCCAAATATACTGCTGGTCTTATTAATATTGCCCCTGCTAACAACCACAAGGAGGACAGCATTTGCAGGATGAGTAAGGACAGCAGAAAATGACCACATTGTTTACTGTTGTATCTCAACAAGGACTTGTTTGCTCTATTTTGTTTGTAAAAAAAGAGGATTACCTGATCCAAACATGAGATGTCACTATTTTATTTTATGCACAAGCTGTGGTTGCCAGCAAATCAAAGAGGTTTGCACACCCCAACCAGAACTACCATCCGATCAGAGCAGCTTAGTTGTTCTGGACAACTTCACACCACTTGGAGCAAAGACAACAAAAGATAAGGATTTTACACACCACATTTTGGTCGTATTAACAGGTCTTTTAACTAACGGATTCAGCTTCCACTTGCAAATGGCATTCTGGAAATGGAACAGGTGTAGTTTTAAACTTTATAATGTCTCTGGGAGAAGGATGATAATAGAGACATTTGCTTTGCACAGATGCCACCTCCTGCAACAGAAGGACAATGATGGGATGGTAATCATTAGGCTAATATATGTTCCATGAAGTCCATTAACAGCTAAACAGCTACCAGTGCAGGCATCTTTAGGAAGCACAGCACTGGTTTCTGGAGTGGGCCCTAACATCCACACACTTTTTTATTAACAAATGGAGCTACATATAAACTGTGGAGTGAATTTAACAACTGAGAACACTGTGCTCAGAGTAACATGAACTATTATATACTCCCACTTTCTAACAATATCATTCAGCATTTCTTATTCTTTCCTCACCTTTGCAATTGATTCTTTAAATCTGTGGACAATTTGCCTGTATGGGTACAAATCAGATTACATCTTACTTCCACATTATGTTCCCATCCCCTATGTGAAAGAAAGTATTCATCTCTAATTGAAAAACCCAAATATTTCTTTTAGCATTTAAAACATTTAGAGAAACATCTACCTTTGATGTCTGAAAATTCTTGTCATATAATACAGTGTCCACCTTTTCCCAGCAACGATGAAGTTGTTTGAAAAGAAACCCTGCAAAACTGACACTGAGAAAATACCAAGTAATATTAATTTCTACCGGCTACCGGATCAATGAGTTGCAGAAAAATAATGCTTGCTTAAGGTCATAAACTTCAGCACAGTTCCAGCAATCACCCTGGGAGGCACTGTGATTCAGAGATGCGCCTATGACTCAAATCACCTCCGTGGCTTCCGCTCGCTCAGGCATGTGGTGGTTTACTTTTAGCCCATCACTATCATCCTGCATTTTCTCAGCTCTTTGGTCAGTGAATTGAGAGATGGGGGTCAACTCAGCTCACGTCCTTGCAAGGCGGCTGTGTTCTTTAGCCCATACATCATCACCTCATTAAAGACTGAATAGTATAAATACTAAATCTTATCAAGAGCCCGCTGAATTTAACATGACTGTAGCTACTGGTTTATCTGGATCGTTGGTGCAACTCCAAGGTCTGTGGAACTCCCCCATACAATAACTCAGTACTACATGTGGCAGAACATAAAGTCAGTGCAATTACAGTGGGGTCCAGAAATCAGTTAATGGGTTCTGTAAGGCTGATAGAGGTTAAACACACTACAAACCTCACTTGCTCGCTAAAGTAGGCATCTGTGACTGGGAATGCTCACAGCAAGTAGAAGAATCATGCATCCTTTCCACACAGATACTTTTCAGAGCAGGTGGAAAATTATGTAGTCCATGCTCTTTCTATTTCTACTCTTCCAGAGCAGTACTCTACAATACTTTCCTATTTCTGGGTAAATCCATACCTACTATAGCAACACAGACATATCTTGATTCTTGCTATCCTCATAGATTTTCTTTCTTCTGCCTCTGAAAAAAGGCTTTTTTTGACCAATGTGAATGATGACGTAAATAGTCCAGCCAGTTGATTTGCCACCGTTTTGACTTCTTTCCTCATACCAGTGAATGAAAACTGGTGTTGTTCCTTTTCAGAGGTTGATACAATTCTTCTGCTTCCCAGTGTAAGTTAGGCAGTAGATTATGTAACACAAATTCACGTTTCAGAAGTGCAACTTTCCATACAGTCAGAGATTTGAAATGATAAGATAAGGACCAGATCAAGCTATAAGTTACTGCACAGCTTTAGTGAGCTGTACGCAGTTTAGATCTATACACAGCAAACCCCAGGTAATTCAAAACTGGGTCCAGATTCATTTCCCTATTTTGTAAGCCTAGAAGATCTTTTCAACATTTGTGATCTGACTCTGGAAATAGTTTTTTTTAAAAAAAAAGACCCCACCTTCTTGCTTCATTAAAAACATTTTGACACAGTTGTTCACGCTAAAATATAAATAGTATTCTCAGGGCATTCAAGCCAGCATTAAAATCTCCAAACAAAATCTCTGCATTCCCAATGGATTAAATTACATTATGTTGCAAAGTCCATGTAATGAAATTGTATTGAATAATTCTACTGTTTGCCAGTTATCAGCATTTCTTATAAGTATGTTGTTTGTGCCTACTGAAGCTCCCTTGACGTACACCATACCCTGTAGCCAGACATTTCCACCTGAAATTCCAATTAGAAAAAAACAAAATACAACAAAGAAGAGTTTACAGATCTGGATTCTAACAGACCGAGGACAGAAGCTGTGAGGATTCTATGGAAAGTTTTCTACCAGATGCTTTCTTTCTCAGACCAAGGAAGTTCCAAATCTCCATTTCCTGTTGTCATTGGATCATTTCTGCCATTATTTCAATGACCATATCCTACATGACTATTGGAAATACTGTATGCCAGGTTTCCTAAGTAATTCCTGGAGCCTCATTCTCATTTCTTCCTCAGTCCCTCCCTTCTCTCCACATAGTAAGGGAAGTGCTTAGCATCTTTTGGGTTATGATTCATATTTAAATTATTGCATATTGCAATAACTTTTTTCTTTTCTCTTTTCTAAATATGATGGCTCCTTGAAGCCATAGTCAAAATATACCTCATCACTGGTCTAAAGCATTCCCTGCAAAAGCTAAGTGTGGTCTCTTAAGGTCTCTCACAACTTCCTACTACTTCACTTTGCCATCATGTTCATTAATGATTCGACAATTATTTCAGTGGCACTCCTTGAGTTGTGTCCTCTCCCTTCTTTTCTTCTTCAAAATGTCTCATGCTATGCAACTTTTAGAGACTCTACGTTTCCCCCTCCTTGACACCCTTGATGCTGCGGACAATGGAAAAAATCCTTTGTGGAAGGTTTGTTGCCACTTGAATATCATAGCTTGATCTTCTCCTGTTTCTGCTCCTGCTTTTGTTCCATAAATTCCTCTTTCCATAGATCTTTCTTATTTCAGACCCTTTTGATTTGAAATCTTGTCAAATCATTCAAACTCCAAGCTGGTATCTTCTCTTCCCCCCTCCTGTCCCACCCCCACCCCAATTCTGCGCTAACAGTAACAGCAGAATAAAGCAACTAGGTAACACGCTAATGTTCAGAACACAATTAAAAACCATTAAGAGTTTTCAGTTGGCTTTCTTCCCAGATTTTAATGGTATATCAGTACAATTTAATTATGAAAATAATATATTGCCTGTTTTTAAAAGAAGTGCTTAGCTAAAATAAAACCATAGCCACGAGGATATTAACACAACAATTTGACTAAGTACGACATACTTGTTATCCACAAAATTTTCATACCATAAAAAAATGCAGTGGATGAATAATACAAGAAACTAATATCTTCTGTATGGTAGCACAGGTACTAGGAATTATTTGATCAGTATGTATAATAAAAGTATAATATATTACACATCTTTATTTTTCTTTCTAAAGATTTTTTTTTATGTATGAACAGTTGGAAAATTGACTTAGACTAGAAAATGAAGACCAGCATTATATTAAGATGAAAGCACAGCACCTTCTTAGTTGTATTAATACCTCTCGTCTTACAACAGTGCTTTGAAACATCAATTTTGGCAGAGCTCTCCAACTGCTTCGATAACAATAAATAAAACACGTAAGGGAAGAGGATTAAGCCCTCACCCACAAACACTCATGCTGTTGAATTCCTACCATACCCCCTGGCAGAGTTTTGACCTTCCCAAATTAGCACCTTCCCAGACAGTGCATGAGCGCAAGACCAGCCACAGCCCACGTCAGGGACCACATTGAGGACCTCTCCCAATACACGGTTTCGATGCTGCCACCCTGTTTTGAGAAGGAATTCAAATTAAACACACAACACAATCTGTGCCACTCCAGTTGGTCTCGGAGTGACCAGATTTTCCTTCTTGGAAAGACAGTGTGTTGTGGTAGGCAAAATACAGGCACAGACCAAGAGAACACTACAACCTAAATAGAGAAACCTCAGAATTAATTAGAAAGAAACAGCATAACCCTCCATTTTAATGATCCCCTAATTTCTGGTCCAGTGTTTTAATGGCAGAACCATCTTCTTTAATTTGTCTAATACTTTCCATTGCTTGCAACTCCATCAATGTAGAAGATTTTCCAATTTCTATGTTTGACTGAGGCTTTTATATTTTTTATATATATCTACATGCCTATACATGCATATATGCATATATATCCTTTATATGTCATACAGTCATGCTTGATCCTACCAAGCACAAATCAAAAAACAACCTACGAAATCAAGGTCTTTGCAAAACATCAATGAAATATATATGACACCTATAACTAAATCTCGTACTTCATGTGAAGTAGATTCAGCTGAGAGGCTTTGATTTTTCTTTCCATGCTTCTGAAATACTAACAGAACAAAGTGCTGGAAATAACTTCATCTCATTTGATGGTATCTGTCATTAATACATTATTTAACATTTTTCAACATTAATGAGGATATCTTAGGTAAAAAAGACAGGGAATACATAATCAGAAGACTCAACAGCTCTCCTCATATGAGATGAGCTGTAATTAAAGACTGGTTTAGATTGAATTGAACTAAATTTAAAGAGCAATATTGTATTGCCAAGACTTTGATATACAAGGGATGGCTCTGAATTTGCAATCAGCCATTACCTTGCATATCTGCACAAGGAGACGCGCAGATGTTAAGATCTATTTGATCTATTTTTCTACGAAATTATTAAAATATGAGTTTCCCTGGTTTTTAATCCACTCTAGGACATACCGTTCTTTAGCTATGGCCCGGTTATTACTATGCCTGCCTCACAGCGTTCCTCAATGCGTAATTTTTTTAAGGTCATCAACCTTATATCATAGAATTATTTTAACATGTGGTATTATTGTGGAAATTTTGCTAGGAAAAATAACTATAGTAGAACTGTCTTCGTCTATAGCAGCAGAGGGAAATACATTTATCAGAAGCCATGACTTTTAAACAGAAATGCATAACAATGGACAGTTAACAAAACTAAGCATTAATTATTTAGCAACACAGGACTATCAACCTGAGTATGTAAATTTATGCTATACTAATAGAGAATTATCAAGGTTTCAAATTCAGCAATACTCTAAATAAAGTCATGAAAATAACTGATTTTTTGGTTCATTGGCTAAAGCAAAGAGAAATAAAGCTATTTTTCAGAATCAGTCTGATGATAAATTATTTTGAAGTTAATCAAAATTTTTAATCCTGTTCAAAGTGTTTCTTTTTCTTGTGTTTAAGCCACTATTGAGCTTTGCAGTTTTTCAAATAGTATGTTGTTTCAAAACCAATAAATACTGAAACATTTTGACATATCTTAGCCAGGGTTTCTGCCCACACACACTCTGAAGAAAACTATTCATAACATTCAACACCAAAACGTAAATAACTGTGAATCTTACAAAACCGTGACAATTCAAAGAAGCTGGGAAATTTCTGACAGGGCTGGGAAGTTAAGCGGTGACATGGGTTTATTAACAGTGGAGAGTTTCAGAGAGAAACTTCTAAATTAAAGAAAGAAGAGAAATTTTTAGGAGCAGTGACCTGTGTCCATGTGTCCCACTACCGGTTGGTACCTTAACCACTGAAGTATAATTTATGCTTCTTTACTAAAGGAATCTCAATTTTTTTTTTTATTTTTTTTTTTTTCAAAAAGTAGCTCATCTTTATAGAAAAACTAACTTTCTTAGAACAGCTTCTGGGAAGCTGTTGGTTCAATTCCATTTAGTCAAGAGAAAGAACTAAATCTGGCCTTCGTATTTCTTTATTAGCTGTTTGGTGCTGTGCTAAAGGGCATTTTCAGTATTAGCAGTAGCAGGATGCACTATACATACTCAGAAGAGGTAAGTCAGTAATTCAAATAGCACTTGCAAACTTTTTTTAAGTAGCTGGCATTACAGAACAGCACTTTGTTGCAATCCTGCACAATCTTTTCATGCGGGATGTTATCAAAGAAAAACTGTTATTAAAAGCCTCAGAAACTATGCTAGCTTTCATCAGTTGAGAACTTCACCTATATAGCTAGTTTATCTTGCATGATGTAATAATAATAGCCTTAAATTGTCAGAAGCAGGCTAAAGTGAAATATCAGGCTGTACATGAAGTATTGACAATATATTTATTACCACAGACTGGAAGTCTAGACAGCCGTAAAGATACGTTAAAACAGTACCTTTCTCAGAGAATAAAAATAACAGTGTGGTCATAAAACCTGTGCAAGCAAGGAACAAGAGTCTTTGAACAAGTTACAGAAGGTAACAACCAAGGAATTTCACAGGAACTGCAAAAAAGAACAAGATTTCAAACCACTATAAGCACTGAAAGTAACAAAATAAAGAATTGCAAATATATTTTCTTCTCAAGCAAAATTGCCACTTAAATCAATGGAAACTTTCTCTAGGGAAAAATTTGAACAAATTGAGTACATATTTTTGAAAATCTTGTTGAGAAAGCAAGGAGGAATTATGTGGTATTTTCAAGGTACCAACAAAATCCTTACACAGAATTGTTTTGAAAGCATAAATTACTTTTTTTTCCTCTTTGCACAGTTTACGTAAGGACTTAGCAAAATGAAGGCCATAACAACTAATTAAGTGAAGATGGTAGAATAAAAACAGGCCTCGAAAACCTTTTATTCCCCAGTTTAAATAGTATTTTAAAATAAGGACTTACATCTGAATTGAAGTGTTGATAAGGTAATGTGAGGACATTCCCTTGAAGCAGAACTTTAAAATAAATTTGGCCCTGAAAATGGGTTGTTAAAGTAAATTGAGTATTTCTGTGAAATCCAGGCTGTTGGAGTATGAGTGCAGGGACCGCAGGCAGTCAGTGCTGGGACGCTTCTCCAGCTCTATGACCAGGTCAGCCCCATGGCTCAGTAGCCTCAGATAACTCATCTAACCATTACCGGGTGTTAGCAAAGCAAAGGTTTCCATCCATCTCTTGAAGAAAGTGACTGTTATTAAGCCGTGCCAGAAGTAGAGAATTAACTATAGGCAGTTACATATTCAGCCCTACTTTCAGCTGCTCCCCCAGGCTGGGCCTGGGGCAGGAGATCCCATCTCACCCCCACGCTAATCAGCTGCGCTTCTTTCAGTCTCCATACTGGAAATGTCAAGTTTTTAACCTGCACAGACTATAAAAACCAAATTATTTGCCATATATGGCTAAGGGAGTCTACAGAAAGGGGTACTCCCCTCACTCCATCGATTGATATATTCACAAGCAACTCCAGTGATGACTAACACTGTTATTTAGATTCTATCCTAAAGAGTACAGCTATTTACATTGCTTTTTATCCACTCAGTCCAACAACAGCTGTGGTACAATTCCCATTTTAATGTAGACAGACAATTGCCCTGCATGTTGTCTTTTTCCTTTATGGCTTGACCTTCAAGAGAATCACTAGGGTCTTAAGACTGTAAAAGGACAGGCCAGCACAACAATTTGTTCTTAATAATTTTATTCCAAATTCCTGTTCTTGACACAAAGCAGCAAAATGAAATCTAGATGCCTGGCACTAATTTTCTATTGGATAACCAGGGAGCCTAACAAAGAAAAATGTGATTCTCTGATATCTCGCTGACCTCTCCATACGTCTTCTCCAAGACTGAACTATTTCCACAAACCTGGGTAAATCCAAAGCTAAATAACTGCAACCAATAATAAATTCACCGAACGAAAGGGGACCATTCCCTCTTGATTCAACACATATAGATATGAAAATAGGGGATTTGCGTTTATGGGTATGTTAAAGAAAAAGTAAAACAGAAAATCCTACATAAGTAAAACAAGGTGGTTAGGATATGTAATCCAGAGAATCCACTTTAACTTGCTGTTAACCTTGCTTGAGCCTGACCTCAAAATGAGCTCCAACGTTTATTTTACACATGGCACAATTATCTTGTGTAACTAACCTCTGTAAGGCATCATAAATATAAAGAGATGAGTAAGGCACACTAGTACTTTAGTAAGGTACATGAAGTGAAAGTTTCAAGAACATCCACTGCCAAAGAGAATAAAAAGATTTCAAAGACATCCCTAAGTCTTCAAGGTATACCTTGAATTAAGTGTCCAGTGTGCAGCTCTTGACTCTCACAGGATCTCAGTATGATGAAACCTGATTCTTCATCCACTTCAATAAGTCATTTTTTTTTATTGAAGTCTTTCCTAGTTTTCCATTAAAATTCCCATGGAAAAAAAAAAAAATGTAAAAGTGCTTACAAATTCGCTTATCTTCAAGCTATTAAAATGAGTTCCTTATATGCCTGAGGTTAAACATGCACTGAATAGCTATAAAAACTGTTTTAGCACTTGGTGAAAAATGAGTTTTAACAAGAAGGTGAAAAGGAACATTCTAGATAATGGCTTGTTTTTTTGATACAAGAAACAATAATTTGCACTATCATTTTATGAGGCAATGATCTGATTTTTGAGAGCATAAGCTTGACATTCTAAATCTGCATCATAAAGCCTCACTGCTATGGCTGAGAATTTGCTTTCACTTCTTTTCCATTCCCATGTTTTTTTAAAAAGAGAAGATTCTTCCTTCACTGAAATGGCTACAATATAAAAAACAAAAATGTTTAGCTATTAGACCATGTTACCAGCAAGCTATTTTTTATCTTTTAATTTTTTTCATGGAGCTGCAGTTTGATGGATGCAGAATTTTTCTCCTGGGACATTTCAGAAGCACCAGTAGAAAGAATTGCTGAATTCTTCAAGGATTTAATAAATACTTTGTGAATTCAGTTTTTAAATGGTGACCTGTCAAAACCATTTGCTCCAGCTGAGACAAATGGCATCTTCTCAGTCGAGTTATGAACGTTAAAAATCACATTTTAACTCCATTCTAATCACCAATATTTGAGATGTAAAATTTATATTGTCATTACCTACTATGAACAAATCTTTCATCGACCCATTACATTAAATGAATACAGCTCACAGATGAGGACATTTTAATCATGAACAGTTGTGAAACAATATACACAGTACATAAGTCCATAAATGAATAAAAAGTATTTGTATCAGTTTTAAAAAATTAAGTATCTGATAGATTATTTATAGACACATAGATTACACAGGTATAGCTACATTCCCATGTTACCTCTGTAGTCAATGCAGTCAATGCTTAAAAAAACCCCAAGCTAACAAACAGAAAAAAAAAAAAAAAAAAAACCAAACAAACCCAAAAAACACCCAACAGTCAAGTATCCCTCTGCGGAGCTAGTTAAAACAATTGAGGATATTGCCCCAAGTGAGTCTCCCACTTAGCACCTCCTGACCCACGACAGAGGGTTGGGTGAGCATTTCTTGTCTGCTTCCCTGCAAATACACCACAGCCTAAACAAACTTCAGCTGAACTTCAGCTGCAATTTAAGCAAAGCCAATTAAATACCCACAGTAACAGGTGAGACGGTTTCACACAATCCGCTTGGTAAGGACCAGTTAATAAATGTGGTCATGTCCATCTGGCCATTTTATACCATGGCAGATGCTTCTAAGCAATTGGTTTTTTGTAGTTCCCCTTTACAAACTTACACCAAAATACTATAACTAGAGCAGTTATAATTTATACAGTCTATTTTCCCAATGCAGGTCTGCAGGTAAACATTTAGTTCAGATTAACCTTTTCCAGTCCTTGTCCAGTTCAGTTTACCACATTCATAAACTAAATTATTATAGAATCAGATAGTATATACAAACTTAGCCCCCAAAAAAGAAAATGTATGAATAATCACTGAATGCAATTATCTAGTAAAAGGTTTTAAGGAGGACAATTAAAAACTTGCAAGACAGCAATGATGTTAAGGACAGCTTTATGATGACGTTAAACAACTGCTTCAAGATACCACCCTTCCCTTCTTCAGCTGTCATGGATGGAAATATTTGGCACAATTATGATATAGCAGGAATTAAAAATTTATTAATAGTTTGAGGTAAATCAAGAGGTTAAATTTTAGCAGCACTTAATCATTAACCTATTTAAGGGTTTACAAGGTGATTTAACAAAATAATTGAACAATGACTTAATCACAGATTCAAAAATGACAAGATTCACACTAACTTACTGTAAGGTATCCTAAATCAATGTATTTGTATAAACACCAAAACATATAAACACGCACCATTCAAGGAGTTGCACAAAAACACCATCCATGTCTAGGGTGCTAGGACCAAGGTCCCCTCACAGCAGATGACCCCAGGGAGCCGATTGGTGCCCCTTTTCCTAAATCAATAGATATGTATATGAACAAAAAAAAATATAAACCCACTGACAAGGAGACAGAAAATGTTTTGATCCAGTAAAACATATGAACACCCACACTCAAAAGCGAATGTGTATACTGGAAACACATAGAGAGATAGAGAGGTGGATGACAGAGACGATAGCCTATAGTTAAAATTTCCCTCTTCCGGAGTTTAGAGTAATGGGCAATAATTGAGAAGATTGACTCGCCCCAGCCCTTTAACCGTCGAGGTGTTTGCCTGAGCAGCATCCCAACTCAGGGGAGATGCTGGTCACAGCCTACTGCAATCCAGGAGAACTCAAAGGGTCTTGCTGCATTTGTTATTTATAGGGTCTGAGATAATTGACTTTCATCAGGTACTTTTCCATTCCAGCCAACTCAGATAATGGGATTTCTGGTACTTTCCACCACTTGCACAGGCCCAGAACTTGCCAGACCTTGAGGTTCTGGTATCAATCCCCCCTCTTGGAGCCACAATCCAGGTACTGTCAGGACGTGATCAATTATTGACTGATTCCAAGCGACAGGGAACATGGGAATCAGGTGCAATAAGGGGTTGCCATAACATTCTGGTCCGTTGCCCTTCATGTTCTCTCCTATTTTATGTTGGATTGTTATGTGGCCCAGGCTGCCATGTGGTCCAGGTGTTAAGGGGTTGCCATAACATTCTGGTCCATTGTCCTTCGCATTTTTTCCTAGTTTCTGTTGGGTTATTATGTGGCCCAGGTGAGGGAAATCATGTGAAGCACCAAGTGGCCTCAGGCGGGGGGGTGGGTGGCACCACCACATCAGCCATTAAGCGCCTCCTCTTGGAGTTCATCATCCCCACTGAAGATCTGCCAGGCAAGGAGTGCTTGCACAAAGTACCCTTATTCAGTACAGCCAGTGAAATTAGCTTAGGCTCATCATCTATTCCATTTCTCAGCTACTGCTGCAGCAAACCTGCTTCTTGGCCCGCTTGGACAAATTTTAAGCTTTGCATATCATCCTTGCAAAAAGTCGTTCAACGCTGTAACAGTACAAAGCAGTACAATAAAACCCTACACATTGACTAATGTACTGAATCCATAGTTAACACTAACTAGATACAAAGCTAAGTATTAATAGGTATTAATGTGTTCACTATCCCAGAGAAGAAGCATACTAGGGTCACTGCCTGGTCAGCAAACACTGCCAGAAGGGGAAGGACAGACCACTGACTTTCCTTAGAACAGGCGGGTCCTCTGGGTTGCAGAATCATTGTTCTCATTCTCTGCTTTCTTCCTAAAAAGGAAGAAAGCCGACAAGTATTCCTTTCTTTTTAAAAATAAGTTTTATTACATTTTCATGTCAGATCTTTTCCTCTTGAATCCTTGACCTGCTATCTACGATATCTCCAAAATTACACTTAACAAATTTTTGCTTTTCTACTTTCTGTAGCTTTGTCTCAAGTACTTTCTCACTCCTTAACAATAATTTTCCCGTTGTAACTGATCCGAGTTCACACAGCTGAGCTGGACTGAAAAGCCTTGAATCCCAGCTGAACCCCGAGGCTGAGGGCGGAGGAGCTGGGAAGCTGACCCACAAAGCTTTCTAGGAGGAAGCCTAAAAGCTAGTCCAGATACCTGAAATATTTATGTCCCTTGCTGGTATCACCTGTGACTTTAGCAAGACTTTTTCAGCTCCCCTAGCCTCTGTATCAGAGTGAATCAAAGTAATGGCATTTAAGATCTCGAGCTGGAAAGCACTACTGAAGCCTTGTTACTGACACGTGCCACTCTTCTCAACATAAATTCAAAGTTTCCTGGTTTGGCTCCATCTTCAAATATTTGTTTTTTATACACACCGGTGAAAAATCAATTATATTACTGAAACTGAAAGCCTTGATGAACAAAGACATCACTAATCAGCTCTGAGCTTCTTCAAGATCAAATGAACTTTTATTAGAAGAAAGCGCTTTCTCAGAAATGGAAGGTGCAATTACATGGAAATGGAAATGGAGTTGTTTCAGCATCATTCCCCTCCTCCTATGTGTTTGCAATACCAGATGGAGATTTATTGGAGATGAAGGGAGAGGAAAAGTAAGTGAGAAGTTAAGGAAAAAGCAGGTAAAATTCAGTACATTTTTTAACACTGATAACATAGCTGCAGGCTGAACAGCTTATAGTAAACAACAGTATAGCAGTAAAGGTAGAATACAGTAGAAAAGTAGGCAACATGCATTTCTCCACATAACAGCATTGTTGTTGAAAAGAAACTAAATGTTTCAGAAGTGTTTCCCCTCAATGGAGTTGAATTCAAACTTCCAGAATACACAGACCACAGCTATAGGCCTGATCCAGACAGAAGTATGCAATTAATCATCCCAGTAATAACCGTTATCATTGAATCTCCTTTACAGAGTTTATTACGTTCCAAAAACTTTGCTCTGATAATATTTTAAACAATATCAGTTATAAAATTTCTGCTTCATTTGTATTAACCATAGGCTAACCTTTTTCCTTACTCAACCATATAGCCAAGATTCATGTTTCCTAGTTTCCCAATTATTTCATAAATAAAAACCAGCAACTGATAATCTCGCTGATAGCAGTTGTGCCTCTGACATCTTGCTGCCCATCCCAGCATTGTGGGTCTCTCATCATTTCGCACTCAGCACCTGTGATGCCCAAACTGTCTTTCTGTGCCTATAGAGGCATGGGAAGGCAGGGGATGGATGGCTTGAGATGTGCCCCTCAACACAGCAGCACAGGCAGCAAAACAGTGCCCACCCGAGCCCAGGAAATAAATGAACACAGAAGACATTTAGGTCTAACTTAAAACAGGTCTGACCATAGCTAATATGTACTTTCATGGGCCTTTCTCCATCAAAACATCAAGTATGTATTAATTTTAAGACAGTCACAGTAATCATGATGATGTGCTGAATCAAGCTCATTATGCATAAAACAAGATTTTGGGACACTGTCCCCCCAGGTTATCTGTCAAAGAACCTTACACAATCGTGGAAAGAATTCAGCGCATCAGCGTGGATCCAAAACAACCAGCAAACTGTGAAACTGGCTTCTTGTGTAGCCAGGAGGAGTTCCAGGAAAAAGCCTCCAGAAAACCTCCCCACGCATGGGCTGGATAATAAAATCCATTCAAAGGAAAGGAATTCCTAGGAACTAATGGTATTAAGAGCTCAAAGACACAGACCTTTGGAAAACAGAATAAGGAGATGCAGACGGATCCATCTCCTTTCTGAACGCCCCTATCTCTCCTCCAACACCGTTGCTGAGTACAAGGCACAACCAGGAGGGCTGTCTCAGGGCTCTGTGCAGGCAGTGACCATGAAAAAATAGATGGTTTTGAGAAAGCAGAGACTGTTACACACTGAGGAGGACAAGAGGAGTGGAGGTGCAGCAAGTGAAGGCAGAGGTGACTGCCGGTCTGAGGAGAACAGCAGATGAGGAGCATACTCCTTTTACACAGACCCAGTTTTCTGTCAGACATCAGCTTTGGTAAATTCTCCCAGAAGCTGCCCTAAATCAAATTCCAGGACACATCAGTAATGTCCTGCATTTGATGCAGCCAACGTCCCTTGGAACCATGCCTTGAAGTTACTCCACATGTTATCTATCGAGTTTCGTATCCTGGAGGAGAAACAGTGCTACTTTATCTGTGGCTAATCAAACAAATTCAGAAATGACGGTCACCAGAAATGGATCTAGCATAGAGTGGCCAATGCCTCCTGTCTGATCAACAAACCTGTGAAAGGAGGGAATTAAAAAATGCAGATATAAACATCTACAGGTTCTGAAGTAGGCACCTAGATTCCACCTCAGTCCCATTTTAGGAAGACAAACCTCTGTGGGGATTCATCTGTATTCCCTAACAGATCATAAAATATACATGATATTCCCCAGCACCAGCTGGCTCAGTAGGAACGTTCAGCCCAGCTTCTCCCAGAGAAAAACCAGCCGTCCTCATTTGGCAGCATGAAAACACTGAATACAGAGTCTTCCCTTCCAATCAGTGCACTACAGACCCAGGTAGCATGTAAGCCTTGTCCAGATGTGTGAACATATTAGGTATTTGACACAACATCATCATATTTCTGCATCCTAAACAGTACTTTATAAAAACAGTGGGTTTGCACATTTTCTTTCAGCAGAGCTTAGATATAAGCTGCACTGCAGCAGGACAACATGCGTACTAACTCAGGACTGGCTTCCAATAGGCCATGAAATTACCAGAAATACTATCATTCATCTCAAAGACAGTGGAATTGTGATCATAGAACTCTATTTCAAACTGAAGGGCTCTAGGGGAAAAATTCCCGGAAATGCTTTACTGAACCTTAAAGTTTTCATGTGCAAACTTCCACAGTGCTTGTAACATGGGCCAGTTACAGCTTCTTGGAGCTAAACCCAGGCACTCTCAGGCCCTGGACCACAGCAGTGCTGCTCTCCCTCTCACAATAGCTCTTGGACCCCATCAAGTCCCAACAGCGATGAGCTTCTCAGATTACAATATGGTGGCTGAGAAAATGCATCACTATACCTTGTTCCCGGAAGTCAGGGGCTGCCCCGTTTAATTACTCAACATTTTGGCTAAACTGCTCTTCCCCAGACAACTTTAATCTTTCACTACCGCTCAGATGTATTTATCACCTAAGATAGCATCTGGGTTTTACAGCAGGAA
>NW_009648332.1:9797679-9804919 GCF_000708025.1 Charadrius vociferus | reverse complement strand
AGGAATGTTGCAACATCGCTGAGCTCATAGCTGACAGAAACCCCTGCTTGTCCACTGAAGTTCTCCATGCTGGCTTCAAACAGAGTGTAAGTCCAGAAATGTATTTTAATTAGGACTTTAAAATCGTTTTTAAAATGCAGAGGAGGTTCTCAAAAAGCTACATTTCAAGTGCACTTGTCTCCCTTCATTCAGCGATGTATTTTCTTTCCAAAGCAGACCTCAAGATTAAAGAAGCAATGCAGTAAAATTCAATATGAGGGTGAGCAGGTTTTACTCAGTTTTTTTGCTAAGATCTGTAAAACAAACAGAACCAAAAAAAAAGGAAAAATTCTCATCACAATAATTTTAATTTCCCTTACTCAGAGGTACCAACAGAGATCAGCCACCTCTGTTCTATCTCCTTTGTTGTGTGGAGCTTACTGCTCAGTGTCGTGAAAATGGTATTTAACAACTGGTCTGGTAATGCAGTGATAGAGAGCCACTATAAATATTCTTTCATTTATCTGATTGTTAAACTTTGAATTTTAAAGTGTTCTCTATTTGCTGCTGTCTTTATTAGCTCAGCTGAACTCTTTTTATACTCACTTGTTAGAAATTTATTATGGCATCTTATACATCTGCCATTGGAAATTGTCCCTTTGTGCTTTGTGAGAATTCTGCAGCGTGGCCATTCTCTCATTTTCAATACACAGTTATGTTTTCATCTGAGCATTTAATGTGAACTTACTTTTCATATATTATTAGGACGTTCACAAAGCAATTATCATGCTCACCTAATCACAGCTTGATATCTAAGAAACTGGATCAATCCTTTAGATGAAATATTTTTTAACTGTACAAAATGAGAATGACTTGGAGCAGGGAGACAAACCTCCTTAGAGAAGCACAGTATAATAAGGAATAAGAAGATCATCTTAAGCTATCATTACAATAAATAAACCATTTTTTTTTCCCCCAATAGGATGGTCTAACAAGGATTTATTACCAAGGACTGCAGAAGCCAGGCTCAGACTGAACTGCAGAGCCCTGTCACTCTTAAACAAGGCTGGAAATTCAAATACCTTTTTCACAGCACCAGTGATGGGTCCCTAGGTTAATGGGTGAAGAAGCTTTGAGTTTGAAACACCAAAAGTCATGGGAAAACTTTCTTAGCAAAACCCTCAACCAAGTTGCAAGAAAATAGCATAAATCTGCTATTTATGAGCATCTGAACTTGCAAATTCCTATAGGGTAGGTATAGTGTAGCTAACACTCCCTGTGCTGACGTAAAAGATAAGCACATAGACATGTTTTTGTAAGTATAGCTTGCATTTTGAATATAGAGTATCAGTTTCTCTATGGCAATTGTACAGCTGTCTGCCCTTAACCACTGGAAATCAAGGATTGGCACCGTTATTTTTCAGAAGTATCATCAGATCTTTAATTAACTCTGTTATCCAAGGATTTTGCTGTTCTACATGTAAGCCAAAACACCAGGATCTCAAGCAGCCCTGCACTTCCTAATATTCTTCTGCTATAGCAACTGAACTGTGCAACACAGAGCAAGGCTGCCATTTCCACCCCAGGAAACATCACTTCCTGCAAGACCATTCTTCAAAGCATTTCATTTCGCCTCAAGACCATTTAATTTGTGAGCTTTGGCTTAATCACAGTTCATGGCAAAAATATAAAAGATAAATCCTAAAAAAAAGGCTGAAGTACTGAAGGATTAGTAGATGCTTTGTAGGTTTGTAGATGCTGTGTTCGAGATCAGCTGATTAAGTAGATGCAGTTTCACATGGGCACCAGAAGAAGTCTTTTAAGTGATATACTATTCTTTCTGCACTGAGGAAAAAAGCACTCCACCATGTTTAAGAGCATCACTCCCAAGAAATTCAGACTGTTGAACCACAAAGGAATGGCGCTTACAAAACCAGATGTAAATCAAATACATGTTTTGCAGAGTAGCTTTGCAGCACTAACCACTCACTAACGGGTGAACAAGTCTTGCTTTCTTCTCCTTCTGGAATGCAAATATTCTTTTCCATTTGAAGAGAACACACACACACACAAAAAAAAAAAACCCACCCTCCATTTTAAAACAAATTATTTCCCTTTCTTATCAGCAGTATGTCAGCACTAGTTAGCTTTTGCCAGCTGTCATAAGCTGCCGTTGAAATAGGTACCTCTTCTCATTGGCAATGCCGAAACAGAATCCTAAATATAAAACCCAACAAGAATATGTAGGAAAGCAGAGGTAGCAGAATACCTGCTTATCTATTGTATTTTTCTTCAAGAAAAGAATATTATTTTTCCATGACCAGGGAAATAGAAGAGCCCTATCTATCGCCCAGTGTTTGCTAAACAGACAGAAAGTCTCTTGCCTACAGGGATATTGGAGAATGAAAGGAATAATCCACCCATGAAGGCGCAGCACTGACTTTTCCATAGCCCTTAGCTCTGCTGATACCTTTTCCAGCTCTTGCTGGCTGACCCACAGCAATAGGGAGGACATTTCATAAACGCTGGGCTCTGGCACACCTGAGCACAAATACCAGAAAGCCTTCATCTCTTCTGTCTCTTACCCAGCTCTGTCCTACAAGGAACTTGGTTCTCTGGATGCAGAGTAGGTCCCCAGAGGATAAGAAGAAAGATTTCCTCTTGTGATTACAATTTCTGCAAGTTGTTCTCTTGCTGAAAAATTTAAAGCAGAAAACATGCCCCTTTCTTCTTTCCCAGACAGCTCTCATATGCACAATTTAATGAAAAAATCAACAACCTACTACATTTCACATTTCTGATCTGTTTTTCTTAAAAGAAAGTTAAAGGTGCATACTGTGGCTTTCAGGAACAAAGGAAGCTGTCAGTAATAACCATACACAGTATTATATCCAAGGATTAGCCTATTTGAGGCTTTATCAGGAAACTACACGATAATTAATTGGCCACAACACTGGGTTTTGAAACAGAGGTTGGGTCATGTTACAAGAAGGAAAGCTGAGTTAGTTACTGCTCCAGAGAGCTCTTAAGTCAGTAGGAGACTTCAGATCCTTATTCCTTTAACATAAAACTCATTTCCCACAAGTTGTATATAAAAACTGTTCTGTGAAATTAGTGGTCAGACAGTATTTATATGTCACACCGATATTTTCCAGATGTAGAATTTGATATTCCCAAGAAAAAAAAGGAAAAAAACCCAGCTAATTCAGGGAATCCTCAAAGTAAACCTCAGTGCTGTTTAGCTTCTAATGTCATATTCCTTTTGGCAATGCTGACTTAAACTCATAAACAATAGAGTTGTATCCCAGAGAATGCAGCATGCCCTCAACCACAACTGAAAGCAATACGAGCAGAGCATGCTGAGCACCTGGCAGGAGAAGTCCTTAATTAGCACCATTTGGAAAGCCATAATATGAGATCACTCACTCTTGGCTCTTACAAAAGAATATGAGGTGGTCCAGAACAGAAAAAGTCCTCAAATCAAGTACATATGTTGACATATACCATTACCCTGCTGATTTAAACAAAAAGGGTAAGAATTTATTCTTACAACCATTCTAGAATTGTCCTGTATTTTAGGTATAATTCATGTTTACCTGTTAGTACAGATTCTGTGCAAACTATTTGTATTTGGTTGTATGGATTAGAACCATGACAAAAATTGGTAACTGGGTCTCATTCTGAAAAAAGCCATACTTGACATGACTGTCCTTTTAAAGTTAATAGCACTGTTTATGCTTTTATGCAAATAAGAGTAAGGAATACAGAACCATTTGCAGAGCCACTGTTTGCACAAATGAAATTACCCTTTCTCGTTAAAAAAGAGAAAAATAATTTGAAAGCAAGAAACGGTTTGAAGTAAACCATAAGCAGACAATGTCTAGAATTCCTTCCTTGTAATAAATTTGTAGTTGAAAACACCACAAACATGGCAGGCTGCCTAAATTCTGACAAAACCACCTTCTCCTCTCTAGTGCATGGTATATAATTCAGGGAGGGAACATACCTTTGACAGTCTCAGACTCTTCTACCACTTCATCTTTGATTATATGTTATTTGCATTGAGTAACCACTTTCTGTCCTTTTGCTGAGACCATTTACCTCTCGTTTTAGTCAGAGCTCAACTTCTTCCTCAGGAATGCAGCACAATGCAGAAGTTGTATGCAAGCATTCATTGTGCCAGTTTAAGTGTCCAGTATTCGGTTCTAGCTGGGAAATCCCTACATTTCATTCAACTTATTAATGTATGTAGGTTGTATGAAAAACAGTTAATATTTCTTCAAGGCTAAGAAAACTTGCCTGATTCTAAAATCATTGAACAGAACTAAAACATGCTGTGATTGCCTACAACAAAAAAAAAAAAAAGAAATCAATCTGCAGTACTTGTAATTAATAACACCTCTCACTGGCATAAAAGGGGGGGGGGGAGTAGAAAAAAAAGTTTCACATAGGTTTTTCAAATTACATTTTCTATGAGGAAACAGAGGACAAAAAAAAGCAACTCTAGTTGGAATTTTGTCTCCCTCAAACCTTCAATACAACCATTCACTGTGCCATGTTCCTGATTTCTACTATGACCACCACCATCATGTGGACAATAAAATAATGCTACTTGAAGTAACGTGGTAATTCTTTCAATATGCTGCTTATTTTGACCAACAGACTCCAATAGAACTAGTTTATCTATAGGTTACATGATGATTGGTTTTGTGCAACAATTAAATAATTCACTGTGTCTCTCTTCCTGAAGCAGTTAAACCAAAAAAAAAAAAGTTCATTTGCCAAAATAGGTTTTTCTATGCCACATATTATGTTTCATATTACCAATTTAAGATTATAAATATGGCAAAGGACATTGCCCATCCTGTCTAGATGGGCAATCCTCCTGCTTAGAAATGTTCTTTTACAACTCCACTCCTAGGAGACAGCACTGACAAACCAGATTTAATTCTGAAGACTATGTGAGGATGAGGAAAAGGGGGAGAATGGTACATATCAAAACTTATATAATGAAAGAAAACAATTACCAGATCTATAAAATTATCTTAGTGGAGAGGCAAGGACACACTGTATTCGCTTAATCTCTTCCACAGGAAGAATATGTAGGAAACGGAGTAAATAACTGGTTTATAAGAATTCTTCACATTACTCTTGAAGTAAATAAAAAAAATAAAAAATGTTGATAGTGGAAGAACTGTGAATGGTAGAGAAGTTTCATGTATTATAGTTATGTTGCTGGACAACTGTGACTCATCCAGGGTCCTCCAGGCTATTTACTGAGCAATCCATTAACTGCTGCTAATTTTCATCTTGCAAATAAATTATTTTCCTGTATAAAACAGGGAGGCAATTGTGCTCAGCACTGGAAAGACTAACACACACACACACCCCAGTTGGCTCTGTTAGTGTTTTAATTACATGACCCACATGATGCCGACATAACTGTTATGGTACAGCTCTATCAACCCCATACGAGGACCTCCCCAGATTGTTTCCACCCTCGCACTCATGGTATTGCGCTCTCAGCCATCACAACGGGGCCTGTCCCAGTATGAGAAGGGGGAATTATCGCACCATGAGATCATGGTAACACAGCCACAAAGCAATGCCAGTACTCCTCCGCTGTTATGACATCTTAGGCTAGGATGAATGTTTCAGATTTCAGAAATATGGGCACTCAAGTCAACTGGCCAGATGTGTCATGATTCCTTTTGGATAAGCTCCCAGATCAAACCTAAGCAGCCTAAAAGAAGAAACTTTTTCTCTTTTCTTTTTTCCTTTTATTTTCTGTTTTTTTCTTTTCTTTTTTTTTTTTTTAAGTGGACTGTCCTTTACCAGTTTATCCCTTTTCCTAAGTGGCTTTCTAATTATAAAAGTATTTGCTAGTACTGCGTATAAACCATGGCTTAAAACATTCCAACTATTTTAACCAAGTTGAACTTTATGAGAACTCTTTGCAAAAAGTTGGCTTATATTTTTATTTTCAAGGTAATTATTGATTAGTCCTGTGTGGCAGAACATATATAGTACGATAAAAATTGAAATGTTTGGAGCTCTAGCAAGAATGAAATGTTGCTGCACTACAGCATTGTTTTAAAGTAAAACAGTCCACAAAACCCCAAGCAACTTGGCAGTTTGTAAGGGCATGAAATCTAAAACATCAAAAAATTCAATGTCAAAATAAACCTCCAGAACGCGTTTTTGCCGAATGCAAAGGGAAAACTCTAAAATACAACTACAAGGGTCATAAGAGAGAATACCTCAGAGAGCACAGGATGGGCTTTCCTCTCAGCTGAGTGCAGACACAAAACACGGTGCACTGGAACCTCTTGGTAGATGTAGATCAGACAGTTGGTGTCTCCAAAGCAAAAAGCAAGCAGAAGGGAAACAAAACCCTCGGCCGAGTTTTACCCAACAGGCAGCAGTAGCACATCTTGAATTTTCTGCTTCATTTGAATGATCTTTTATTTATTTTTGAGAGAAAACACATTAGATATTTAATGTAACAGAATACTATTGCATGAAAGTTAGAGAGGAGAAAAGGTTCAAAGAGCAAGTTCAAAATTAAATTAATTAGCAAAAACTATCATCTTCAAACCTTCTTTCACTTAGTTCTTGATTCCGTAATAAGTTTTTTCACTTGATTACAAATATATGAAGTTGTTATAGAAGTAGAAATGAAGAAAATGCATCTTTTAGCACATTCATAACACTTTCAAAACCATGTACTTGGAACTGAGGAAATTTTTGTCAGGAGCTGCCAGGTAAGCCAGAAGTTATAGCAAACAGCACTGGCCAGAAAAAAAAAAAAAAAAAAAAAAAATCCATAACCTAAGTGGAAAGGAAAATAACACTTTTAGAAGCTGAAGTGTGAAATAATTCTGTGACTTCATATTTAATTTCCATCTACTGACCTTTTCCTATGAAGGGAACACAATCCAGATTCTCTTTATCTCAGGAACTATCTTCAGACACTTTATTTTTAGCGTCTGTCTTGTAGAGATCTTTTAGGATTGGAATAATTTCATTAGAGAGGACTCTCAGCTTATAGCCAGGAAACCAAGACGCTACGCTTTAAATTCAGCTTGGTCTTTGGCAAATAATGAGAACTTGACAGCTTCAGTTATCCAGCTGTAAAAAAAGAATTTTTTTGAGGCCTTAGAGGAGAAGTACAAGACAATGATTGTGTATATTGATTTATATCAGCTAAAAATAGGATTAGACCCTCTCCATTGAGCCAAATATCTTGTGTCCCCTACGT
>NW_009648332.1:9774296-9797635 GCF_000708025.1 Charadrius vociferus | reverse complement strand
CTTTACCTCTTCATCATCTGGAGGACTCATCCTTTGTCATTTTTGCTCATTCTTCTGCCCTCCTTTCTGTAACAGTGAACAATGACGACAACGTTTCCCTCTTGAAATGAGAAACAAAGGAAGATGGGAATAATCTAGTCCTTATGCATAGCAGTTGTGCCCTCAGTTTTCTTTTGAAAATTATTTTGTCTGAAAACTTGATCGTCTTCCACAGGTGCTGCTGACATCTGTGCCTTCCTCCAGAGCAGAAATATTTATTTTCAAAATATTCAGACAATCTCATGAAACAATTTGGGACCTGCCATATTTTGTAACACCAGCCGAATGTATTTACAGTAACTATTTCAGAATCTCTGCTTAAGGTGCTTGGAGTGAGCTTGCCTAAGGCAAATAGAAGGTTTTGTGAAAAATTAACAAATTGATCTTGAAAATCATATTTAGAAAACAAGACAGCTTTTGAAATAAATTCAATTTCATTACACTGTGATTTATTTAGCTGTATAACCTTGCAGTGTTACATTGTATCCACTAGAATTGTCTATATCTTTTCAGATGCAATTGATGGGACTATTCCTTCACTTTACTGATGAATTTCCACTTTACAGCAGCTTTGCACTAATGCCTTACTGACATAAATTAGGTCTTCTTTCTTTTTTTTTTTTTTAATAAAATTTTCAAATTCCAGACCACTTTTCTGTAAAAATAGCTGTAAAACAAAGCAACTTCTCCTCTTATACAAGTCATATAGCACGACTCAGGCTCCCTTAAGTACCTTCAGGTCACCTTCCACAATCCATTCTCCCTAAGTCTGTTCAGCCTCATCCATTTTTTTTCACTGTGTTCAGAAATACACTGGACAGTCAGTAGACTGTCTATTGAAGTTCACTTTACTCTCAAAACATTATATCATTTCTTTTTTCCTCCAGTCTCAGGCACAAAGCAGTGGGAGGAAGCACAGCACCAAAGCCTCTTCAATGGCGCAGTGTAAGCATTTGCACTTTGGTATTTGTTGTTGGCACAGGTTTTCTGCAGTCATTGTAAAGATGAGCAGGTGTCAGTCAAGAGAGCAGGTAAAGAAAGGATAGAGCTTCAGAGAAGTAATGTTTTTTCCTTAAACCAAAGATGCTAGGGAAATCCTCGGATGCATTTCTTTCCACTACTTGTGAAATAAACTGGAGACGCTGTGGCAGAAACCAGTCGTTCCAGGCTTCACCCAGCTGTAAAGTATATGGTACTCAAACACCTTTGCAAGCAGCAGAGCACAGCAAATGATAAAAAGAGAGAATTCATCCCCACCACTGCTAATAATGTCATGTCTTTGTTGCTATGGTTTCAATGCCTTAATAACGATGCCTCCTCACCTTCTCCAGTAACGGATTTGCCATTATATACATAGTACAGCAGTTTCAGTTGTGAGTACAGATCACCTGGTTCCTCCACAGTGCAGACGTGATTTCCATACAACAGAGTTAGAGCTGCTCTCTGACCTGTGCGTCAGCTGTGGGCTGGTATGCTGTGCAAAGCAAAACTTTCTTTCTAGGCATCCAACAGCCATATCCACTCTTCCAAACTCGTATATGAACAGAAGAAAAACAGTCTAACAACCTCAGTAAAATTTTAGAGAGCAAGGGACTGTGTGTGTGAGGTAGAATAAATACATTTGCGATAATATGTGAAAATACAAGTTGTGTTTCGGAATAGGACTAAAAATATATATCAGTCAATAAACTGCAAAGACACCACAGACAGAAGAAATTCAAAAGTAAGGATTAATAATAATTGTAATACCTAGTATTTATAAGACTTTCTTCAATATGTGAGAGCATTTTAAAATAAAAATTTAGTTTCATTTTATATTGTTATTTCTAAGTGGCAGAGAAATAGGCACTCTATAGATTATCAAATATGGTATAGTTGGCAGAGCTAAAAACCTAGTCCCATGCCTCATACACAAGCTCAGTGGAAACAATTTGTAGAAAATTAAGTTTATTCCCATAAGCAAAACCACACATTACTTCTAACTCATAGGAAAGTTAAGTTTATTTCTGGATTATTTTCATTCTCTTCAGCCCTACCAACAGAGCCTCTGTGGTACCTGCTGTAAACAGGTAATCACATAACACAATCCTATTCAAAAATCAAACTCTGCTTCCACAGTTGGTCCCCATATTCCTGCTCTGGAACTTCAGTCAATATCTCATTGCTTATCTACTTCCCAGCATCCCTGCACCCAGAAGGAGGTTTCAGTCATCTCTTCCTGCACAGATTTTGTTGTTGTTGTTGTTTCATCGGTTCTCCCATCCTGGAACTGAAACTGTTCTGAAACACTTGAACAGATCTGTCATATTTCCCCTTCATCCTCACTTGCTATCTAAACAACTTGAAGTCTTTAGTATAACTCATGAAATATTATCTCTTTTCCTGTAATCCAGTCCCAGTTTGAATGAATCTCTCTTAAGCAACAATTATAAAAGCAGCAAATACCATTACTATGTATTAACTGACATGTACAACAACTTGAATATTTCCGTGCCTTCACCAGTAAAAATTCCCTTGATATTTCCAAGAAAGACTTTTGTTTTTTCATGGCTGTATTACATTCTTGCTTGAGTCACTTTGTGAGTGTGGAACAGTCAAGTTTTCCCTTTGCTCTGGCATGAGCGTGTTTGGCTATTCCCATTTTATAGAAGACAACCAAGTACACAAACTTTTGCTTTGCTCTCTTAGATTTCTTCCTGTCTTTGTTATCCTCATGCTAAAGGACAACCAATTCTTTCATAATATTATTATACTCTCTTAAACATCTTTTATCTCTTTCTGACTTCTCTTGGCTTTCAAAAATAATTTTAAAACATGCGTTAAAGTAACAGAAACTTGTCAGCTGTTGTCATAGGTACCTTCTATCCTTCTAGACCATAGGTCATTGCTATATTTTAGCTCTAGTTTAGCAGATTTATTTGAGATCCAGCAGATGCGCACCTTAACGTGCCAGTTTTTCCCGCGTACTGGGGAAGAGCTGGAATCACTGTGCCTTTCCTATAGACAAGTGTAAGGTTAGGGTTAGGAGAAAGAGAGTACATAGTTAGAAAGTACAACTCAAAGCAAACTAGGGAATGAAGCTACTATTTCCTCTGAGCAGCATTTAGTCTCAGCAGAACGTGTCTCTGGCCTGTAAATCAGCTTAGACTTTGGGTGAAAAAAAAAAAAAAAAAGTCCAGAGTTACATGTGTAATTGGGGATGGAAATGTGCTGCAAAATGAAACGGAGCTGCAAAAGCAATTCTGCAAAAAGAGACTGTCTGTTTCCTTTGAATGCATTTGCTCTGTATATTAAATTTATACCTTGCTTCCAGCTGCAGCAGCATCTGTACTCTGATTTTTGTGTTTCTTGACAACCACATTCACCCTTTCAGCAGGGCTAACATAACTATCCCATCTTTATGAATTATGACCATGCCTAAGTATTGAGTCCCTTAGTCACATCCTAAGTGGATTCAAACAATGCAGTTTACTTGGGCATAAAGCCATCACTGTTAGCAAACTCTAGCTAGTACAGGACACTGCAGCTGGTCTCTTCAACGGCTGAAGCAATAGCAACCTATTCTTTACAATCTACACTCATTTGTCATAGAACAGAGAGACAAATTTTAGACCTGAGCACTTCTACTCCAGGCACTCGCTTTCCCAAAATAGCACAATTAAAAAATCACTGAACATCCTTGAAAAGATGTTTGAAAACTGTTACTCTGGCTCCTCATTTTAAAATATTCCTTAGAAAGAAATTACCCTTTCCTAAGGCCAGTCCGTACCTGGAACCAAAAGCTACCACAGACCTCACCATTCCTCACTCCAGTGCAAAGTTTACATCTCCAACTCATATTCACTAAAAAGTACTCAGCAAAAGGTATATTAAAAAACTACAGATATTATGCCTCAAGGGGATGGCAGGAGAGAAAGACAAATACTACGCAACAGCTTAGCCATTGCACTTAACAGGCTACTTGAAATATTCATTACAGTGGAAGACACCTAATTAGTTACACAGCTAAAATGAGTCATTGTTCTTCCTCAAAAGGTTGTAGCCAAATTTAAGCACATATGCACAAAATTAGCTTCATCTTTTTGAACTACAGTCATCTGGTCCAAATCCTTTAAAGCCAATGGAAAGGCTCCCACTCACTTTAGTCAATTTAACTCATCCCTGGACTTCTCTTCCATGGTTTGTAAGAGAGTGGAAAAGAAAAATAGATGAATGCAAATCACATGGTTGTACTAGGTAGACTTCCAAGTCAAAATAAAAAGCTGTCTGTAATTAAAGAAAAGCAACAGATAAACTGGAACTTTTTTGTAGTCTGGAGGCTCCAAAATAGCAGGACAAAAATGTCTGGGGCATTACAGAAAGACAGCCTAAACACACTTAGGGAAACTGTTCTTTCTGGACCAAGAATGCTAGACAGAGTTTATAAACCTGTCCAAGTCATTTTCTCGTAGGACTACCAGTGCAGACTAGGAGGTTTGGTTTGGTTTTGGTTTTCGGCTGTAGGCAGATCAAGAAAAAGCTTTCTCTTAGTGTATTTTATTGAAGAAAAATTAAACAATTATTTTTAACACACTAACTCATGATATTTCAGAAACAAATTAGTAATTTTAGAAATAAAGTGAGAAAATCTTAGTTCATATTACAAAAGTGCAGAGTAATAAAACTATGCAGAAGTCCTGGACCACAGTCTTCGTGAAGCCACTTACTTTCAGAAGCAACTCAACCACAGTGATGAGCTGAATTGATTTTTGTCTCTGGAAAGAATCTTGCATGACACAGGTTAAACTCACCCCTTGCCCTAACCCGTTTCCCCTTCTTGTATTTCTGTGTATGACATTGCTAACACAGCTACCAAACAACTCAGGCAAGGCAGTGCCCAAATGTTTTCTGTGGATTAGGCAACAGTAAGGTCTGAAAGTTTCAAATATCATGCAGGTTCTCCGCTGGTATTCACGTAAACCTTAACTTGAAAATGGACACACAGCAATTTGTCCAATTCAGACACGTTAGTTTGCATTTAATCTTCAGAACATGTTTTTTAGGAGAAACATCAAGACAGAAGTTAGCTGAGAGCATTGGAAGGAAATCAGCAAACACAAAGAATAGATGCGATAGAGGACAATAGAGAATCACTTTCGGCTGGATGTTATTGTAACTTAGTTCTTCTTTACTTTAGTTAGATTTACTGGAAAGAACCGTGAACTGCATTCAGGTTAAACATCTGTTGTACCATAACTATCTTCCTTGTTAGGCGACAACAGTAGATGAACTACACACAGAGAAAAAACAACATTACTGAGATTGCAAATCCAAACTCTCCAAAGTTAAGAAATGCCAGATTTAAGGTTGCCTAATGCAGTTTCTGTGTTATGATACAAGCTTTAACCATGCAATTGCATTTTTTTTCCCAGACCTCACACACTGCACAGGATGAATAGTTCTTCTATCAGAATGTTTTCAGTATTATGTTTTACTCATATTTTTTCCAGCACCTTACCTCATAACTTTACTCGATTATAGGGCCTTCAAATGTTTTGTGACATAACCTTTACTGCACTTTAAAAAGAGAGATGTCATTTTACAATGACAGACATATTAAGAATAGAAAGCAGAAATTTTAAACAAGAAAAGCCAGACCTGCAAAGTGATTTCACTTACAATGAATAGGAATTTAAGCAAGTAAATAAACAAGTATTTAAGCAAGTAAAGTAGGCAACTCAAATTAAGAAATTATTTATTTAAAAAAAAACCAACAACAAAAAGTCAGAGTATTTGGGGACTTAAAAAATGAATGTTGAAATCTATGCTGTTACTTGAGGTGATTTAGTCTAGCACATTTCTGCAAGAGAAACCACATTATCCTGTTTTTAAGAGAGACATGTAAGAGCTGTCTTCCCAGTGTGATTCAGTGCAAAGAAGTAACATCATTAGTTTTGTCTGTGGCCCACTTCTGAGGGCTACTTCTCCTCTGCTTTGTCAGAAAAGTGTGAGGTCTGAAGTATCAGGCAAGTTTAACAAGTGTTTTTCCGGCAGACCAAATGGGCCTGCAATAGAATAGAAGCCACGCCACTTTTTAGTTGAGATTTTGAATTTCCTTTCTTTCTTTTTCCAACGATCAAATGTAGCCATACCTTGAACAATGCTTTGTACCTTCAACATTTAAATCTCTGTAGCCTTTAAAGACAAAGCCCAGTGAGGTAAGAAGAGAGTCAATATAAGCCATTTGTTGATCTAGTGCTTCTGGCTGAGAAGAGCCCAGCTGATCAAACGCTGCAGAAAGTGGAGCCAAAGTGAGTGAGGATGAAGCAGCAATGCATTTGTCTCCTGAAAAAACACATTAGACCTTGTCTCCATCCATTATTTTGAGATCCATCTTACTTTTAACTTTGAAAAGCTTAGCAGAAGCAATTAAATACTATTACGTTAAGCATTCAGTGAAAGAATAAGCCTTCAGAAGGTTATGCCACCTGCCAAGTTCTGGTCTTTTCGCTGGTCATGCAAGGTGAAGCAATGAAGGAGGCTGGTGTTCTTGGGAAGGTAAACGGTTCATTTGCCTTTCACAGTAGAGGCTCCCAAGGTAACCATATCTGATTTTTTGCTTTCAGTTCTAAAAGCTTTATATCTTATCAATAAAGCAAAGGAATGGAACAAAGCAAGAAAATGTAACTGGGAAAATTATAACTTGGAAGCGTATCAGACAACAATTTGTGGGTATGCTCTGCTTTTGCAGGAATAAAATCAGACATAGTTCTGCCATTGCAGTACTGTGTGCATAGGGAGAAAAATGAGAAAAATATCTTCTCCTGTTCTAAACAGTCAGCAGCTCTATTGGTTACTGATTTGATATTGACTGAGCAGTTCATTGACTGCATATAAGAGTCAAATGGGGCCAGAAGAATGCTGCAGCACTGCACCTGCACATTCCAAGCAACGTACTTTTCAGTCAAGAGGTGAGAGGGCAGGACAGCAGGCTGTTGACAGCTTTTTCCAGGATCTGAAGTGTGGTGGGTTGCAATGACCACAGCTCCAAAGGGAAGAAAAAGGATCCACTAAGGCTGGGGTATGTTAAATGACTATTATACAAAGCATTCTCAAAGCTTTCAGGTCCCACCATTTCTACTAAGCTGCTGAAATTTTTGATCTGGACCACAACCGTTCCGGATGGCAGAGGTCACTCTTCTTTCTCAAGAATGCTATGTACAAGTGATAGCAAAGTAAGACCTTCTTCTTCAGTCCAATATTGACTATACTACTAAGCACCATGGCAAGAAGAAAGGCTATCCCATCCTCCGTTCTGCAGAGCTCCTCCCCATCCATGCAAGCATCCTCTGCGCCTTCTCAAGTTCAGCAACGTCTCTCAACTGCCTTATGCTGAAGAACTGGAAGAGAATTTCCTGAGGGTTATACATCTCATTAACAGTCCCACCTCAGCCCCCACACAGCCCCTGAAGAGGGGGAGCCGGCGGGGCGAGCGTGCAGCAGCTCCTCCAGGATGCCGTGGGAGCGAAGCACAGAAGTATTACGAAGGCAGCCAAAGAGAGCACTTGGCTCTTCCAAGTAAACGAGTTAATCTTATGGTAATGACTTCTTACTGCATCTGTATGGCTAAAGACATAAAGCTATGAAACAACATGCCCTGCCAAGTCACACTTACACAGACAATGTTGCTTGTCAGTCCATGCAGTTTAGAGGGCTAAATGTGACAGCCATCTAGTTTGACAAATTAGCAATGAGATCTTACCTGAGTACGGAGTTGGGGATTTATGTGGGCTTGCACTTCCTTGGAAGAGTTTCAAAACTCTAGATAAAATGAGAAGGTAACCACAAGTGCGAAGACAATGCTTTTCATATTTTACGGTAGTAAAAATAATTTAAAAGCACTGAAGCAATGAACAAAAATATTGTGGTTTTGCAAGTCTTAGCCAAAAAATAAGAAACCCACTGATAAAAATCCCACTGAAGTAAAACCTATCCAGTGAGGACAAGAGGGCCTCACAGACCTATTAAATACAATTTTATATCCCTCAATTTATATCCCTCCATTTGGAAATACTCTTCCTGCTAATTGCAGCGACTCAGTCTATCCACCTGTCTGCGGCACTTTAAGTATTTATATTATAAGTAATTATTTTCTTTGCTCTTCAGACATTACTCAACAAAGTATATTTGCACACCTGACTAAATAGGAAGGTCTGATTTATTGACTTTGTTGCTACATGAATATGTAGCGTCATTAGAAGAGGGAACTAAGGAAGTTGAGAAAAGAAGAACCATAAGACCAAGGGAGTTTCAGAGACATAAGCAAGGCCATTTTCTTTATACTAGCAAATTTTGTGCTGTATTTCAAGTATGTGACACTATGATTCAAAATCATTGCCAAATCGAAATGATTATGCCTGTGAATCATTCATTTCAAAACATAATTCCTACTTACCTTGAAATGAAAAGAATGGAAAATCTAAACAAATGAGGGTATGTGGTTTCCTAGTATTTTTCCATAACATGCAGTGCATTGGCAATCAAAGACACGACAAAGCATAGGGAAGCAGAATTCGATGCCGCCTAAGAGAACTAGATTTCAAACGGGTGTGGAGGGTGCAGAGTCTGTCAGCTGTAGCCTCTTAGGAGAATACACATCCTTAACACAAGGCCTCCAAGACCCCAATATAATGGGATAACAACCAACTATAAGAAAACTCTCTTGCTCTGGAAGAGAATGGACTATTGTTCATAGGTAAAGAAAGGTGGTTCATAGTTTTACTCAGAAGACATGGACTAACAGCTGGAAGAGGACTATTTTAGGACACCACCTCTACAGATGTTGTAAGAATTGTGGAAGTCACCCTTAGAATGTTTCTGCTTTTGCTCAGCAGAGCAAAAAATGTGGCTTAACTTGGCGTCAAAAAAAATCTGCAAGAGTGGTTGGTTTGCCATAGATTTCCTCTGACTCTGCTGGAAATATTTTTGAATTATTATTTTATTTACTGGATGTCCAATTCAAAATTTATGAATAGTCCTAGGAGACAAGCCAGGACTCCTGCTTTTCCCTTGTCAGCACCCCTAATCAGTAGTGAGCTAAACTCTCCTTTATTTTCCCTAAAAGTTGAGAAGTTGAGAAAAAAATTAATTCAACAATTTATTCTTCATAAAACAAGTCACCTTCTAACTTAAAAAAAAGATTTCTTCAGAAAAAATAATCCACTCAAAAAATACATAAAGAGTAACTTTAAGAGACTCTAATGCCTTTTTAAAGACTAATTTCTGCATCTCCTTGATGCACCAGGATGAGGTGTTTCATTCTCCTCCAAGTTTTTTTTCCACAGTTAACTTCCCATAAGTTACCCTTGGAACTTGAAAATTCACTTTCACTGCCTTCCTGTAATTGAAAATCAAAGTTGGGGGTGGGGGGGTGGGCTGGTTTGGTTTTTTTTTTAAAAAAGAAACAGAACTGCAAGAAATCATGTGTCTGACACCCGAAGGGAAATCTGCTCAAAATGTTTATCATGCCAAAATTTAAAAAACCACACAAAAACTATTTCTGCTAAATCTAAGCACAGCTGAGTAGAGGGGCAACATGAAGACAAATGAAAGTCAATAATGGCAAATGCAAAGAGCTGTAGGTGAGGAGAAATTCTCCCAATTACTTCTGCATGTTGTCGAGTTCTACAGTGATCATAAACGCATAGGCAGAAGATGAGGTAGTCACTGTGAAGAGATTAAAGTATCTGCTCAGCTTGTACTGGGTAGAGAAGGCCAAAAAAAAGTAGGGTTCATAAGAAAGGAGATAGCAAACACTACTTTTAATATTATAGCACTGTTATATAAACCCTTTATATTCATTGTATACACCACTATTTGAGGTATTAGGAGTCATTGTCATCTAGCATCTCAGCTGGGTTGCTCAAATTAGAAGATCAGGTTCTCTAAGTCAGTTCTCTGTTTGAAATGGGTCTTAATAAGATCCAGAAAGAATAGATGTTTACCAAGAGCACAGAACATACAGAGTAATATAAAACAGGATGGAAAATAGAAAAGATAACAGTCCCTCACATCTTGTTCAAATTGCAGTGAAAGTAATGAACAAAGTTCTTTCATTTCGCTGACATTGGGTCCAAGATGCAAAGCATAGATGAATCACCACTAATTGGCAGAGGACAGGAAGAACATCCCTGACTTCCCTCAGCCCTGCCCAAAATCAGTCACCTGTTGTTCATTATTGCTTTCTTGTACAAAAGTTATGCATAGCTTTTAAAAAACAAATGCAGGGCAAATTATGGTATTTGTTTCATCTGGTAAGTGAATATTTTGTTTCACGTGACTGATTCCATTTACTAATAAATAAAAACTTCAACCCATATTCAAAACTAACACTTTTGTTTGAGCTTGTGGTTAACTAACTACATTGTTCAGTCTGTCTCTACATCCTGGGTCTACCCAGAATAAATATATATATAAAAATAATAGTGATTATTCCCATTGGTTATCTCTAAATCTAGTTGATGGAAAATGTAACGCGAGGGGGTTGGGGGGCAGGGGGGAGGCAGACACAGACACCTCTAGGGAATGCTATTTAAAGAATTTCAGCTAAATGTTGACTGCTGCTCCACACCCCCAAAAGAAAGTACATACGCAGGACACATTCACATAGCAGAGCCTCTGCCAATTTGGTCATGACAGAAAGATCCCTGGGAAAGACAGAGCATACATGGCCATAGCATCTCCCTTAGTGAGCCAAAAATAAAAATCTGAATAACTGCAGCTCCAGCACAAGCAGCAATAACAAAAGATTCCAAACTGATCTTTTCAGTTCTGGACATTATCTGATTGCAGATTGAAAATTTTTTTAGTACTGTATAAATTCGCAATATGATGCAGTTTTCTTCAAATTTTTGTTCTGTTAGAGGTATGACATCTGAAAAGGATCAATATGCAGAACTTAAATATTGTCACTGTCTGGCCTCCTCCATCTAGAAAAAAGCATGCCCCAAGTTTCTTAAATTAAATCACCAGTCCAATTAAGAGAAAAATGATGAACTGTAAGAAACATAAATGAAATCCAACATTCCTTGCCAATGTGTAAACAAATTACTGTAAACAATTTTACTGAACTCTTTCATCTTCCCATGTTTTCTCTTAATGTCTAACAGCTTTTATTAAATTCACCTCTAACTGCTGTGCTTTTCATGATGGCATTTGTTTTCACTTGGAGCTAGCTTAAATGGAATCAGCAAATATTAAGTATTTCTAACCAAACCGCATGTATGACAATCACACTTACTAAACAAAGGGCCAAGTGGCGGATCCTACAGTCTGGAGCCATTAAAACAGTGACTCAGACATGCTGATGCAGTCTCATTCAAGAACATTTTGCTTTCTAAAATTAGTTATGTTCAATCCATGTTTCAGATTGCCTCAACTCACTAAGGAGGTATACAATCATTTTTATTGACTATAAAACTTGCCAAATGAGGTCAGGAATTGCTTTTTACCTTTTATTGCCACATAAGCGCCTTAAGATGTATGTGCAACATTAAAAAACATTATTATACATGGGATTAATTAACTAATTCACATGAACCACAATTAAAATAAACTGAATATATTTCTAGAAATCTAAGTTAGGATTTGTTTTGCTTTTTGTTATGAAAACAAGAGTCATGGTTTGGAGAAGTTTCAAAAGATCCATATTAAAACTTACTTATGTCTACTAAATAAACTACTTTGTAAGAACTACCAGAGATCAGTTGTAAAGCAATATCTATAAAGGGAAAAGGTGTCTCTGCACTTATTCGTGTTTGACCCAGAATATTTCTTTTAAAACATTGGTTATAAAATCCAATCTTGATTTTAAAATGTAGAAGGGAGAATCCACCAATGTGTTTTATGTCATAAGTGGTTAATTAACCTCAAAACTGCCAAGATACGTTTTTCTTTGAATCTGAATTGACTTTGATTAAATTTATTTAAATTCATTAAAAAATTTTATGTATGTTTTATCAAAACTAGGCTAGCAAGTCTCAGTTTTCTTTGTGATCAAAGTAAAGAGTTTTCACTTCCTCTTTGATCTGCTGAGTAGGAGTTCCTAACCCTTTTAAACAGAGTAATGGAAGACAGAGGCTCTCTTCTCAGATATTTGCCAATATCTAAAGTATTGAGAAAAGTAAAACTGTAGGCCATGAATAATTTAACATTTCTTTTCAAAAGGAGCTAAAGATTACCTAAATAGAGATAAATTATTCAATGAAAAATTTCTCATTGCCAGTGATTCCATATCTTGCAAACCTACAGCATGCGCCTGCATTTGGTTGACCTGTGAATTTACGGGAACATGAACAATTAGATCAAAACAGGCAGCATTATACTAAACTCATAAAAAACATACCTCTTCAAGCACTCACACTCAGTAGCCTTTACAGGTCATGGATTTAAAAGCAACTAATATAACAATGATCTAAGAATTCTCTGTGTGTTTCCTATCAGATAAAATGGAAACAACTAGATCAATATCATATTTTGTGTGATTCCAATATGCACAGCAATTGCTTCTGCTGCTTAATTAGGCAGACAAAATTGAAGGGGCAGGTGGGTACTCCGGCATCCATACAGGACATCCAGAGGAATTAGGGGGTTTCAATATTACACTGGATCTGACTTCACTGAACACCACAGGACTGATCTTTCAACCCAGTTCAAAAAAACGAAGCTAAGAGACGCTGGATGAAAAGTTAATGAAGAGTACAGCCACACAATCTGCTGTAGGTATATATCAGCACCCAGGGTTAGCAATCTGCCTCTTTATTGAGGGAGCACAGGCTCTGAGCTTTGGTGCGTACAGCTATGGAAAGCTGGACAATCAAACCAATGACCCCATAAGGAGCAGGTATGGAATAGCTCAACTGTTATATGCTCACATCTGAGATTATCCCTATATTCTTTACAAGATGCTTACGTTCAGGTCTAAATAAATGTTAAGAAAGAAAGGGGCAGGTAAAGAACATACCTAATCAAGAATAAAGCCTGACCGCAGGAATATAGAAACAGGGCATCTGGTCACAATAAAACAGAAAGCAGCAGTATTTCCAGCAGCTGCAGAAAAAAAAGTAATCTTCATCTGAAAGAATTCAAGGGTGCAGAGAAGACAAGAGGCTTCTGGTACTAAAACTGGAAAACAGTGAGCAGGAAAGAAACTGTTTTCTTGGGGGAGAAATACAGAGTTTTCCCTCTAGTTGTGAGATGTCTGGCAGCAAAGTCTCCTGCACGATGAAACATGTCTAATTCAGAAAGTCTAGGAATACGCAAATGAGTGAGAGCCATTAAGGTTAAACATTAGTTCTTAAGGCAACCTGGGGTAATGCTAATCTTTAAGAATTGCACTGTGCTTGGGGTACCAAATGGAAGATATTTCAAGTAATTAAATTATGTGTATTTTTAACCATTAATTAAACTGTTTTAAAGGACATCTCTCCAATTAAATTTGTTTTCAACATTTATTTAGCACAACCATCTCTTTTCCAAATTTGCCATGGTTTTCTCAGTTTTGAGGAAGTTTATCTTGATATCATCTTCATTTGAACTCTGCGATAGCATAGCTTTTTTCCAGCAGCGATCCAGTTCTTATATTCTGGCAGAGCAGAGAAACCAAGCAGAGAGGAGCAGCAATGCATTAACAAAGAGGGAAATAGCGTGTACATTTGCATTCTGCCAGATAACCCACAGCAGCGACCTGTGCCTTCCCCATGGCAGTATCTGGGGGTGTCTTGCGCAGGAAGAGCTCACAGAGCAGCAGCTACCATTACTCAGAAATCAGCTGTATGAAGCCACGTTTGTATTGCCTCAAGTCAAAAGCACAATAAACCCACTGACGTGGATTTTTACAATTGCAAAATGAATCCAGTAATGGCCTTTTTCATTATTGCCTCATACTGGCACAAGATATATGAGCAACATTAAACACATTATCAGCTCTTAGCCTTATTAACCAATTCAATGCAATAAAAACAAAAGAGTTAGGGCCACCGTTCCTTTTAGTACAAATCTAGAATCACAAAAGAGGGCTTGAGTGCTCTCTGTTAAATTGATATACTTTGGGTCTGCTAAAGAAATAATCCTTTCACATAAGGAAAGTGCACAGACCTACCACTGAGCGATTTTTTGCACAATAGAAAGATAGAATGGATCGTTATAGTCTTCCAGTCTGACCTCCTGAATAAATTGGGCCATCAGACTTTTATGTATTCAGCTTGTTTGAATTGGAGCATTTCCTTCAGAAAAGCATCCAGTTCAGATTTTAAAATGTCCAATAAGGGGGAATTTATTACAATCTTTATTAAATCATTCCACTGGCAAATCATTCACACTGTTTAAGATGTGCCTGCTTGGAATCTGAATTGCCTAGACTTAAATTTAATTGTGCAGATCTCATTATGCCTCTGCCAGCCAGACAGGAGAGCTGCTGTTATCAAAACTCTGCTTCACATACGGTCAAGCTGCTCCTTTATCTTCTCCTTAATAACCTTTGCTGGATCCCACGGCAAAGAAAGGTTTCCAAACCTCAGAGTTCCTCTCTTAGACCTCCATGACTAATAAACTCCCAGACCTGCATGTGATATTCTGGTAACCATTGCACTCTGAGTAATTACAGGTTGAACAATTCCGTATTCCTCTCTTCAGACAGCCAAAAAAAAAAAAAAAATCACCTTTGTAATGCCGCACTGGGAGATCCCTCTCCCCCAGAGTCCTTTTCTGAGTCATTGCTTCCCAAGACAGCCTTCCCTCATAGAAAAAACACTTCTCTGGTATCTCTCCAGTAACGCAGTTTTAGTTCTAACCGTATTAAAACACATATTGTTTCGCCATCCCTGGGGCAAAATGCGGCTGTGAGGTAGCAGCAGACCCGGCTGTACAGCCACATACTCATTACCCTCTATCTGGCTGCACACATCACGTCGTGCTGTGGGGAAGCTTCTCAGGGAAGCCACGCAAGGATACAACCATGTCACCAAACAGTCCGCATCATCCCAAACACCCGCCTCTTCACTACTCACCATACGTTCAGTCTTTGTGTAACCACTACTCATTGTTTGTAATGGTTCCTACCTAATCACTCCTGAAACGTTAGAACCAAGGACTAAGAAGCATCTTCTTTGGACTCACACAGCCACTTGCTGGCAGTGACCCACTCACGAGCCCACACTGAGAACAGCCACCCGTCTCCCAGTCCGTGCTGTGCTGATTTCTGCTTTTGCTCCCACAGGAGTGACTCTATGACATCCATTAGTTTCCCCTGGATCAGACTTAGAGATGTGCGTTTGCTGAAGAAAAGCAAGGAAGACACCAAAAATGACTTGCAAAGCATGTCTTCTCTTTGCCCATCCCACTCCAGGTCAGACCTGCAGCTTCATAACTCTGCACCCAGGAGCCCAGTGGCACACCCAGGAGAAGCGGGGAGCCCCGGTGAGCCGGGCAGGGGAGTGGGAGGGAGCAGGGAAAACCATAGGCTTCGACACGTTATGGCTGTGGAAAACACTTCTCCCAGTCCTTGCCCTAACACCTTGGTCTAACCCCTGCAGAAGGGAAAGTTCAGAGGGCTGGAAATCTCTTGGATGAGTATAATGAGCAAGACGCGTGTAATTCATGACTGGAAACGGGATCAAATGCAATTCTTGTATCTTATACGATGCTTCTTAAGCAGCAGTTATTGTCCTGACAATGTTATGCTGGTACAAGATGTTTTGGAAACAGCTGCAAAGCATTTATTACAGATAAAGCCAAAACAAATAACTAACTAAAACGTGAGCTCACAGAGTTTTATCTTCAAAATTACAATCTTTGATATGTAGTAGTCAACTGAAATAAGTTTCTGCAAATATGCGAAAAATTATGGAGCAGTGAAAGGAAGAATTTGGAAGGAAATAGAAGTATCTGCAGCACATACTGGCTGGCATTTTCGTTAATTACTTACTAAATCTCAACTTCAATTAATTATTTCAGAGTTTCAAATGAATTAGCACAAAGTACATAGTCCTGATATATTTATAATAGCTAAATACCTGTTCTTTCCATTTAATTGATGGTCAGTATACTCACTGTTAAAGGTAAAGCTGCATTGCATGTTAATGTATTTATATGTAGTTTATATGTATTATCTTTAAAAAAGAAGAGAAACAAGATTGAAAACAGAAAATGCAAGACTTGTTGTCTTTAAACATAAACAAGGGATATATAAAAAAGGCTTAAGATGTAATCAGATATTTTTGCAGATTAAAATGCCTAGAACATGAGAAGACTCTCACTCTCCGCTACCATTTAAATTAGCTTTTATATATATGCATTGTGTTGTAGATATCCACAATGTAATTTTAAAGCCTGACAAATACTGACAGAAAACAGCCTTCATAAGTAACGGAAATCATTCTGTGGGACAGAAATGCACTTCTAACAATATCTTAAATGTGCTTTAAACTCTTTAAGTGTTCATTCTGAGAGAAAATATTTAACAGTAAAAAATCTTCAGTCTTTCATGTAATTTCCAGCTTTCACATATATAGTCTTGGGAAGAAATAACAAGGGTATGGGTACGTGTGAGTATTTCTTGTAAGAACAGGGAGGGGGATCATGAGCATTCATATCCATAGTAAACTCAACAGCTGTGGCCTTGAAATAAGCACATGAAAATGTACATGAGGACATACATCCTCCAGCAAAAGAGTCTCCAGATTGCAAGGGGGGGTGTGCAATAGCTAAGCATCACTGTCTTCAAGCATGCTGCTCTCCACCTCTCCAGACTCTCCCAGTATGCATCACATCCCTCAGACGCAGGGCAGCACTGTGGTCCTCTTGCTTCCCTCAGTGCCAGGGATAATGAAGGGGAACAGTCAGAACAAGCACCAGTCATTTTTCCCAAGCATAACCTCACAGCCAGCACAAGGGGAGATGAGATCCCTTCACCTTAACCCTTAAGAGTCATAAACCCCATCTTTCCAGAGAAATGTGTTGACTAATGAATGTAAACAAAGATCTGAACATATTTAAGGTAAACTTCTGCTTAGCAGCCACGCCTGAGCCAAGAGCTTCCTCTACGAATCACCTGGCTATTTCCCTTCCCCTTTTTTTATTTAGATTTGGATTGTTTTCAGTAGTATATCTGATCTTGTTTTGTTTAAACAAGACCAGGAACAAAGGCATAATATAACCATCACAGATGTAGTCAGAAATGTTCAATGCACATGTTCTGCCGAAAGCAGTTGTAGTTATACTTCTGGGATACAGGAACAGGTATACACAAATGTAGGGCACCAAAATAGAAGCACTATTACCTTTAAACCATGAGACTTAACACCAGATTACGTAGGAAGGTCAGGCGGGGGAAGACGTTTCTCCTAACAGAAAGAGCCACAAGGAAGTTTATGGTTAGGTCAAGAAATGGCATTTTTGTTGTTCAGGTTTTTTTTTAATTGAAGAGAACTGACCCATTAGAGCACCTTACCTGACAACATAGTAGATCCTTCATCTCCTGAAACCCTTTGTATCACTACTTACACATTGCAGAGATATGCTAAGAGTTCAGGCAGAAATTAGGAGACAGATGCAGGAATGACCAGATCAGTACTGAGGTGTTATGCAAGAGGCTAGAATTACCCAACCTTGAAAAAATGACTGAAAGTCATTTTATTGCTCTGACTGGATCCTTGATAGTATTTCTGTTAAGTTGGCACATTCAACAAACCAAATTGGAAAAAAAGGACTCTTTTTCCATTTCTTTTTTCTTTACATTTTGGCATGCTCCCTGCTCTAATAAAAACCATACCTTTTTACAACCATTTCTTTCTCAGAGGCTAATACAAATTACTCTGTATGGCGGTTGTTCAACTTATCCAGCCCTGTTATTAAATTTGTATGTGGTTCACTTTCACACATTTGGCAGATTGTCCTTTTTCCAGAGCATATTTTTCTAATCGTCCTTTGTGCTTTTGATGCTTCATATCTTTCTAATCTTCCTCCTATTTTCCTCTCCCTTTGTCAATGGTTTGGGTCCCAGCCTCTGGCTGCAGCATGTTCCCAAAGCTGTTTCTCGGAAGAAATCCTGATATACTCCTGGGCTTTCGCCCACATAGTCTGCTCACATGGCTTTATAACAAGACCTGGGTATGAAACTGTGTCCAAAAAAAGAGCAAGAAAATCAACATTTTAATAGTGTTTCTACCCTAAACTGATATAACCCCAAGATCTTATAAGGGAGACAACCACATATTCCACCAACAACTTGCTGGGGGGTATTTGCCAGGGACGCGACAAACCTGCCTCCTGACCCTGTTTTCCATGATTGTGATAAGGGAACTGAACCTCACTTTGGTTAAGTGCACATCGTAAGTCATTAGGCCATCTAGGTAGACTGATCTATTCTGTTTTTTAAAAATAATAAAATATTTATTTCATCAGCTTTACTGTGCACCTTGCAATGAAGACATTGGCTGTTCTCTGGCTGAAGGAGTGCATATCTCCCTGTAGAAACAGAATGTTCAGCTGGCGAACTGAACCGACTGGTTTTAGAAAAAGTTTTGATTTTGACAAATCATATTTTTAAGCTTAAAAAAAAAAAAAGTCTATCAGACCAGATTTATAAAAAGAATAAATCCAGCTTACCTCTAACCATCTCAACCATTATCATTTCAGACAGGGTGTGCTGCAGCACTTAAACATGTTTCAGATATCTTTCTAAATAGGCATTGCCACTTAAGAATATGGGGAGTTTCACTTACAGTACACAACAGTTATCTGCGTGCATTTTAAATATGCTGCTGCCTTCACATTTATAATCCATTTATAACTCATTGTGTTTTCCTATTTCTAGCAATGTATTAATAATTTGGCAGTAAAAATTCATGGTCTACCTGCATAGAGTAAAAGTGGCTTTGCCTCTGATTCACTCTGATTGCCTCTGTGAGATTGTTAGTAGGCAATTTACTCCATCCTTTCCTCAGCTGCATGATGTATAGAATAATGATGGTGTATAGCAAGTTTTACTATAGGAAAGGGCTTTAAGATTTATTAGAGAAAGCATACTCAGGGGGAAAAATTGTATAGGGGAAAGAATTCATATAACCCAGTGTTAAATGATGCATTTACAGCACGTAAAATATTTGATTGACACTGCATTCATGCAATGATAAGACAGGTGGATGAGAAAGCACTCCCCACCACAACAAAAAATGCTTTTTTGAACTCGGGTTGAAAAATTCTGTTCCTCTGCTGCCATGAGACACTGCCAGGGAGCAGACTGCACCCGAAAAGACCGACACAAAGCAGACAGGGAGTACCTCAGCCTTTCCCGCATCCTCCATCAGCAGGCGCTCCCCGCAGCTCTGCCCTCCTGCAGGAGCACGTGCAAGGCATGCAAGCTGGTCACTCCAGTGGCACAAGGTAGTGGTTTCTGGAGCTCACCATCACCGCCACTGCCTTTTTCACATCAACTGCTCCATCAGCTGCCTAGTCCCTGTTTGCACCCCCCGTGCACAGCTCGCTGGTGCTGGTGAACAGTAAGCAGGACACAAGCCTCCTCTCTGCCGGTCCTCCACCCTACTTGTCTCTCCAGCTGGCTTTCCGTTCCCAGATGCAATAAACTCACTGCATGAATGGTGATTTGGTGGCACGTTCCTTTGTCCAGCACCATGGTCCAAGCAGGAAACCCAGGCAGAAGCCCCTCACAGATGCAGAAGCCAAACAACATTCACCCTGGTTTTGCCACATTAACATTTTCACTCAAAAAACATCCAGGAGAATCAAATACATAAAATATTTTTATCTGGCCCTCCTTGCCACTCTTCTAAGATTTTTGCAAGAGAGACTGCTGGAATTGAGCAAAACACAGGAGTCACTGAGAAACTCCAGAGTGCTGCTGTAGGTATACCCCACTTGCACAACAACTTTCCCCAGGCACTGCGGACAAGGCCTTATAATGCTACCTCAGGCTTTTCAGGCCACGTGAGGGCTGAAACCATGTCATTTGGGAGTTTTCTTGTAAAAAGAAAAAAAAAAAAAAAGTGCTCCAAAAGACCTCTATTGTGCAGATCAACCGGGTATAGAAGACCCAAGACTTTTTTCCTCCAGAAAACCAGATGTCATTGGCTTTTCAGTTTCATCAGCCATGTTTAAAATAGATTCAAGCAAAAAGGTGAAAAAGTTTTACTCTTGTGAGCATGAACTCTTAAAGAAATAAGTAAATCAACAGAGAAACTAGAAACAGGACTGATGTCTAGGAAAGGCAAGTAAGTGCAAATCAGGACACTGTGGAAGACGCTGATGCCTCTTGCACTGAAGCTAAAGCTCAGAGGAAACATTCAGTGGCATACCTTATTTTAGCCAGTTTTGTACTTTGTCATACAGCTTGTTGAAAAAAAAAAAGCCCTACATTTTTTATTTTTCAGTTTGCTTTTAATAATGTTGGTTTAGTTCTTTGCTCTGCCTGGAAGCAAGACAGATATTCCATCTCATAAAGAAGACCCAAAAAGAGGTGAGGTACCAGATCGGGGTTAAAATAAATGAGGCCCAGTGACATCAGTGGAGATATTAGCCAAATGATAACTGCAGATCAGCTCTAATGAGCTGAGATTTTTTCCTGCAGGGTATGAGTTACTCTATGAGTCAAAGGAATATTTTTAAGTGACAAATAAAATGCCACAGAGGAATTAATTGTTGCATTGTTAACTACTGATTACTCATACATATCACAATATGTGGCTGAGTGATGTCATCTTTTAAACTCCCATCCCACATGAACATAATGAGGAGGTAATCACAAGAAGCTGGCTGGAAGCAATCCAAGGGAAGAGGCACAAAGCAGAAACTGCTGAAAAGGTTGTTTTAATCTTGACAGAGAAAGAAGTGTCACTCTACCCTTTCCAGGAGAAATTATCTTACCTACATCTCCATGAACTCGGACGAAGCAGAGAGCTTGTTTCTTTGTTCCCATATGTTTGTAAGCAAATATAATGCTTTTATTCTTCTAAATCATACTGACTAAGAGCTGATCATACAGAACTGAGTGAAAACAGAGTCTAGGGGAAAAACTAATCAGGGTGAAGGCAAATCTAAGTCGTGCAGCTCCCTCTGTCCAAAAAGTTCTGTGAGACATGGGCAGAGTGTTGAAAATTCTTATTCCCTGAGGCATTTGGAAAAAAAATCTACAGTAAATCGCTAGTTTTCAGTTCCCTAGTTAATTTGCATATGCTTTTGTCTATACATAGCTAGTTTTGGCTTAGATTTTATGCTTTTCAGGACAGATGCTTGAGAGTAGATTTATGTACTTCCTCAGACAGCGGAAACCTGATATGAAAATCCAGGTTTACTACACTACAAACAATAAAGAAGAATTCTTTTGCCAGATAAAATAAATACATTCCTGTTCCATAAATTGAAGCGTTTAAATAGAAGTATTTTGTTCTGCTTACTTAACTCTGCCATCAACCGTCAGCCCCTTATAAATAATTCATGGTGATGGGCTGTAGAAAGTAAACTCCTCAAACTTGTAAAATCTGCATCGTCTGTCCACTTAAATGTATGACAATATGTGTTTTCTATCTGCACACTGACAGTATCAGGTATAAATAATTACAGTGTATTTTTTAATGCTTTTGAACCAGTTGCCATGGATTCTAAAGTACTTTCTGTCACGATTTTTGAGGGGAATGTTTTGAGAACTATTTATGACAGATGAGGATCTCTTGCAACAATGCAACACTCCAGTCCTGTTTAATTTTTTGGCATTTTGTTCTACATGATGAGATTTAAGAAGACAAAAATTTCGAAGATGCATAAAGGAACAGTGTGAAATCCTAACTAATTATAATGAACAAATTTATGTTACTCACCTCTGTTTCTACGTAAACTAGCAAACACCAATCTGGTAAACGGGAAAGCCAAGGGATCTTGGATGTGAGATCATGGGAGATGGACTGGTACTGGGGAGAAAGAAGATTGCAATCCCGCTATCGAGTTCACTGTCCAAATGGTTCAGGGTTATTCATTATTTCATTCATTCCTTTATCCAAGTGCTTTCAGTAATAGAGGATTCAACTCTTTCTGTAGTAAAACAGTTCAATAAAAGCAGTTTAGTGCTAAGAGTAAAATGACTGTATTACACACATAACGCTACCTGTCTCATACTAATCCTAGCTGGCTTTTTTGCTACTAGGCCTTATTGCTTACTCTGGACATGGGAATGAAGATTTAATAAAACACTTCCAAAACTCCTACTTGCCTCAGAGCAAGATAATATAGCAGGATGGTAATTATTATTTTTTTTTAATCAGCCAACTTCCATGCTCTGATACTGAGATGACTTTTCCCATTGCATTTCTTATGGTGGAAAGGTTAATAGAAGCTAGGCAGCCTATCGTTCACACACAAGGAATAGCATCTGTAAAAATACTGTGACAAGACCATGCTCTCAGACTCATTGGCAGGAACAGTGAGGCCCTAAATACAAGATACGGCTGGAAAGAGTAGAAAAATGAGCTGTAGTGCGAAGTCTGACAAAAGCTATGCTGGGTGGACAAAGCAGTTCCCTTATTGTTCAGCGTTGTTTGCCAAGCATAGGGGCACAAAGGGGAAGAATGAAAGCTGGAAGCAAATGAAACTGTCAAAGGCATGATTGTGACATGGAGCAAAGATGAAGAAAATAGAGCATGTTGGAGAAAGCAGTTTGGAAACAATGAGCAAAGCAACTACCTCCCGCCCTCAAACCATTGAAATAAACCAGGAATTTACACACTTCACTCATGCCATCAACATTTCTTTTAAAAACATGCAGCAAAGCTGTAAATACGCAATCAGGCCCTTCTGTGAACATTATCCACGTTCTTACTAAAACCAGCACTGACTACAGGCTTGTTCATCGAGCTTGTAAAACCATATATTTATGCAATGAAAACTGTCATCATTAAGAAATATGGCAAAGTGGTCAGGCTGATTATCACACGTTCCACCTGCAAGTAATAAAGCAGCATGCTTGCGACTCCACTCACATTTCCAAATGCCGTATAAATACGGCATAACAATGATTTGCAACAAATCTTGAAAAATATTCTTTTCCCTATAAATACTATTGAGACAGGCTATTTTCTTGCATATGTATTAATGCATTTAATTGAAAACCCAAGGCAGCTGTTCCACTGCTATTCATTTTATTATAGCCGTAAAAATAATGGATGTTCAACACAGAGCTGAATACAGATTACAGCCAAAGTTATTTACTAATTCCTTTTCCCCGACCATTCAAGAGACTAACCACAAATTTGAAAGGC
>NW_009648332.1:9760963-9774276 GCF_000708025.1 Charadrius vociferus | reverse complement strand
AATTTTCAGACATTTTTGTCTTTACTGGGGGCTAGAAACCTAGACAATGGGGAAAATAGCGTCCCGAGCAAGTCTGCAGCATAACCAGCAGACACTATGTTGTCTGCACCCTTTCTTCATTCAGCCATAGCTAGGAGCTGAGCAGAACTTAGCTCTTCCTCCTCATATGTCCTGGGCAATTCAGTGCCTACACCTGAATATTGCTGAAGACCAGTACTTCTCTCAGCTGTTCCCAGGGATAGAATGAAACCTTGGCAGATTCCTTCTCCGCAGTTGAAGTGCTGGCTTTAAGCATAGGTCTAGGGCAGCAAAATGAATGTAGTGCACCAAATGCATGCAAAAAATCAGGATCCTTCTGCTAATGCCAAAGGAAGGACCAGTAGCTATTGGTGGAAGTGATTCATTCCAAGCCCCAGCAGCAGTAGCAAGCTCAGCGCTCCAGAGACATGTTCTTCCCTTCCCTGACACTACTCCCGTTCTTTTGGCACACTGTAGGAAAGCCTTGGCTTAGCCATCTCCCTCCACACCTTTAGAGCAGCAAAATCCAAAAATCACCTACCCTGCTGAGACACCTCAAGCAGACTTTGGCATTGCATTTCAGTCAAAAAGGCAAGTTCCTTCACTCCAGTCTTAAAAGACTCTATAATCCTACCTGCTTTTTTCCAAATCTGTCCACATTTAAATGAGCCTGGAAAAGTCTGAAACATCTGGTAATTCAACACAGCCAAAACAACTGTTGGGACTGGAAGGAACCTACTGGGGGATCTCATCTTGCTCGCTGGTACTCCAGCAACTGTATCATATATCAACTCTGCATAAAGGTTAAAGTTCTGCCCTAAAAACAGCCTGGGTTTTGTACCCATACTCTTCCACTGTGCTGTTTCATTTGTGGTTAGAAATCCTCCTTAGTGTTTCCAGACTGAAGGCAGTTCATGGTCACGTAATACACACCTGTATTTTTGGTGGTGCAGTTGGTTAGCTTGAAGAACTCTTCTCTCTTCAAGATTTTTGCCACCCTAGCATGCTTTTTTATTGTTTTTACTGTGACAAAGAATGCAGGTTCTTCAGCTTGATCTTTAAAGATTCTCCTGATCATCTTGTTAGGCCTTTTTTCTAAGTCTGTCCAATGTTTAAACAAAGAGGGGAAGCCTGCATTGAGCACATTGTTGCGAATAAAAATCTCACCATTGCCCTGGATAACAACATTACCTCCCAGCTTCTCCTGGATTTCTTCCCTGTGATGCACACCACAGTCATTTTTTCCCCAGATGCAGCCCTCTGGTGGCTTGCAGTCATTCTATGAATGACTAGTGCATCAAGGTATTTTTCATCTGTCATCTCAAATGAAGAACTTCCCTCGGTTATTAGTCCCTGAAGTTATGACCTTTCATTTTAAACTACTAAAATTCTATTAGTCAAGTCTTAAAGGCCATCTTCTTGGATAATATTCCGCTATTCTTTTTAGTCATGTCGTCTTTCCCAGTTCGTGTCATCAGCAATCTCACTAATCTAAACCTATTCCTTGTGCCAATGTCCTCCTTCTTTCTTTTTTTTTTTTAAATAAAAATAAAAAAAAAAAAAAGAAAAAGAGATCAGTCCCAAGATCAATTCTTGAGAAAGTCTTCTGGTAAACTCTCTAGCTCAAAAGTTTGACCATTGGCATAATTCACGAGAAGAGTTGTTTCCCTCTCAGGCAATGCTTCAGCTGCCTTGGACCTCATGGACCAAACCACCAATCTGAGCTGAGTTTCATGAATCTTTCCTTAGTGGCCATTCACTCTGGCCAAGAACGTTGCCAAGAAAGTTGCACATTCAATAGATAGTACACAGTTCACTATACTGAACAGATAAGTGACATTAAAATTATATAATATTGATATTGAAAGGTAAGTATTACCTTACTCTGTACCAAATGAGAAAGCATCGGTATGAGAAAGCATCATGTTTATCTACAGCTTCACCTCAGTTCACAATGTTTCTGGTCCTGGAAAAAGGTCATACTTGTAACTTTGTAACATTTGTTTTGACCACAGTTGGTCCCTTTCTTTTCTGGTTCACTTTATAGATAATGAAAACATATCAACCATGAAACAACATGTTATTTCGTTTTGTTAATATACAGAGGACGTGGTCAACCTCTACTTTTGTAGTCCTACAATTAGAATTCATACACTACCAAGTTTGTTCATGCTTAATGACAAACATCCATTGGGCATTTCAGGTATTCTTACCGACAGAGTTGAAATTTATGTCATTGTTGATGAGTTTCTGTATCTGATAATTAAAAATTTAGCTTACCTAGAGATACTTCGAAAAAGGCTTACTGGTTTCAAAACTTAAGCTCAGCAATTAAAATTATCTGTAAAAATACTGACTGGAAACAAAATCCTCATTGTGAAAATAAGGATGTTCAGAGAGGATATGTGAAGGGTTTTGATAGAAATTTCAGTATTACGAATGCCTGGAGAGTATGACTTGCAACGGATTTACCACGCTTGCTTTCCTGTTTTAAGCCAGAGAGAGTTCATATGTATGAAGTACAAGTTGGTGCCTTTACTGGAAGAGTTGTCAAGTGAAAGGATTAGACAAATTGTTGTTAGATCATCTGTGTTACAAGCACAACTTGTAACCACAAGTCTGTCACGAAAAGCTTTTCCCACTAAACTGTTTTCCTCCCTGGCTGTTCACTATTCTGTAAACTTATTTACTTATTAAAGGGACAAAGATTTGAGAATACTTAATAAAACAAGCTTTTTAGTAAGCAGAAACTTGCATTCTTAGATATTGCCAAGTATTGTGGTGCAATTTGTTTCTCCAATTAGAGCTCATCTGAAATTCAAATACCTTATTTCTTTTATGTAGTTAATTAATGCAGTTCATGCTCCAAAAAGAAACATTAATAATAAAATATTTAACTATTCATCCCAAAAGAAGACAGGAAGAAACAAGACAATATAAAGCATATTTAGTAATCAAAAATTTGAATATTATAGTGAATCTTGTTTTCATTCTCTCTGCCTCTGTGAAACATTCAGACATGCAATAGCTAGAGAAACAACAGAAAAGCTTTGGGGATCATTGTCTGTAACCTTTAGGTTCAGACAACCCTATCTCCCTCCAAAGAGAAAAAAAAATTACAGTTAATTTCCAAGATAAACCACGCAGACTTACAAAACTCATTAGGCATTAATTTAGATGCTACATTCATGAGCCCACATTCTTAGTAAACATTAACAGGGCAGGATAGCGGCTGCACCTTGGCAAGCAGTCAGGGAACCATAGAAGCAGGTCTGCTGACCAAAACCATTGGGGCCCAGTACCCAACACGAATGCTAATCCTGTGCCCGGGATTGACTTTGAACTAGCTCAGTTCTGACCCACAGACTCACCCCACTTAGCAGCTGGAAAGGTTAGAGAAACTGAAGTTTCAGTTCACTGAAAACACTGAAACACAGTTTACTGTTCACTGAAACAACAGCCAGTGCTCTGCCATTTCTACTCCTTCATTTACACCCCAGCCAGCCTGGTGGGTACGTTAGGAAACTGGCGAGAAGACAGGACCAACAAACTTGTGTACCAGCAAATGATTATCCTCGTAGCTGCAATGGCTCAGCACTTTGTCTTACGCAAAGAAGCTCACGTTCCTTTTCTGGTCCACTACGCCGTCTGTCCCTGCTGTGAGCTCCTGTGCTTTGCACATAGCTTTATGTATCAGTCTCCTGAGACCACACTGGGCAAAGATGGCTGGGACAGCAAGACTCAGGGAAGTGAGGCAAAGATTTGGGAAGAAAGGTTTGGATTTGTTCCCGTGTTCAGTCATGTTCTTCATCTGAGCTCTTGGAAAACTTCTGCCTTATGCCACAAGCTGGGGTTACCTGTTGAGCTTTTGAATTGCAGTTACTCTTTTTTCCACAGTGATGATTTCCTAATAGTTAACAAGGCATTCTTGCTACCTGGTGACTCTTTCGGCATGATTTTTAGACAAAAGATTTTACCAGATATCATCTTGTCTGTTACTCTTCAGCATCCTACACACAGGTCACCGCAGCAGTACTGCAGTAATGACTCCAAGAAGTGGAACTGGCAGGTACCCTTTATTTCAAAGAAAAGTAGAAATTCATTTCTCCCTGATTTTTTTCCTCTTTCAAATGCTACGCGGTAAGATCAAGTTCATGACAACTTGAAAATCTGTGTTAGTTCTCAGGGAACTGGGAGAACCCCACAGGCTAATGATTCAGCTACAAAGCCAACAGCTACATTTTTCTGTAAGAGCTGACATACCAAGAGGGATTTAGGTAAGGACTGCCATTATTTAAAGAAAACTGGAAAAGCTGTTCACAACCAATCTGTTTACCAGCAACAAGAGCTGAGAGATAGGGCAGCCTAAACACGAGGAGATTGCTTCTGTTCAACCTATAGACCTTGTGTAATTCTATTTAAAGCCAGCATATGTGTTCCAATAAAAAAAAATGATCTTTTCTTTACATTTATGCTGTCTCAATCTTTTTCTTCTTTTTAGTTGTCATTCCCTGAATCTCACACACTGAATATACCTTTTCTGAGGACAAAATCTGTACTGCAGGCTGCGTATTTTTGAATAAGACTGTTACTATTTACAAGCATCTTCAAGAAACGCTGAGGATTTTCCCTGTCTTTGACTTCCAAGCCTGTAAATTTGTTCATATTTTCATAAACTAAATCACAGATCCTCCCAAGTATAACAACATCTAAAGGCAAAATACCTTACAAACATAGGGAGTCAGAGAATTGGGAAAGAAAACAACACTGAATATAAATTTCAGATTAAGCTCTTATTGTTAGAGTTAATTTCTGAAGTTCATGGCAAACATGCATTGGCTTTCAAAAGGGCAAATAGCCAACACCCTCACCTCTAATTGTTCTGAAATATCTCCTGGTAGAAAGAAAACTAAGAGTAATGTATCATTTCCTACAATATTCAGACTTTGGAATAGAAATTCTCAGAGTGGTTTTCATGAAAAACAATGTCCAATTTGAAAAGCAGAAGTAGTTCACGTTAAAAAGCAGAAAAAAAAATCCGATTTGCTTCTTTGTCATCACAGTCAGCATTTTAAAAACTTTATACCTTGCTTTACATCTTGTCTGATAGCCTTTTCTTAACAAAATATTATAAATTAGCTTAACTTGAAGATTAATATTTCACTCTCAAATACAAAGAGCAAGTTTTTCAAACCTTTATGTTTATCTAAAAAAAAAAAAAAGAGGAAAGACAAACTGTGAAGAAAACCATATACAGAAATAAGAATATATGCATTATTCACAACAAGGTGCAAATCTGAAGAGCAGACCAGATTTTCCCAAATACACTGATTATATTAAGAGCTATTTGAATACTAACTGTACTATGAATAGGGTTCCATAAAATCAAATCTAACTGAAGCCACATCTGGCATACTAGAGGTGTTGCAAAAGATATACCTGTAATTTGCAAAATTAGTTCCTTCAAAAGCGTGAAATATTCATCGCTCATCATATTTTTAAGATTACGAGCTCAGAACTTTATGAACACCAGATTTCATTAAATCCCCTTGTTGCATCTAAAGACTATTGCTCACAGAGAAAAATACTGATGTATTTCCCATTATCTCAGGCACGGTAGTAAGTCTGGAAGTAAAGGCACAGACAATTGCATATATCTGCCAGCTCCCTGCAAACTGTGCACCAAATTATAAGGAATCAGCTACTTTTAGAGCAGCATTCAGGCTGAGTTAGTACCTCGTCTCGTTTCACCTCAGCCTTTGAGAGGACTATTCACCAACATTCACCTCCACCTTCAACACACGCTAATAACAAGATGTTTATAGTCCTACTCTGAGCAGCGCTTACATGAACTAGAACTAGTACTTCAAATCAGTTTGGGAGATTTTTGTAGTGACATTTAATGACATTTTCACCCTACAAAGCATGCAAATGCTTTAGTGTTGTTATTGACCAGATTTTAAAGGGTCTGCAGGTTTTATTTCATAAGTAAAACAACATTAATTCATTACACAAATCATTACAAAGAGCAAGAAGCACTTATACTTTATAAGGTAGTGTGATTTTCATGTGACAACTTATCCATGCACAGCTGGAAAATGCAAATAATCTACTAAACTGGGTACTAGTACCATTATGTCTTATGTGCTGGAAACACAATTTATTGCAGTAACTCTAAGTAAAATTGCAATCACTATTTAAATCTTAGTTCTGAAATAAACTCCACAAAGTTATGCCACTATGACAAAATACAGCTCTGTGCAGAATTAGAGCTACAGAAATTGGCAGGGGGGTTAGAAGTACATGAAGGTCCCTTCTAACCTAAACCATCCTATGAGTCTGTGAAATTATTTTTATCTTGCTATTTTATAAGGGTAATGTGACAAATTATCCTCTGAGGATAAATTGATTGAACAGCATTAATTTTTCAAAATAAAATGAACAGCCAAAATGTATTGGGGGTTGACTGTTACAGGTAACAGTTTATGTATTATTTTAGAATGTGACTCTTCCGTAGCACATTTTTTTGCGGCTTAAAAAGGACACTTTAACTTAAATTGATTTTATAATCAGTGGCATGTTGATTACTAACATGAGTATATATAAACATTTCCACAAAATTTGACATATGAGTTTTATATCAAACAATTCAAAATGGACAGGGATTTCTTGACATTTCATTTTTCCTTTTCACCTAAAGGAAGTTTAAAGAATAAATTATATGGCCCACAATACTTTAACTCTTCACTACCAAGAGTACACTAGCTCAAGTCGTCCTGTGCAAGACAGAGAGCAGGTTCAACTGCAACGGAAGATTGTGGGCTCAGACTTGCAATTATTAAATACAGAGAAACACTATCAACCTCATGCTCTTTGTCCTAAAATTACACTCTTTTCTCAGAATAATGCATCCTCGTGGCCCCAGCTGAGCAATGGGGCGTATAACCACTTTCTTGCAAAGTTTCTTTAATTTTATGTTCAATTTTACTTTCAATTTTACTAAAACTCAAATTTTCTTATCAAATTATATATTTTTACTTTTCGTAACTTGAGAATAGCCTAAAGTTTTCTATCAATATATATTTCTACATATAGAAATCTATAGTTCTCAGACCTGTTTGAAACTACATATGCATTTGATCTCACCCTGGTGATACAAGGTACAAGTACAATGAAGAGAAATTTTGACACCTTTGAACTTCTTAGGTACAATAAAATACATGACCTGCATACTGCTTCGTACTACTCGTTTCATAAATAGGAATATCTATATTATGTGAAAGCTTTTTCTTAAATCAGAGATACAAGAGCAAAATATTCACAACAGCATTTATAAAATTGGAGATTATCCCCATTGAAAGACCACCGAAGAGTATTAATAAGACTTCATGCAATATTTCATACCTAGAAAAAATATTCACTTATTGTAACACATGCAAAAGACTGAAGTGGAGTTTAGGAGTCTTCCTAAATAACATAGTAAAGAGAATGAGGACCTGTTGAACACTTCAAAGTGTCATGGTTTTAGAGAAAAAAAAAAAAAAAATCATTGACATAGAACATGTAAAAATATTGGCATAGTCTTTATTTTTAAAGAGATCTCTGCAAAACAATGAAAGACATTTTCCTCAGAAGAAAAGTAACTAGGCGGTGATGTAGAAAAAACTTTTGTAATGCTTATTATTTTATATGCTTACGCAAATATAAAAAAACTAAAAAGCTATGGCACCTTCCCAGGTCAGGCCCCACATTCTTGTTCAATTTTGTGTTCAAGGACACTCATGATGTGTTATTTGGCTGTAATAATCACTTGAAAGTAGCTTTTTCTAAACAAATGAGCAAGTATCCCTCTTAATTAAAACCAAGCACTGCAAAAACTGAAAAAGAATCTCATTATGAATAAAAACAAAATTTACTGCATTGTTCTTTATTAAATACAGAGTGAACAGGAGGATAAATGCAGGCATAGCAGATGTATTCAAAGAGACAGTTAATTTTTAATAATCTGAGATTTATTGGTAAAATATCAGTTAAAATAAATGTTTATTTACAATATAATTGGAAATTCTAACATCTGAAATTCGTTTAATGTACTTTTCAGGGTTTAGGCATGCGTTTTCATCCCAATTGTGATTGCTTGTGACTTCACAACAGTATCTTCCAGGTTTGAATGCCTTCAATGTCTCTCCTATGTTGCTGTGATGGAAAAAAACCACCAGACAAAAGTGGTACTCCACTGGATCTCAACAAATGATTTAGCATATACAAAGGCCAGTTTAGCACTTAGTCATCCACTATAGTCTCCAGTGCCAGATCACAGGTATTAGTCAAATATATGAACAGTAATCAAAATTAACATTTGTTTCTTCCCATGCAGTTGCTATTGCAATAATATGGCATCCGAATGAAGCAGCAGCTTCCTGGTTTAAGCACTTCTACTATACTTACACATCTTCGTAATACCCAGACAGTGTGTATTATGACTCACATGAAAGCAAGTCTTTATCATTCAAAGATCTTCATTCTCATGTTTCAGAGGAAATTCTATTTTTTTTTCCTGAACACAGATACTTCAGAAACAGGGTAGCTTCTTCCCAGCTCTGTCTACTGAAAAGTCTACGTCCAGGTCAAACTGTAAGAAAACTTAAGGCTTTAAGGTTTCCACAGCCCTCTGTGTACGTGAATACATATGGACAACAGAAGACCAGGCAACTGCAGCGTGTAGCTAGGTAGTTTTTCAAAAAGTTTATAAACCTTTTTAAAGAAGAGATAAAATAATCCAAACTCTGTGTTGCATACGACTAATGCTCTTCAGAATATTGATATCAAAATGTATGTACAATAAAAAATACCTAATTTTCACAAAATGTCTCTATAAATATATCTCCCTGACAAACTCTTTACAGTGATTTCTGCATGTAAATTAAATGTTTTAAATGTGCACTTGTCAGAACTTTGGATTTAGCATCATATTGCTATTAGAGACCTTCCTTTGCAGAAGAAAGTATCAAATAAGAATACTTATACAGAGCACCCTGGAGTCATATCAATAAAAGTATTAAAATATTTAAGTATATATTTGAAAATCATTTTGTATTTTCAAATAAGGATCGATAAACTGCACAGTTCTCATTCCAGTCGTCCTTGCTTAGCATCACCTATTGCTCCCCACACATCAAAGACAAACTCATCTGGAAATGCAAAGTCTCCAAGAGTTTCATCCAATGCCACTGCAAATTCATCTGGGTTTTTCTTGTCTCTTCCAGCTTCCACCATTGTTGCAGCTGAAAAGCAACAAAACAAAATAATGTAATTAACATGAAAGTGACAGCTAACATCTATGGTTACATTTTGAATGGGCATTTTCAAAACCAGGTAAGGTCAGCTTAGGGACTTGTAAAGCTTACCTACTGAATTTAGGATTCAATTGGAATTATGTACTTAAATCCCCCCCCACTAGCTATATTCCGTCCTGATAAACAGGAGAGCTTCCTTGGAGCGCTTGTTATATATTCTTCTGTTTGTTTGGCAGAAGTTTAATTTTTAATTCAACAAACCTTCATTTTAATCTTATTAAATTATATTCTGTATTCGTTACTGCAGGTACATGAAGCACGGGTCTAAAAACAAGGTCAAGCACAACTCTTATGCGATAACATGACCAACTTCAGTGAGTTTGGTATGAGCTTGCTGATCTAAACCAGAAGATCAAAAGGCAAACCTGAATGTTTTTCTCGGCTAAACAATGAAGTAAAGAACTCTGTAAGTCAGATTTTAAAGTGGCCAAGTTTTTCACAGAAAGCCAAAAGGCACAGGCTTTGAACACAGGTACGTTGTTGGAAAACAACATACAGCCTGCATAATAGATACATGCGACCAAGCTAGTACAGGTTTGCTAGCAACAACCCATGTTTTATGAGTTTAAATGTTGAATGTGGCCTGCATTTAGAAAGGAGTAATGGGCCTAAAGAAAACACTCCCTACTTTAGGAAACAAGAATTCAAATACTAGGCTCGACTAATGTGTTTTGTAAAATACAGATAAAATTAAAATCCAGTTTAAGTGTTGGACAGTGTATGTCTCTGACTGACTGAAAGAAGTTGTGCTCTCAGGAAATTACCATATGATCTCAAACATATTTTCCTAATTTTTCAGCTTAATTTTATTTATTTTTAATTAACATTATCTTAATTTTTTAATCCCCCAAAACCCCACCTCTAGGTAGTAAAGAGACTGAGGCATTTATTGTGAGCCACATTATTCTTCTGCTTGGATCTACATTTTTTCCCGTACCATCCAAACTCAAGAGTCACTAATTTCAGCGCATGAGTTTGCTTCAGTTGTTATTACCTCCAGCTCTGAAAAGCAAATCTTTAATTTATAGCAACCTCAAGGCTGAGAAAGTTCATGCTTATGCCACTAGAAGTGAAAAAGATCAAAGTTATCTCTGGAAGTCTCAGCCAGGAGGTTCAAATTGTGCAAAAGCAAGGGAAAGGCCTTGCTGCTGCCCACAATAAACCAGAGCCACCCGAAGACTAGGAACATCTTGGTATCCAGGGAAGTTAAAGCAGCGAGGTCTGATACAAAACAGAGGTAGACTGTGATATCTTGTATACCCAAGCTGGCCAGCGTTTTCTCTTATTTAACACCCAAGTATCAGAATTTATCAAGTTTTATACTTTAGTTGGAAATGGCTACACTAGGGTCGCTGCTTTAGGACTCATCCCTCACCTTTAGACACTGCACAGTTTCTCAGATTCTCAGACAAATTACAAGTCATAGAATCATAGAATGGTTTAGGTTGGAAGGGACCTTGAAGATTATCGAGTTCCAACCTCCCTGCCATGGGCAGGGACACCTCCCACTAGACCAGGTTGCCCAAGTCCATCCCAAACAACACTGGATGCTGTCAAGCCAGGAATATTAGAGGAAATGAAAGCCGTGAGGGCTCAAACCTCTCTCGATCACTGCACCTGCACCTCCCTGAAGGATGAAAAGTGTCAGCGCAGAAGTTTCTCCTGGTTAAGCTAGGCCAGGAGAACTACTGGCAGCAGGCTGTTGTGGTTCAAGGGTTGCAGAAGACCTTCTAAAACAGACTCAGCACAAACAGCGCTGCTGAATGCAGTTTATTTTCTGAGCTGTATCTCTGCCCCACAGCCTCTGGTTCGAATTCACAAGAAATTATGGTATTGTATAAGAGATGAAACCCTCAAAGTCTGCTTCATTTTGTGATTACTTTACACATCTGCCTTAAACTGCAAGATGTCCTCCATCTTTTGTTACACATCAAATCACCACTTTTTTCATAAGCATATCAAATCCAAATGTCACACTGAAGGATTTGATAGCTTCTAGCCTTTTCTCAGAGGGATATCCAAGTGGCAAACAGGTACTACAGTGCCTGAGAAAAGGAAGGAAGTTCTGAAGCCACAGAAGACCATCTTCACTGCCACAGTCTGCTGTCTACTGCATGCACTGTGTTGTATTGACACGGCAAAATCTCTCTGATAAAAAGGAAAAGAAACTTTCCCAACTCTGAATTTTTACTAAACATATTTAGTATTATTTTGTTGACTTGAAACTCAGCTAAAGTTTATTGACAGTTACAAACTTCTGGCAAACAGTGTTTGCGGTTATGCAAACTTGTAACAAGCTGTGAGCAAACTTGAGCTGTTTTCCACATTGTTAGACATCAGCAACAATAATTCTGAAGAAATTTGATGTTTTGGTTTTAACTACGTTCAGACATCAGGCTTCAAACTGAATCACAGTGTGCCACATTACTTAAAGCAGTCCAAGGAAAATTTACATAAATCTTGACAAACAAACTGCTGCGGTGGAGATAGTTCAAGTGTAACCCAGCTTCCCGGGCACCACTAGTGGTTCTCAAGGACTCTCAAGACCTGTTTCCCTGCCAGCAGAAACCATACCCCCTGTGCAGTGATTCTTTCTGTATCCTCTGTGAAGTCTGTGGGACAGAGACTCGGAGGAGTCTGGATGGGAAACAGGCATTAAACAGGGGACTCTTGTTCCTGACAAATGGAAGACAAATATTTGTCCCATCAATGCCACCCTATACGCCCTGACACCATGGCATAAGCAGGTACTTGCAGAGGAGCAATCCTGGAGGGTAATGAGGTAAAGGGTGTAATTTAAACTTCACAGATTTCTGGATATGAACCGGGATATGAAGTTACTCTATATAGACACTGGGAGATGGATGGAGGGAGAAGAGCTGTGCAAGACGACACAGGAGCAAAAATATCTAGACATAGTTACTTGAGATATTAAAAAAAGTTGCCATCAGCAGAGTGAGGATCCAGACAAGCATTCCAGCAGAAAGAGTGGGAGCAAGGAATTTAGCCAGTTTTAAGATAAATCGGTCAAGATATGTGAAATAGCCACATGACACAGACAGCAGTGATGAAACAAGATAACACAGCAGTATATTACAGTCCAACTGCCCTAGCTGAAACCTCAGAATTACACAGTAATAAACCATCATTAACAGAAAATATTTCAAACACAATTTTCTTTACAGACTGATCTTCTCAAATTATTAAATAGAACCTTAAAAGTTGTTTATTAGAGATTTACCAAACTTAAAGCCCAAATCCGCTAAACTTGGACAAACAAGACAAGTTTCAATCCAGTCAAGCAGGAGTCGGAACCTCCCCACCGTGCCAAAGCAGGAGCCTCAAATAAAAGTGTTTTCACCTGTCTTGACCGACCATAATCAGCACTACCAGGGTACGTTTAATGAACTGTATTTATGAAAGCACGTTCGGATCCCCAGATTCACCGGACGGAACGGAACCCAGCCCGCCCAGCGGGTCTGCGACAGGTCGGTGCTGCCCCCCAGTGCCAACCGCGGGGCATCACCGCCCAGCGAACGGCCGCCCACGGCGCAGGACACCCCTCCTGTCTGTCACACTCATGTCGTGCCACTGACATCCACAAACACGCCGAGCTGAACCCTGCTTCGCCGCTGCCAGGCGTCCAGGAACGCTGCAGCTCACCCGTCTGCTCTGTCACCCGCTGTACACGTTGTTGTTCGCCCCGGCGGGTCAGGCGGAGGTGGGGTGGCATCCCCTGCTCCGCACCGCTGTGCAGAGCATCCCTGTTTACGCAGCGACGTTCTTCCCAGCGCGCAATTCCCAAGGCAAATCAAAAACTAGCGATTGCCGAGGCATTTAGCAGACACTTCGCAACTTGAAGAAAACTTGACTGGTTCTCGGGGGGTGACAGCTCCGTGCCAAACTGCCTCCGACCCCCTACCCCCCCCCCCCCCCGCT
>NW_009648332.1:9746756-9760865 GCF_000708025.1 Charadrius vociferus | reverse complement strand
CCCCCCCCCGCCGTTGCTTTCTGTAACAGCTGCACAATAAGTGATTACAGGAATTTTATTCCAATAGAATATTTTTCCACACTCCAGATCGCCCCAATTGTTTTCAGATTTTATTATTTTTTTTTTTAAATCTTACTTTGGGCAATGCTCATACCTGAGAAATTTTTACATAAAATGTGGAAAGTTCAGCAAACTTAAAAGTGACACAAGGAATTAGAAGTCTTCTCAACTTTAAATGAGAAGCTCAATATCAGGCTTCCCAGAATACAAATAAAGAGCTATGTTAGCTTTTTAAACCTAGTTCTTCAAAAATAGCTTCAAAGATCTTCCACAAAACCCTTGTTTTCACTTTTGACAGGCACATGCGGCACAAGCCATGAAATCTATGATCTGTCTGCCGTTGTTATGATCTACCTTACATAGCGGTTTTGCTACCTATGTCCTATCCTGTAACTTCTAAAAAAAACTTTTTCAGAACTCTTAACAGAAACTTCAATATTTATTTAGCTGTAATGTTATCAGAAGCTTTGCCTTCATCAAAAGGTAACAAATAGTATTATTCTGGCCTAACACTTAAAAAAAAAGCTAAAATTCACTTTCAAACTTCCTTACAGCATGACAGAAAATGAAGCGTGTCATTGCCATTTCCAGTGTTTAACATTACTTGGTTTTAGTTTCATGTTGAACACTGTCAGAAGTGGCACTCAAGGAACCATTAGAAATATCGCTTCGTCTTGTTTCTTTTATTAAGTACTAATTCTTCTGGAAGAGAAGTTTTCTTGTTTAACCAGACTTGCTACCTTTCCCTTTTTCACAGAACTCCCATTATTCTCTCAGAGCAAATGAACATAAACAATATACCCCAGAGTGTATACAATAAAATCCTTTGGGAAAGGAAGTGAGGTGACAGGAGGAGCAGAAAAGAACAGCTTCAGGGAGAATGTCACTTTAGTCAAAGCATTTCAAGATGAAACATCTATCCGATATTGCTGGGTTGGATTAATGAGCCAAGAGAAGAAGCTTGGGCAACAAGAAGTTTAAACTTGCCAGGACATTTTGACTAGACAGTAAGTTTGAAAGATAAAGCCAAGAGTGGAGAAGATTTTAAATTCTTCTAAAGAGAGACAGAGAATATGCAAAGATATGTAAAGTCTGACAATATTATAGGGAACAACAAAAAGGAAATAATCATCCAAAAGCATAAAAATAGAACAAAATAGCAGTGGATTAAGAGCTAGCCAAAAGATGCTGAAAGGAAAAAGTTGGATGGGAAGCCCTTTTTGCCATCATTTTTTGCCATCATCACAGGAGCATTCTGGGTTTGGATCCCACAGATCTAGGCTTCCTCTCTCCCAGAATCTTAGGGATCAAATACAGTCCATAACAATTCAAGCCTCAGATTTAAAAAACAAATGCCACTGGTATGTTTCACTAGCACTGCTTCCCGAGTCCTTCCTATTAATCAACTGTTCACATCCCTTTAACAGAAAGCACTGTCAGGATTTAAAACAATCAGAATTATCTCTCAATGGCACATTTATGTTTTAAAGAAGGCTGAAGTCAAGTCTTGGCCCAGTTTCTAGTGTGCCCATAAAACGGCTGAGGAATACATTTCCAGAGCCAAGTGTCCTTTCTGCAGATTAAGTCCAGTTTTCAGCAAAAAAGAGGTAAAAAGGTAAAAGTGCATTCAAAAGGCAACAGCAGTTACATCTCTGAAAGCAAAAAACTGTGCCAAAAAAAAGTGTATGCATTTCCATTAAATGGTTTCCAAGCATTTTGCTCCAACTTAGGGATTTGTGTGTAGATTTAGTGAGACATTCTTGAAACTGTCAAGATACTTAACTATGCAAAAATTAAGGGCTTTATCTCATCTTTAATTCTGTCTGTAGTTTTACATTATTTTTTCTTCCCTTTCTTTCTAACTTCTGGCTTAAAACTGGGGCACTGTCTTAGAATTCAATCACACCATGGAAGTGTCATTTTAATGGAGATGAAAGAGCAATATTAACTGACATCCAAAGCTTCTGACAAACAGAACTGCATGGGAGTGAGCAATGATTGAGATCTTAATCACTTGTCGGCTGTCGCATTGTGATGACTTGCATTTTCAACTAATCTGGCTTGAGTAATGAGTGAAATTTCTAGCTGAGTGGTGATTGGCATTCTCTGAATGAATCCTTTCCTCATATTTCATTTTCATGGGTGACTGATCACATCCAGTATATGAAAAACTGACATATGTTAATTGAACAGATTTGTGACAGGTGATTAGCTCTCCTTTCCTGAAGAGTCCTAGAGCTGTATAATTGTTTAAAATTGATAAAACTTTTTTTTTTTTTTGTCATCACCTTGGCTGTCAACTCTAACAATTTGAACTTTAGGAAATGGCCTCAAAGGTGCAAACTAAAGCTACATGAACCCCGTAGTCTTTGATTCCTGAAAGTTTCTCTTTGTTTCACTGCTTTTTTGGAAGGAAGAAAAGGAAGAGGTGAAGGGCAAAACAACAACCCAGTAAGGAAGAAAAGAGTTATCTCTGAGGATAAAGACCTCTTCCTTCTTTGACTGTTCTTTTAAGGCATTCTTTGAAACTTTCCAAACTACATACTGAAAGATGAAGGACATAGAATCTTTTGGGAAAAAAAAATAATCAAGGAATTCATGGAAAAACTCTGCCAGGTGCTTGGCAATCAGCTCAGCCATATGTGCTGAAAGCTGAACTCCTCAGTCTACTGCACAAGAGCCACCCTGTTACGGCACAGAGCGCCAAAAACACAGGGAACACCAGATCCCACAGGAACTTGCTTCCTTGTCCCAGAGCAGAGCATATCACACCTCAACATCCCAATAAACTGCGCTGTAGCCTAGGACCTCAGGGTCCTGGGCTATGGACACCAAAACCAGAACACCTATAGCTGCTTGTTCCTGTAGGGCCAGAAGCCTGGGGACCTTGGAGGTAACCTGCAAGGACAGAAGCCTCCAGAAGCTCAGCTCAAGTTGGGACTGCAACAGCTGCAGGACAAAAACAGCTCGCAGAGGGACGGCTGGCACAAGACTCGGAAGCTTTGAAGCCTGAGCCAGAGATGGACCCTGCAGCAGAAGCTGCAGGAGACCGACATGACATGGGATCTTCCCTAACCTAAACAGAGGATCAGCGCCACACAGGGCTCCGGGAGCATATTACGTGGCAGGGGTATCACATATTAGAGCTGCTGGGAACAGAATTTTTGAGAATTTTTAGTCTTCTTGGAACTGGAAATTTAGAAATTACCTACAAAACAGAATTCACAAGTTTTGGGCAGCTCCACTCTCTCTTCTATGCCAGGAAGCCCACCTCTACCTTAGGCCGGGGGACAAATAATACTTGACCTACAGTTTTTCCTGTGAGAAAACTAGCAGAAGCTGACAGTCAGATGCTTGCTGGCAGGAGCAGCCAACAAAGGACTTTTGGACATTCAGATAATCCCCTATCGTTCTCATTCTTCCATGCTAACTGCTGCCCGTCCAATCCTCCTGCTTTGCCCTTAGCTTCATGCCAGACCTGTTTTCTCTTCTGCTTTGCCTCCTGTACTTTTCTCTCATAAAAGCTTTCTTTACAAGACCGCTTTCCATTTAACTTATCCTCTCCTAATTCTTGATTTTTTTTAGATATTACCATAACAATAAATACCTTCCTCTTTGTCTCAGTATTAGCAGTTCCATAAGATAGTAGAAGACTACACCCAGCCACAGCAGCGCTTCTTACTCAGCTCGACAGCAGCTTCTTCCCATGCAAAGAGAAGTTCCTATTTAGTTTTTGTCAGATTAACAGAGAGAAGCAACAGCTGCAAGGACAAGTTTGCTGCAGTTTTAAGGAACGTAGGACACTGGGATTGAATAGTTTCTTTCATTATAAATTGATGATTGTGATAGCTAGCAAATATTCTAGAACATTTCCCATGTTCTCCACAACACAGGCTTCAGAGAAGTTGATAAATTTGTGCAATTACCCTGTCAGTTCCCTTGCTAAATAGTTGCCCTTTCACTGATGAAGAACACAGATTCAAACTTTAGTGATCAACTTTGATGTGTCTAAGCCAAGGGGCAAAAGAGAAAATAAAACAGACATGCTTATCCTTAAGTGTGGTACACACAAGCTCCACTAGAAAAGATATGCCAGAAGGAATACAGCGATGACAGGTAATGGCAAACAACTAAATAACTCATGCAATAGCGTTTAGATAATGTGCAGGAAGAATAGAGGAATAATTAATTACATCGCAAACCTTGTAGTGAGACATCCTTTCTTTTATCAGAGACACACATTTGCAGAAACACAGGCAAGCTTTTGAGACTGCGTGCTGGACAAACTTTGCTTTGCTTACATCCAGAGACTAAAGTAGTCAATAAATAGTAGACTACAGAAAATGAGAAATTATTTAATCTTGTAGTAATGTATCTGTTAAAAACTCACCTAATTCAATATCTCTTATCCCCATGTACGTTTCAAGAAGCTCATCCACCTTTTTAATTGCTTTTTCTTCAACTTCAGTTGGCTTTGTTGGAATAAAGGGAGAAAAAGAGCAAAAGTATGATTTTATCCATGCGGAATTCAAAATAACCAGCAATTCACCACTGATTATCCTTACTCCCATCCTTGCCAGCTAGACTTATAAAATCTACAAGTATAACACATTATTCCACTCTCTTTCCCTGTTCTGACAAACCTGAGCCTTCCTCCTAACACCAAGGCACACAGCTCTCACATCCAGACTAAACAGGGACCTTGCATCCCCTGGCAGTACAGATCTTCATGAAATCCTCATCAGTTTTAGAGGAACCCAGAATAAATAACGTTTCTTCTTCCAAACCCTAATCCTGGTTTTACACATGTTCATGTCAATGTACATTACAAGCCTCTCCTAACACCAACCCTTACACCAGCCCAGTACACTTTGCAACTTCAGAGACAGAAACAACTCTTCAACCATCCCCTGCTTCTTTTTCCCCCCTTCTCTTTTTTCAACACTCTGTGGTCTAATCTACCTTAAATTCATCCATGTAATCCATGACATCTAAATATAGGCTCTCTGTTTCCAGATTCCTCAGCCCTATCCTATCCCTGCTAAGTCTTCAACTTTATGTAAGCATTTCTCCCTGCAGAAGGCAGTCATCTCCTTCAGTCCCACAAGCTTTGTAACATCCAGATTCTCCCTTCCCACTTTACCTTATCAACCCTGGGGAAGAATAAATCAGGCACTAGATGATTAAACTACTGAAGGACCCCGAGATAACCATACCATTTCCTCCACAGTAGCAGGGCCTTTGGTTCTCAGCCGAAGTGTTTCTCTCCCTCTGGAGATTTTAGCCTCTGGCAGAGTTCCGCCTTTGGACCTTGGTTCCAGCTTTTCTAGAGACAAAAGAAACAAAAACAACAAAAAGAAAAGAATACCACACAAAACTAAGTATATGGCACATCAGGATATGATATATCTGACATTACATTCTTGATTATTCTAATCAAGATCTAGACATATGTAAATAGTTAATTATAAGTAAACTGTATTCTAAGTATAGCTTTGCTGACAATTTCTTGCCTTTCAAACTTCGATATCTGCTTGACTGCACTGAAGCTAGGACTTCCATTAACCAATACGCCTTTACAGACCTATTGCACTCAACTTCATAGGTGCACTTTGTATAATTTTTTTTCCCTATTCTACAGAAAAGTAGGAGTATTTATTACTTAATATTAGGTAACGGCTGAAGTCATCAGCCAAACGCTGGTTTATCCTGGTCTTTACAGGCAGACTCCGAAGCAGGTTTAGCACTGCAACATTTCCATCTTTCACTGATGCAGTGGTGCAAACACCACTGCTAAACAGGTCAGGATGAGCCACACTGAGCGGAGCTAACAATTCCATTACTTGTGGAATAAGTCTTGCATAAATCCACAAGTAGATCTGCAGAAGTTTTTCCACTGGTTTCACCGCGGTCATTATTTCACACCTGATAAACCTCTACCAAGAAAAGTTTACCCAAAGTTTTCTTTACCAGAATTCGGCTTTCCTTCTTTAACGTTGGGTAAGGGCACCCCAGTTAGTAAATGGAGTACGGAATCATTTCAGATTTGGCTTTCTTGTTCTCAGACATAATTTTATATTCAAGAGTGGCAAGGCTTTAATTTACTTACTGACATGGGAGTTACATAATTCACCTGGAAAGTGCTATAAGAGAGCAGAAATTTTTGCAGAACTGTATTTTAACTGTGCTGTCTTCTCTATCAGATTATCCTCCTCTTAACAGTAGGCCTTTCCTTGAAGGCAAGGCTTTAACATGTTATATTCATTTTGCCCAGGTAGATTCCAACTCATCATTCTTGCATAAGTCAAAAATCCAGATTATTCTGCTGAACAAGTCTTGAAAAGTAAATTTTGATTGATTTTAACAAATAGATATGGCCCAGTCTATTACATATATACTTAGGATGAACATTTTTCCTTAATCCTTTTATTGCTTCTAGGAGAGTTTAAAACATCCTTGAGATTGCCATTATTTCTGCTAGACTTGTTTCAAAAAGTCACTCCTGATACAACATACATCTTTGTCTAGTTTTGTCACCATTAGCACCTTAAAACTCATGACTTGACATAACCTTTACTTGCAATACTTCAGACCAAAGCACTCTGGCCACCGTAGAAATCATTCTTCACATTCACATAATTTACATTTAGAGTTTGTGTTATGCTGCTTTTTCTCAGTTTCTATTAATTTTTCACCAATTTGTAGGGGGACAGCTTGTGACTGGTAAGGATTGACTTAATTCAGACAAGTCTTCAATTCTGTGCGACAAGCCTTGCCTAGAGTAGCCGAGGCAGTTTGTGTGCACGTGGTAGAAAGATATCCACCCGGGAAATTATATTTATTTCACATTCTGCTGGGAGGAGGAAAAATAGAAGTAATTTCACACACAGATTTGTCTTTTATTTCTGTATCCTGACAAACTTGTGTTGAAACTAACAGGAATTCAGCACCTACTTGTCCAGCAGGATCTGGATCTTGTTTGTCATCTCCTCTGGGGCGATTCTCAGCATGCTGCAGCTTAAGCACTACCTCGAATAAATTTGTGCTTAAAGTCTGACTGCCACTAAGGCTAGAGGTGGGATATTCTAACTTACTGGGCACTGCAACTTGTAAATTAATTTCTGTAGGGTAAAAAAATAACGTGCATCTTCCAAAAATCTGTCTAAAAAGCTCTGATTGCCTCTTAATTCAATGTCAGATAAAAGGTATTGCCATGGAAATAGCAGGTTTCCTTCTCTACATTACAGGCAGGCTAAAAGGTATCTTATCTTAATCACCTGACTAAAGTAATTACTATTAAATAATGGCTGAAGTCATCAATCAAATGCTGATTTACCCTGGTCTTTACAAATAGACTATGTAACATTTAGCATTGAATAAAAATTACAAAGCCATATTAAAAAGGTATTCCTATATTACTAATTGCAATACTATACATATGTAATACCACTTTAGCATAATGCATAACATACACATTTACTTAATAGCAGTATCAACTTATATCCAAATGCATTACAGATTAGCTCATAACCCTCATTCTTCACAGAAACACCAAAAGCAAAAAGAAACCTTCAAATTTCTCTAATTTTCAATTTCTGCTGCTATTCTGACACCAAGTGTCAAGACTGGTGTATGACAGCAGTTGCAAACTACTAACAGATAAAAAAAAAAAAGATTTGAAAAATAAACATTTCAAACTGCTGCTGTGGCAAAGATGGTGATTTTCACTTGCTGTTAGTGCAGGCATTCACAAGGACTCATATACACTTATAATTTAGCAGTATTTTGAAGTTTTTATTACAGAAAAACAATATAGGGTTTGGGAAGTGATATAAAAAATTGAAAGAATAAAAATTAACTCATTCTCTTTTCTTTTTTTTTAGCTTACGACATTGATAAAATTAATATACATAAGGATCAGCAGTAGGTATGCATGTCTCTATGTAAGTATCACTTTCTCATAGCATGCAGGTGGTAGGCAGAGACAGAGCTTTGCATTACTGCTTTCTTCCAATTCTGAGTATACTTGCTGCACGATTAGAGATGCCCAAAAAAGCTGGGGAGAGCAGGCAGGTATGCAGCAAAGGAGATGCTCTAAGGAATCCCAGAGTGTTTTCTGCAGCATTAGAGGGTGCAGTGCCCAGTAAAGGGTTCAGAAATAGAAGAGTCTGACAGACAGATGAACACGTATCAATAAAGGAAGTGAGAAGAGGAGGTTCAAGGATCAGGGCATTACTGAAGTGATCCGTGCTTTAAAACTGTCTGTGAGACAATTCCTGTATTTATTTCGCAGCATCATGTGGTGGCAAAGGAATCAAGCAACTGAGACTCAGGCTGAGGCAGCCCACACCAGAATGACTGCTGGAGAAAGCAAGATGGAAGAAAATCCATTCATAAACTTCCCACTTCAAAGAAAAAGAAAAACAAACAAAAAAATACACTTTTTTTGTATTGGTTATGCTACCTTGGGTGGACACCTGGCTGCCATCTGAAAACAAACTTACAATGCAGTGCAGTGTTGGGATTTCCATATCCAGTAAACAATGTGGACAGTCAGGTCACTCACCAAATGCTTTCATAGGCTCTATCAACTCCAGCTTAAACACCTGACCTTTCTCCAGGTCTTTTAGCATTTTGGCAACTTCATAATGCCGACAATCGGACACATTTTTTCCATTTATAGTCTTTATGTGATCACCCACGCAGATGATTTTGGTTTGGTCCATAAGGCTACCTTCTTTGATTCGCTATTGTTTAAAAAAACAAACAAACAAAAAAAAAACAAACAACAAACCATAATCAGAAACATTTCTTTAAAAGATAAAGAGGTGACACCACAGAGTTTCAAGAATGTCAGTTAACACCATCAATAGCATTGAGCTTATTATACCACCAGTGCATTTTGTCTACAAGATTTTCATAAAATGTATTTTGGAAAGCATTATTTTTCAAACAAAGGATTCTAATAAGCATTGAATATAAAATCAACAGGGGAAAAACAAAAGAACGCAATCATACTTTAGAAATTAAGGCTTCTGAATAAGCTAAATTTTTGTGCTTTAAAACTGAACACAAATGTGTCAGTAACGTGAACGTTTAATTGAATTTTGGGGGTTTATTTTGATTTAATAGTTTGACAAGCATAGGAACAGAACTTTTCTCTTTTCAAGTATGGTCCAGGGACATAAAAAAAAAAAGTGTGTGACATACTAAAAAATTACCTACTATAAAGGGCTAGTCTTAATAGCATAGATCCATCTATGGTGATAAAACTTCTACCATTTTCCTTATCAAGCTATACAGATGTGTATTAAAATATTTCCTCTGAAATAACAGTAAAGAATAACAAATTCTTCTAAATGTCATCTCATGGAATACAAATGGTCTAAAGGTCATAAAAAGTAATAGACGTCAGAACTGATAGTTTTTGTGAAGTGGAATTTAAAAAGTGAGAAAATCCCCAATCTTTAAAAGATCTCTATGATCTATCAAGTCAATTAAAGCACACTTAAAATTTCAGTGATTCTGTTTAGTGTTGTTATATGCTGTCATATTTATTTATCATGTGCCTAAGACATGTGAGCCGTTATCCTATAGCTATTTAATAGAAAAGCTATGACATAGTAGAATATCTTGTATTTTGTAGAGATATGAATTTCATTCCAGTATTTTCCTGAATAGCGTACTTTTCAGTAAAGACCGATGTTGTTCAGGCTAACTTTGAGTGAAATAACAGTGAGACAAGAGCGATAAACATATTACCACCTCCTACTATAACACCTAGCCTGGCTGCATAACCATCTCAGAAACCTGCTTCTAGTCTATGTGCGCACATCTGAGCCCACATATGTGCCTCCATCTGAGAGAGTCAGTGGGAAGTGTGATAGCGCTCAGTGTCCTATAATACACTGCAACAATTTTTAGCTTCAGGCTGAGTTTAACTCTTTCTAGCCTTTTTGTCTTTAACCTAGATTAAAACCAAAAAGAAGCCTCATGGTGAAGAGGGGGATATTGTGCGCACACCAGAAACCAGGTCCCAACTGCATTTCTGTTACCAGATGCCAGGATTCAAAAGCGTGCCCACCAGACTTCAGTTCATGTTTAGTCTACATGTTAAATTCATTCTCATTTAGCTTTTCTTCTTCACTTGGATCCTAACACCAAAACTGTTTAAGTAACATTCACGGGCTGTTATTCGTGTCATATCAATAATGTTTTTTAATGTCTTTATCATCACTCCAAGTTAACTGACCAGAGAGAGTCAAGCTACATTGTCACAGTAATTAAAATGCAATTGATCTGCCTGTATTTCAAGTGCTCTGTAGTCCATTTAGAAGCTAGGATCTATATTTCCTATGCAATGCCTAAAATTACTTGCACCACCCCATTTTATAACATCTCCTTACACACCTGTCAATCATGCTTCAAATTATGTTATTCTTTGAATGGCTAATTTGATTCCATAATACATCTTCCCATCTGGCCACGTAGCCAGAAAACAAATTTGTGAAAGGAGAACACCACCAAGTTTTGTTCTTAGTAAGGCAAAACAACGTTAGATTTCATAGGAAAAGAACCTGCAGTTCAGAGCGTCAGGTTTAAAAACTGGCTGGGTTATATCTCAAACCTGGAAACTGTCCTGTTACTCAAAATGCGGTAAAATTACTGTACCCCATAACAGCTTTCAACAATACACATATAGGAAAATTTAATATTAATTCTTAATTAAAAATGGACCATAGTAATAATTTTTCCATTTTTATATGTTTATAAACATAAAAACAAAAAAAATTCTATCAAACTTTAAAGTGGAGACAGTCTTTGCTCAGTCATTTGCGTAGATCAAGTATAAAAAACATGCAGCTTTTACTTTTGCATACGGATTTTCTATGCTGTTCTAAGAAATCCATTAGCTAAACATGCAACAGCAACAAAGCAAGCTCCTAGAAACTCCTTTAAACTGATGCATTCCCACAAAGACTGCACCGTTCTCATTATACTGCTTATTAGACCAGTACAAGGACAACGATGTTTTTGTTCAGGCAAGTTTTATACAATTTACTGGAAATTACACCTTGTCTTGCGAATGTGGTGAGGGTTTTCCAGTCTGCTCCAATTATGGAGTAGTCTGTGTGATGGCTGTTCTCTCTCTCTCTCTCTCTCTCCATATCACCATCCACGCACAGAGGGTAACGCTCTGTACAGCGCCACACACGTGAACTTTAATCGCTGAAGCACTGCTTTCAATGCCTTCTTTTAAAATACCACATAAGCAGCAGCGTGACTGAACGTTACGGGCTGCGTGGATGCCACCACTGGAAATTCAGAGTTCTGCATCTATAAACAGAAAAATGAGGCTATGATTTTGCCAAACTGCTTAGTGAAACCTCCTCTGCATCTCGACTTTCTCAAGCGTGACCTCAATCACATTTTTCCACGAAAAAAGACAAGCCAACTTGTTTCTAAACCACATCTTGTTTCATATCCATGGTAGCTAAGGAATGACTAGAGCATAAAGCCTCTACATACAAGCAGCTCTGTTTACACTAGCAATGAGAACAGTGATTGAAACAGCAGTAATCGAAGATAATTGCCAACGCCTCACTAATAATGGATAATTGGAGTAGATTAGAGCAAAGCATCAAAAAAAGGCAGAAAATGTGATTAAGGTTCCTAATACCTAGTCTAGGAAGAAGGGTAGCATAATTTCCTCAGCCTCTATTTGTCTCAAAACATACTATCTGGAGGTCATATAGAAGAGGAGGAGGAAAGCAATTATGATTAATATATTGTACATGTTACTGCCCATAGTTGCTACTCAAGTTAATTGCGGCAAATTATGTTAATCTGTATCCTTAACACCTTTTAATTCATCCTACTTATCTCAGGCAACAATATTGGAAAGCTGAAAAAGCATCGTTCTTGCACCGATTCTTATACAGCACAAAGGCTTCTGCCTTGAGAACAGTCAGAAAGACTGAAAGAACTTGATCTCATTATCACGAGTGACAGCCATTCTATAAGCACCTAATGAATGACATCAGAAAATCACTTTGAAAAAAAAAAAAAAGAAAAAAGAGGGGGCAGATGCAAGCAGTATCTAACACCTACCACCTCAGGGGAGGTCGGAAAATATAATGGTCACATTGTAAAGCTGATACACATTACAGAAGCAATGAACAAATGAACTAATTTTGAATGACATGCAATACAGAAATAGCTGAACTAATTTTAAATGATGTACCTAAAGAAAAGCAACTTTATTTTTCACTTATCATATATATGATAATAAAAGATTTTATAGTTCTAAAGGATCATAAAAACAATAATTAAACTGTTATAATAACAGAAGCAAGTATAGTAACAGAACAAAGTATTTCACTGGTAATTAAATCCACCTTTATAAATGCGCAGCCAACTCCATTGTCTGTAATGGTAAGCCCAAGCACATCATCAGTTTTAAGAACTTCCACTTCTTTTCGTTGTCCTTTTATGTGGGCAAATATGAAATCTTCAAGGCCAATTTGTGCACCCAAGAGCTTGTCCATATCAGCCTTATGAGTGTTCAAAGTGCAAAACATGATCTGTGCAGGAGGAAAGCAAACACATTAAGTTTAGTGATATATTAGGTTTAGTGAGCTTGATAGGAAGGTAAAAGGAGAGCATAGTTCTGGCCTCTCTGACAGATACAGAGTTGAAATGATGATTTTTCTCCTTCTCCAGCTGCCCCAGGAGAGGCGACAGTCTCCATCCACGCACATGACAGGAGGCATCAATAGCTCAAACTCTCCAGGTAAGAGCTGGTGGGGAGCGAAGGAGAAAGACATATCTGTGTGAGCGGCCTCTCCCGGCCTGTCCCAGCACACCAACTCTGACACGGGCGTCTTGAGCTAGAGCAGAACAGCTTGTTCCAGAGCTTAGGAACTGAAGAGTCACCACCATCTTTTGCTTCATCATTCACCCACCTCAAATTCCACAGGACTCAAACATCATTAGGGACTGCTTCAAAATGTAACTGCTTGAAAGCAGTGTCACAGAAAAGGGGAGCTCATCACTACAAAAGCATCAGGAGAGCATGAAATGTTTTGTATTGCTCCACATGTTCCACCATTAGCTCAGAGCACATTCTCTCCACAAACTTGCTTAGTTTCCTACCCTTCTTCCAGCACAAGTGGGAGTCATCTCTGTTCCAGCAAATTTTTTCTTCATAAATCAGCCTTTCTGTGGGATTTCCCTTCAGCACTGAGTGTGGGGCACTCTTTTCTTCTCCCTACACTTATACTAGTGGTTCTTTAACAGAGATTTATTGTCTGGGGCATAGGCAGGACAGCCTTTTTGCCCACCGTGGAGCTGCAGGGAAGAATTTGGCCAGTCCAGGCAGGCTTTGGGCTCTCTGCTTTTTGACTACAGGCTGTACTGAACAGCCTAGCCAAAAAAAGAAACAAAAAAAAAAACCCCAAACCCAATGCTCCTCCTCACAGCTAGAGTAACTACACCTGCCCGACTCCCTTCCAAGCTGGAGCTGGAGCGGAGGGGGGGACAGCAGTCAGAATAGGGAAACTCTGTGCTCCAAGAGAAACTTGGAAAATCCCTAAGATCTGCTCCACTGAGGCAAAGAGTGGCCCTAAAGACCATCTTCCACATGCAACTGGAAGCAGGGGGAGAGGAGTAGACTTCCCACCCCATTTGGTCCTTCAGGACAGGTGGCAAAACCACAGCTGCAAACCATCAGGCAAAGGCTCTGCTGCCAGCAGGACACACATGGCTCTGACAGGACCAGAGGGAGAAAAGTACATACTTTCCCATCCCCTACCTATATCTGCTGGACAGTATTTTCCTTCAGGGTGCACCTTGGATCCCCCGTGCAGCCCATGGCCCACACCAGCTCCAATTTAGGAAGTGGGAAAAGCAGTGCCAACACATGAGAAGTTCATGGTGGGAAGCCAGCCTAGCATTTGAGCAGAACCAGCAGCAGGATGTCGCTCAGTGTCCTTCATCTTTGCTCCCACGTTAGTGGCGGTCCCTGGGGAGCCACGGGCCAGGCCAGCT